>NC_090925.1:340026377-340329408 GCF_040938575.1 Ambystoma mexicanum | reverse complement strand
TTGCACTAGGGGTGGGCATAGCTGTCCACCTGACTGTAGAGAACCATTTACGATCCTATCCCTCATAAAAAGTATACCTAGATATTCCGCGTAGACCAACCACAATCCAACTTAGGTTTTCTTACTTTGCCACGTAGTATGACATCAATTATGATGAGTTTTTTACTATATAACTGTGTTTTTTATGTAACTCGCTGAGAGATATGCTGTGAGACACCCGTTGATGTCCGTTACACTCCCTGTTTTAGATAATTGTTAATAAAACTGCAAAATGTGCCAACTTCCTGAGTCGGTCTATTGGTGTATGAGTAACTTCTGCATCCCCATCCATGCCATAGAGCACTACCTCGCTTACAGGGCCTACGGGTTCACGGGCCAGACTGCCTCAGAGTGCCCAGTTCCACAGGATCCTCTACCCGCAGCACAAGCACCCATGCAACTGGACGTTTGCGGGGTTGCCACTACGCTTGCCACCAGTATGCCGAGCAAAGCGCACAAGAGCGGGAGTGTTTGAGGCAGCGCAGCGTACGGCATGACTGTGTCCACGTATATTCCTGGGGAGCCTGGGAGGGTTGCAGGACCTCCCCCTAGTCACTTCCTGCCCCCACGAGCTCCCTGGAGGCAGCCCCTGCACCAGCGTGTCAGCCCTTCTCTTGACAAGCCTCTGTCTGTGCAGATGGGTGTCCCCTCCACCGGCCTTCTGCCGTAACTTCAGTCCGTTTAACTTTTTTTTGTGTGCAGGGAATCCCACCCTGCCATACAGCATGGACTCTCCCGACTCCTGGACCACGCCGGAGAACATATGTGGGTCGCCTGGCAGAGCGCGAGCGAGTCACGCCCCTCTGCCACCACTCGATCCGTGAACGCCTCCACAGCGGGGCCCAAAAGCTGCATGGCAAAGCACTCGGCAATGCGCAGAGGTGACCAGGCAAGGCCAGAGCTCCAGCTCGGTACGGCAGGCAAGGGTCGGGCAGCCTCCTCGTTGCCAGTTGTTGTAGGCATGGTCCGGCTGCTCCTGGGCAGTGCAATGAAGACGCAAGCCATCTTAGAGTTTAGTGGGAGTGTTCCCCAACTGGCGGGAATCCTCCCCTTTTATTAACAAGGGTGACGCGGTCGTCACCTGACAGGGTGCAGGCACGCACCGTAACATGACCCAGAGACGAAAAGAGACACTATCCTCTAGAAAGAAGGATCAGGCAAGCCACGCCTCTATGTCCCTCACAGGTACACTGATTCAAAGGAAAGTGCCTGAGAGAGAAAATCTCTTCTTTACCTGGTGACCCTGCCATGTCAGGAGTGGGTTTAGAAGTTGAATTTTTGTGTGGCAGTGCTTCTGAGCATACAGGCCTTCAGTGGTGTATGGGAGGCACGATTTAAACGTTTTTGAACTGGGCTGGAGTCCTATACTGCTCTGGCTGCTGGTTGCGTCTCGGTCCCCCCAGGGTCCTTTCCTTTATTCCCTGCAGAGTTCAAAGCTGACGAGCGAGCAGAACAACACCTGTTAAATCTTGCAGCTTTCCGCTCCACCACTGGGAAGGATTTGGGGTTCTATAGTGCACTACAAATAGACGCGTTACAAATGCCATATCATATCATATCATATCACTAACTAAAAGTGTTCCTGCGGGGCTAACGATGGCGACAGAACCAGTAAAGCTGGCTTTTGTATCTACAGTCCTCTGGCGCCCTCTGCTCTACACTGGGGAAAATACACTCCCGTGCTTTGTTAATCTAACCTTTTCACTGCAGTCCGATGCCAACTGGAGGAGAGCAGGAACGAAGAGTCATTTCCTGTTTCTTTCAGTGACAGCTGGAAAGGGCACCGCTGCTCTTTCCTGTCACTTGGAGAACTCACTGCACAAAGGAGCATGCACAATTGTTTTCATGTAGAAGGTCTCACCTTCGCCCAAACCCTCCACCCCCCTCCTGCTCTCAATTTACATAGGAAGATGCAAGCCCGGCTGAAGATGTGTGAGGGGCCCATTTGAACATGATGGGTGCCCCCACACCTGCTTAGAGCGAAAACAGTCTGAGGCACCCATGGGGTGCATACATTACAATGGCGACAAACATAAGGTTAATAGCTGCCAATTATCACAAGATTGCCAGCCACCAGGGAGCTTAACAATTAAATGTCCACTGAAGAGCTCGTCTAAACCCTTCTTTGTCAGCAAGTGGCTGATGTGGAGGAACCAGTGGTAAAAGGCAATGAGGTGATAACACTTCTTTATATTCTGTGTGAAGAGAAATCACAGCTTGTAATGCGAGCTCTACCAAGCGCACATTGTAAGCCCCAGAATGAAAATAGAGACATGAATGTATTGCCTTGCTACAAGACTGCTGACTGGCAACAAGGGGGCTGGGAGGCTCCCTGAGGTATGGGGCCCCTTTGATTTGAAAAGGTTGAAAGGTTCCGACACCGTCCCTGGGAAGATGGGCCTTTCCATTACAAATGGTCCAAATCTAATGTGAGTGGGGTTTCAGCAGGAAGATTTCCCTGGACCACCACCATGGAATGGACGAGGCAGAACAAGGTTGGCGGGTGGTCAGTAGCCATTCCATTGAGGTCTCCGGGTCATTCCAGGGGAAGTCTGGAGACTTCCAAAGACCACTCAACTCTCAGATGCTACTTTGAACCAGAGATTTGGGGGAGGTAGTCCACCTCTGTGGTTCATTGAGCTGAAGAGAGCTCTGCTGGTAGACGGACCTTCATCCACCCGATATCCAGACTGTCGATGGAGGAATATTTTCAGTCTAAAGCAAACGGCAAATTCAGCAAAGAAAAAAGCCACGCTGCTGTGGCTGTGGTTGTGCCCGTGGGCTAACGTACCAGTGAGAGGGCAAAGGGAACTAATATTAACACAAGGTACTGGTACGTGTGTAGGTTGGCCTATAGGAAGGTGTAAATGAATTAAAGTCCTACCACTGGTCCAAACCTTTGTGCCCCATTTGGGGTAATTACATCTACATATAATTGGTATCCATCATAATGCAAAACATCAAGGAAGGCCATACAAGTTTATATGAATTAGAAACAAGACTTTATGTGCAAAAATCCGTGCAACAAGTGAAATAAACGCCCTAAACCATGAGGGCAGATACAATCAATAAAACATTTTAAGTTATATGCATATAAAATTCCTTCAAAACATATATTGAAAAATCAGAATGCAGAAATGCTAAACAGAAATTATGAACTTTTGTTAAAAAAGGAAAGGAGGAAATTGGAAAAATCAATGAAGCATAATGAGAAATAAAGAAAGTATTTCTCACAATGTAGTAACATAAACACAGGAAAAAGGTAGCAAATACTTTTTTCAATATTGTATGGTCATATTAAGTACCAATGAAACCCCAGTGTGAATATTTGTTAATACAACAATGGGGTGGGGTCTGCCAACGCATGAGGGGGAAGAGGGAACAATGCTAATGTGAAGAAATAAACAAATCAATAGACAGTGATCTCAGGAAACCAACTGAGTTACTGAACAAATGTTTTTGTAAATCCTGGCTCACTGAAGAAACAACGAAGCATGTGTTACTGTAGATGAGAGGTCCAATGTAGATCAGATATTATTCTAAGGGACCTCCAATCCCCTCTAGACAATGTTGCATTTCGGCGGTACCAGCTCCGCCTTCATCAGGGCAGTGATAGCAAGACCCTGTGAGGAACAACGGAGGGAAGGAGGAAGAATTGTTTTAGTAAAAGGAAAGAACTGAAATAGAAGGAAAAAAGGAAAAAAGGAACATAGGTTGAAAATGATGAAGAGAATGATCTGTATGGAACAAAATTATGTAAAAGAGATGCTGGAATCAAAAAACTGCAAAGTGCGCGTTCCTAGTCATGTTTGCAACTCACATCATGCCAAAGTCTAAATCTCCTAACGTATTGGGATCACCTGGTAACATGCTAGTGCGACCCCCCCGTGGAGAACACAAGGACCTGGCCAGAAACCCCTTCTGAGAACAAAAAAGCAAGGGACTAGGAATACACCAAACGGATCCCGCCCCCCCGCGGGGTGAGGGTAAAAGGCGGGAAGAGAGTGCAATTGAACCCAATTCAGGCATAAGTGGATAGTCAAAGCAAGAAAATGCCAGGAAGATCATGAAGGTGACTTACCAAAGGTGATGGTAGCAAAAATGGAAAAACCATGGCACGTATTCAACAGTTCATGCATCCAAAGAGTGCATGTGGTGCCTCTATGGAGAGCTGGGAAAATTCCAGTTTCCCAAAAAGAACCTTGCAGTCAGTTGCGTCAGGCCGTGTTCCCGGGATCTGTGAATATAGAGAAAAAGAATTATGGTGTGCAAACATATGTGTAAGCTTGGCCCATATAGGGAAAAATAGACAAAAAAGCAACCCCAAAAAGGGGGGAGAGAATGCAGTCAAATGAAGCATAAGTTTTACCTGTGAATGATCCTATGCTAAACCCAACGAAAGGAGTGAGCCCATTATTCCTCGTTGGGAAATGGCTGAGTCCTGTGTGGTGTCAGTTGAACAGGCAGCTGCATCACAAAGGAGATCGTACCACCAGATGCGTTCGTGGTCCGTGAAAAAAAAACACACCTGGACCAAAGAAAGGAACAAGAACCATTCAGGGGGGGTTAGCCCTAAAAGTTGTAATACTCAGGAGAAAACATCGTGTCTAGGGCAACTGTAGTGCAGTACCTGTTATTGGGTGTAGCTGAGCTCCATAGCGATCAGCTTAGGCAAGTAAGAGAGGGAGGGAGAGACAGCCTCCGGCCAGTGCCTGTGCCGCGCTGCATGCTCTGCTGCGACTGGCTCCTGGAATGCGGAAGAGGAGCATTTCTACTTAGAAGAACGCCGTGACGTGTGGAGGCGGGCGTGTGGGCCGGTGTCTGGTTAGGGCAGGGCACCCAATCAGGTGCCTGTGTGTCCGCCGAGTGGCAGGGGGTGTGTGTCCCGCCTAGCCTATCAGCTGGGATGCTGAGTCATAGCCAGGTTGTAATAAGTACAACGCGGCGTCAGGCAGGCAAGTGATAGATGTTAGTGCAGACGCCCGCCTGGAAAAACAAAGGGAGCGCGTTTCGTCGTTCCGCCTCTAAATGGATTGAGAGCCCATAACCGGGGGACATGATAGTCTCCACGGACCAGGCCAGTGGGGGCACACGCTCGTGCCAAGATCTGGTCTAGGAAATCTATGCACTTGAAAAAAGCAGATTCTTGTGCGTTTGTATTAAAAACGCGAAGCGTTATCCGCGTGAGGTGGTGCTGGGACCCGAATTGCACCCGTGTTGCTGGGATCCGTGTTGCACCCATGTTGCTAGGACCCATGTAGCAGGGACCTAATCTCCTGTGCGGCACCCAAGGTATCTAGACTATATTGCAATGGGAAGTCTAACTGGACAGAGAATTCTGCCAGGTAAGGAGAAACTTATGGGTGTGCATGTAAACAGCGTATGCATGCCGGGACTGAGTGATCTTGTGGGGGCAGTCCCGGGTAGAAGTGTGCGCAGCATGTTAAATAGCATGGAGGTCCCTATGTGGGGATAATATGGATGACAATAGGAGCATAAAAAAGCTCAGCTCGAGAAAAATATCGAGAAAAGATCCTTGTTAGAGGTGAAAAGTTCAGGAAGGAGGTAGCTCATTGAGACCATTATCCAGGGAGTTCAATCTGTACACCCATCTCTTTTCCAATTTGCTGTACATTTTGACCTGTATGGATCCTGTCAAGGACCCACCACAGGATGTCATCAAGGGTATGGGAGTTGGTCAGGTAATGTGTGACCAACGGAGATGTAGTTTTCTTACAACGGATCCTCGAGCGATGTTCCGAGATCCGAGTCCCTACATTTTGCATGGTTTGTCCCACATATCTGAGCCCACAGGGGCATTCAATACAATATATCACTTGGCTGGTCTTGCAATTGGATTGATTATTTAAGACCCATTGTCTATCGCCAATATTGAATGTTTGGATCCTCTTTGTGAATTTACATACCGAACAGGATCCGCAAGGATAGTGTCCGGTGCCCTTGCGTAAGTTCCACAAGCCTGTGCATGGTGGAATTTTGCTGTATGAGGAATGAACTAAATGATCTCTGATGTTCTTTGCTCTTTTAAAAGCAAAGCGAGGTATGGGCTCATCCACCACTTGTAATCTAATAATAGGCCAATATTTTCGGATCATTTTTTAAAAATCGAAAACATTGGGTCCATGAGTCATGACGCATGTTAGTATTGCTGCATCATGGGTGTTAGGTTCCGGCCGAGATGTCAAAAGTGAGTCCCGGTCCGTGAACCTAGCTCTCTTGGTAGCGGTATTCACCAGCCTTTTGGGGTATCCGCGTATGTGTAATCGCTGGCCAAGTGCTTTGGCATTCTCATAGAAATCTTTCAGAGAGGTGCAATTTCTTCTGATTCTAAGTAATTGCCCATATGGCAAGTTCTGTTTAATATGTAGTGGATGATCACTTTGATAATGAAGGAGAGTGTTACGATCTGTAGGTTTCCTGAATAGGTTACAGGCAAGTTTGTTGTTGAGACCTGTAATCTCAAATCCAGGAAGTGTATCTGTGTAGTACTATGTCCCATGGTGAATTGGATATTGTTATCACAAGTATTCAACCATTCAAAAAACTGTTGGAGGGATGTGTCGTCTCCTGTCCAGATGAAAATAATGTCATCGATATATCGATGCCAGTGAGAAATCTTGGTGCTCCACTGGTTGATTTGACTGAAGATGTATTTTTCCTCAAAGGAGGCCATGAAAAGAATGGCTAGGCTTGGTGCGAATGTTGCACCCATAGCTGTACCTTTGACCTGCAAGTAGAACCGATTGTCAAAGGTAAATAAATTCTTGCATAAAGCAAATGTGGCTAATTCAATTATGAATTCTGGTGGTACCCGGCGTGGGCCGGTCTCAGCGTAGTCCCGGGTCAGATGTTCATATATACAATCAATCGCTACATCTTGTGGGATAGAAGTATATAAAGCTTGTATGTCCATGGTAACCAAAAGTTGTTTGGAACCATCAAACAACAGGTTCTCAAATACCTGAATGGTATGTGTCGTGTCCCTGAGATATGATTGGGTTTTGCTGCTCAAGGGTTTAAGGAAATCGTCAATAAATTGACCCAAGGGTTCCAAAATGGAGCCACAGCCAGAGACAATGGGTCTTCCCGGTGGATCCTGTGCGTTCTTATGGATCTTGGGGAGAGCCTATAGACAGGGGGTACGGTTAGAGGATGTGGTTAAGAAACTGGATTCTTTGTCTGTGATCCAGTCTCTTTCGAGCGCGTATGCGACCATTTCTGAGATCTCTGTTTGCATTTCTTTAGAAAGAAGGGTCCTTCCTAAGTATACGATAGCTGGCCCCATCATTCAATAAATTCGTGATCATGTTGGTGTCATTGGTCATCAAGCAAACGGCAAAACATTCTCTGGGAATCCTGTATTTCAAAGCAGGGCTGAGAGGACTTATCAGGAGCCTTCTTCTTGAGATCCAACCAAGCAGCGACTTTTCCGAGTGTATCCCTCGCCACTTCTACACCAACACCAGCACAAGCATGGAGGCTAATAAAACGCGCCCCACTCTCCTGCTGGCGCTGGGTGTGCCAGCAGGAGAGCGGGTGCTTTTTATTACAATAGGGTGCTGATGCTAAACCAGTATAGCATCAGCGCCCTATTGAAGTGATAAACTCGCCACTACACCATGGGAGGGTGGGGGTTAATCACTTAGTTAAATTCAGTTCCACTGCTGGTGTGGCAGCTTCACTGTATTTTGCAGAGCAACAGTTGGAATAAACACACTTTGGTGCCCCCACAACCCACTATAGGGACCCGCTCCAGGCACTGCCAGATGTAATGCCAGCCTTGGCAAATATCTCTCCAGATGGAAATTGATGGCTCCAGTCCTTGAGGAGCCATCCCAACAAGACGAAGAAGAAGAGTCTTTCTTCCATGACTCTCCTCACGTGACAGCACCCGGGGCCCAGTGGTAGAATGAATTAAGGAGAGGCTATGACTGGGTGCCTACTTTTGATTTTCGCTATGGGAGCAAAATCTCCCCATCCCCTCTTGAATATGAGCAAGCAACACAGCTCGATCACTTCCCAGATGGAAAAGGTGCATTTTAGAGCACATTTTAACCGGTACTGCATGCAGTCTCATTTGGGAAGTGCAGTCTGCAGCATAAACGTGCAAACATCACTATGGTGGCAAAGTGTGGTGCCATTGATACAGAGGTATAGGGGCAGTTGCCTCTTTGCCCCCTTGTAGTTGGAGTCTGTGGGGAGTGTCTGTTGGCCCATAGCAGATACTGAGGCAGTGAGCAGCAGGTGTGATTCTGAGAGAGACTCCTACCCAAAGGACAGTGGATATTTGGAAATGGCAAAGCAGCTCCCCATGGTGAGGAGAGTGACTCGTCACAGTGGTCTGCCCAGCAGGTTTAGCGTGGCCACCCCCTACTTTGACCCCCCTCCCCAGAGCCACAGATTGTATGAACTTACAAAATGGACCAAAGAGAATGTCATATTTTTGGAACAAACATCACCATTTATTGGAATCAGCAAAAATGGGCAGTCCAAGCCTCCTTCATTGTAATGGCTTACAGCACCTTTTGGGTGGCCCTTTCCAATTCCCGGGTTTTCACCAGTATTTGTAGTCCTTATTGTCCTCGGGTGACCCTTGTCACTTCTGGTTATTAGATAGCAGGCGACTGCCTCTGGTAACCAACTGCCAGGCAGTAGCTCCCACGCCCTTCCATGGAGCGAATAATCCCAGGTCCACTACATTCAGTTGTCGAGGAGTCTCAACTGTCTGTAAGGGTGTCAGTACCCATGTAACCCCGAATCTGGCTCGTGCAGTCAGTGGGTACCACGCAGACAGGAACCGCAGTGAAAACTCCTCCCTGGCTAGGACCGCCCAGTAACTCCGCCGGTGACAGAAAAAGATAATTAGCAACAAAACACCACAACCTAGGGAACTTAAAATTATTAGCACACAGTAATCAACAACATTACCCACTTTACATGCAGAAAGTACCAATATCACACCTGAAGACACTTCTTTGGTAAACAATATCCCTACCCCAGCTGATTGTATCGTAACGCAACCCAGGCTGCAAAATCCTACGGGAGTGGGTGGGCAGATGTTAGTTCAGACCGGCAAAGAGGCAGAGTCTCTGCAGCCCCGTACCTTTAAGCATCCTCTAGGGTACTGAGGTGTTCTGGCCAGCACGGGGGCGAAGAAGAGGAAAGGCAACTTATCGCTCAGGGGGTGGCCATCGGATGACCCACTTTGCTTGCTGTCGCTCCACTGAACCTATGCTGCCGAGAGAACTACCTGCACATGTGGGGAAATGTAGAGGGCGAGGAGCTGTCAGTGCAATCAAGAGCACGGCCAACAAGCCAATCATCTGAGAGAAGCAGAACTCGTGAAAGGCTCTCAGAGCAGGGAACCGATATGAGAGAGAAAATAGCAGAAGTAAAAAGGAGCAGTGAGAAAGAACAGGAAACAAGAAAGAGCAAGGTGGATACTAGACACTGAGAAGGCATGATACCTACAACAAACAAGGCAAAAGAGTGGGGGTAGGAGTGGAGAAACAATGCACTTTGGGAACTGAAGTTTGAATTCCACAAGCCCACAGAAGCAACATATGGAGCGGAGCCAGTGCAGGAAATTGTCCGGATCTTCTCTGAAGCCGTGTTATCACATGGACACGCAACCCAAGCAGTCTACTCGTTGAAGCACAGGTTACTCGTGCGTGTGAAAATTCAGCATTAGAACAGGATACTCCCAGCTAGATCTGTCCTGGAAGCAGAGTTATCACATGCACGAGCAACCCACAGTTCAACAAGTAGACACTTTCAGTAGACTTGATCGGCACGGGAAACTGAATACAGAAACAGCCAAAGCCTCACATACTTGTTACAGCTGTCCAAACTGGTATATATGTATAGACATGTTTTTCTTATGGTGAATAGTATGACCAATCCAAACTGCAGAGCCCAACTTCCATTATTCGCTCAAAAGTGTTTCATATGATGTGACTTAACCCTAAGGAAAGTAGCGTAAGAACATATGAGAAGGGTAAGGTCCACAAATATAGTACCTTTTGAATTTTTAGTTCCTGACTGGCAGTGAAGAAAGGCACCTGTGCACATGCGCACAAAGTATACCACCCAAAACGCGTCCTGCGGACAGCCGCCCTGATTGAGAACATTCGCCACGTCACCATGCGACAGCACCCACGCTGCGCATGGGCCCTTATTTCGCGGACACGATCCGGACCCTTAGACAGCAGAAAAGTACAGTGTTCTGCAATGTACGCAGTGTTCTTGGGAAAGTACACACTCACAAACACCCCACAATGTGCCATTGCACATGTATGCATTTGTTTGAACAATGTAGGCTTGTTTTCCGGGTGCAAGGTCTCCACAGCAGCCCTCCTAAAGGCCACACCCCAGAGCTGCTCCACAATCTGTTTGTAGCTTTTCAGAACAGAGTAGCGGGCCACATAGCTTTGAGCTGTAATTGATGTCAGACCAAATCTGCTGTGCTACATTACCTTTGCAAGTAATGGCAATCATGTCAGGCCCGCTCACTACGCACAGTAATGGAGAAAAGTATTAACTCCCCTTCCTGTGAACCACAACCTCAGTACCGATAATCCCCACTGTCCCATTCCCATGGGCAGCATGCTGAAAATGGTAGTATGTGGCACGTGCGCTTACCCAAGTACCCCGAGGACCGAGCCCCACTAAAGCAGAAACAGTCCTTCTTCCCTTTCCACTATGTTCTTTCCAGCACGCCCTCATTGCGTACTGTTAAATAGTCACACACGCATCCACCAATCACATTGAAGAGTTCTCTATGTAACACTATCAGTTCTGTGCAACAGTCCTCTGCGTACACGCCACACCCAGAAATATTATTGCACAATCCCTTAGCCTACACAGTTCCATTTCCATGCCCGCCATCTTCAAAACCCCTGTATGTGGCTTTCGTGCTGTGTGCGGCCGTGGGGGAATAAATTGCAACCAGAGTAGGGGATTTCGTCTTAAGTGGTGGCTCTGAAAAGAGACTTCTTTTTTCTTTTTTTAGGTTCTTCGAGAGAAACACCTTTGTTCATTTTTTACAGGATTTTGTGTTTTCCTCTCCTCACATTCTTACAGTAAACACTTCAACGCATCCTGTAGATGGGCAAACAAAACAGCATCACCAATGGGTGACAACTAAATGGCGTTGTCGGACTTCCTTCCTCTCTGAACGTCCCTCCCAGGTCCAACTTGGGTCCTTCCTCTCTGCTATCATTTTCTCTACCTGTGATGTCCCCTAGGGGTCTAACCTCTCTCCCTGGCTGTTCAACCAATACCTGGCACTCCTTGCCCACTGCATTGTTGCTCTCTGCCACAACTTCCAGTGCTATGCAGATGACACTACGCTCATTTTCAGGCTTCCTTCGGCCACCTCTTCTCCGTCCCTCATCTCTGACTGTCTGTCTGCTATCCAGGAGTGATGTTCTGCCAATAACCTCTGCCTTAATGCCAGTAAGACTGAGATTCTCCTCATCAGCACGCCTACTCCCTCCTTTCCTGTAATCCTCTGGCCGGCCTCTCTTGGCCCTCTTCCTGCTCCCACCTGCAAGGCTAAAAATCTTGGGGTCATCTTCGAATCCACACTCACTTTCTCTCCCCACATCTCTGATGTCTCTAAGAAGTCACACTACCAGCTGCACCTCCTCAGAGGTATTATTCCTTTTCTCTCCTTCCCCCAGAAGCTCACGGTCTCCAGGGCTCTGGTTCGGTCTAGGCTGGATTATTGCAACAGCCTCTTTCTAAATCTGCCTGCTTCTACTCTCCGCCCTCTGCAACTCATCCAGAACAGGACTGCAAGACTTGTCCTTGGCCTGAAGCCCGGGGATCGTATCTCTCCAGGACTGAAATCTCTGCACTGGCTCCCAGTGGCTGCGAGGATTAAGTTCAAAACACTCTGCATCGTCCACAAGGCCTTCTGGGACCTGGGGCCTCAATACCTTCAACTCTCTCTTCCTAAATATCTTCCTTCTCAAGCTCTTTGCTCATCCGCCTCCAACTCCCTCAGGGTCAGTTGCTTTTCCAAGCAACGAGTTGGTGGTAGATCCCTCTCTTCAGCTGGGGCCTCCCTCTGGAACAGCCTCCCTGCATCCCTGAAACTTGAGGAGAACCACCTTCGGTTCCGGAAGCACCTTATGACCCTCCTCTTTGCACTGCTTTCTCTCCCCCTCCCCCTGCTGAATTCCTGGCTTATACTGAGACTGCACTGGTTACCTGGCCACCCTTCTGATCTCGGGCCCAAGCCCTGCCAGTTGCACACCTGCACTGCCTCCCTGGCAACCCCTGCACCTGGGGACTGTTGTCTGTATCCCTACAGTCCCCTCACCAGAACTTTGTCTGCACTCACCCTGCACTTGCCACCTGCTGGCCATTCTTTTATTTATCTTGTTTATTTATTATCCCATGTACTGCACTTTCCCCTCCCCCTTACCCCCCGCACTTTTCCATTTTTCCCCTTACCTTGCACTTGCGCGATCTGAATGACACCTGGCCTAATAAGATCGTTGTCTGTCTTCCCTCTGTTCCCCTTCCCTTGCCTCGTCGCGCCTTGAAACACTTGTGTATAGGCACGTTATAAATGCCATGTCATATCATATCATATGCATGGAAAAACTCTGCATTTCGACAACTAATGATGTCATTGTTACAGAAGAACATCCCACCAGCGGCCAAAAAATTACACATGCTTCTGTTGATGAGACACCTTCCAACCTCTGGTTGGGAACAAATTACATTAGAATTGTCCCATACTCTTCTTGGTGGTATGGATGAGAAAATCACCTGGGCAGTGGGAACAAGCCTCTTCACTGCATTCAGCAACCTCTTCAGTTGATGGAACAAACGTGAACAAGCCACGTAACCCAAATGCATGCCGCGATGAACAGTAGCGAAACTGGCCACTTGTCTGCAAAGTGCAAGCATAAGGCCGAAACTGCACACATGGACAGCGCACTACAATGCGTCCACTCCTTCCAAACCGAAATCTCCATCAAAGTGTCTTTCCTGGGCATACTGTGCAAATCTATCACAAAGGCATCACCCAAAATCAACACAATGTGTCTCTCCATGTCAGCCCGCCTCACTACGCAGAGTAATGAAAAACAATACTACCGCCCCTTCCTGTGAACTACACCCTAAGTACCCGACTGGATAATCCCCACAGTCCCATTTCCATTGGCCAGCATGGTGAGAAGCACAGAATGTGGCACGTGAGCTTCCCCAAGTTCCGCGAGGGCCACGTCCCAGTAAAGCAGGAGCAGTCCTTCTTCCCTTTACACTATTTTTTGTCCAACACTTCCTCATTGGGTACTGTTAAATAGTCACACACGCATCCACCAATCACATCTAAGACGTCAGCATCTAACACTCAGTTCTGTACAATACTTCATATGTACCGTTACACATTCAGACTGCAAGTGTTGTGTGATTCCAAAGAACGTCCAGTAGAAAGTTCAGTAAAACTATGCAAGATTGCTGCATCCACATTCATCAACATGGGCACCCATCACCACAAAGTAAAGGTATGAATACTTTTTCTGCAGTATGTTTACAACTCCGCTATAAGTTCCTCTGAGCACAGCATCTGCCACTGAACGTCCATTACATACTTTAAAAACATACTGTTTTCTCTCCCATCACCTACCATCAAGTGGCACTTCCATGGTATATGCTTTCAATGTTTTCATTTACTCATATGAGCCAGTATAATATCCAAACAGGAACTCTTTTATTTCCTTCCAACAATGCTATGAATTTTTTTCTGCACTAACCCATCTCCTACATAAATAGTAAAAATATCGCACAAAAGCAGCACTGAATGTATCTTACCAACCTAAACCAAGTTTCCAGAAGCTCTCTGTCTCCACATCTGTGGTTCTCTGTAGACTGCACTATTGCAACAGCCTCTTTTTAAATCTGCCTGCTTCTACTCTCTGCCCACTGCAACTCATCCAGAACAGGTCTGCGAGACTTGTCCTTGGCCTCAAACCCAGGAATTGTATTACTCCGGGACTGAAATCTCTGCGCTGGCTCCCAGTGGCTGTGCGGATTAAATTCAAAACCCTCTGCATTATCCACAAGGCCTTCTGGGCCCTCTGGCCTCAATACCTTCAACTCTCACTTCCTAAATATCTCTCTACTCGAGCTCTTCGCTGATACGCCTCCAAATCCCACAGGGTCAGTCGCTTCTCCAAACAGCCAGTTTATGGTAGATCTCTTTCTTCAGCTGGGGCCTCCTTCTGGAACAGCCTCCTTGCCTCCCTGAAACTTGAGGAGAACCATCTCCGGGTCTGGAAGCGCCTCAAAATCTTTGTCTCTGCGCCTGCTTTTTCTCCTCCTCTACCCTGCTGACTTCCTAGCTGAAACTGATTCTGCACTGGTTACCTGCCCACCCTCTGATCTCGGGCTCAGACCCCCTCCCCCGCCAGTCGCACCACTGCACTGCCTTTCTGGCAACCCCAGCACTTGGGACTGTTTTCTGTATCCCTAACAGTCCCACCATCACCTTATGTCTGCACTTATCCTTGCACTTGCCACCGGCGGGCCGTATTTTTACTTATTGTTATTTATTCTTTTTCTCATGTACTGCACTGTCCCCTACCCATGCACTTGCATGATCTGAGTGACACCTGGCCTAGTAGGATCATTGTCTCTGTCTCCCCTCTGTTCCCCCTCCCTTGCCTCATCGCACCTTGAAACACTTGTGTCTAGGCGTGTTATATATACCATATCATATCATACACACATTGCATGCATGACAACAGGATGCCTGCCACTTACCATGCACATTTCACAGAATTTTTTTCCGCAATGACCCATTTTCTACGAAATTTGCTAAAATATTGCACAAAAGCAGCACTGAATGTATCTTACCAACTTAAAACAAGTACATACAGTGCATGCATACAAACAGGATGCCTGCCCCTTACCTTGCACACTTCAACCACAGCGTTATCGTGCTAGGAATGGGAGGGGGGAAGACATTTGAAACAGGGTAGGGGATTGGGTCTTTAGTGATGGCTCTGAAAAGATTTTTTTTCCTGTTTTTTTTAATATGCTTGCAAACAAACTTTTTTGTTTTTTCTCTTTACATGACTTTCTGTTTGCTTCTCCTCCTTACATTTTTACCGAATTCTGGTCGACGGTTCTTGCACAGTGTAAAAGAAAATAGCATTGCCAATGGCGGTCAAAGAAATGCCATTTGCTTGGAAACAGTGCATATTTTGCGACTTCATGATCTCATAGTGGGTGGAGAACATCCCATCCGTGGACATAAATTCACACATGCTCTTGTTTATAAGACACATTCCGAGCTCTGGCTGGGGACAAATTACACCTGCATGGTCCCATACTCCTCTTGGTGGTATGCATGAGAAAACGACCTTAGCAGTTGGAGAAATCCACATCACTGCATTCATCAACTTCTTCAGGTGACGGAGCAAACGTCCACATGACAAGTAACCCAAATGTAGACTTCCATAATGCACCACGACAACATTAACAGTAGCGACAGAGGCCACATCTCTGCAAAGGTGAACCATCCCACTGAAACTGCTCTCATAGAGACTGGCCCACAAAGCCTCCACTCCTTCCAACCCGAAATTAGCAGCAACGCCTCTTTGCACAGCATACCTGTGCAGATCAGGCATAAAGGTATGACCCACGATCAGCACTGTGCATCTCTCCATCTCTACCAACCTCACTACAGAGTTTTGGGAATAAAGAGTACCGCCCCTTCCTGTGAACCACACTCTGAACACCTGATTGGATAATCCCCACAGTTCAATTTCCAAGCCCACCATGCTCAGAATGGCAGGATGTGGCACGTGTGCTTTACCAGCTACAGCGATGGCCGTGCCCCAGTAAAGCAGGGACAGTTCTTCTTCCCTTTCCACTGTTCTTTTTCCAGCTCTCCCTCATTGTGTACTGTGAAATATTCACACACGCATGCACCAATCACATCCAAGACCTCTGTATCCAACACTATCATTTCTCTACATCACTCCATATTTACTGTTAAACACTCCAAGTGCACGTCACGTGTGCTTCCATAGCACCTCCAGTAGAAAGTTCTGCAAAAGAATCCATGATTTCAGCATCCAAAATCCTTGACAGCGGCACCCATCACGACTTTGGCCATGCACACAAGAGTCTAGGCCTTGCCCACACCCAGCACAACATAATGGAGCCATGCATGCGAACATGTGGCCAGATACCACAATCCACAAACATAACATAGCCAGCGGCACTTCTACCTAACCACCGCACCATAACACAGCGATGCATGGAAACATGTAACAGTTAACAGAATCCACAAACATACCACAGCATCCAGCACCCCTACCCTCTTCTATTCACAAAGTATTGTGTCACTGCCAACCAAACCACAAATTCTTGACAACATTGGGCCTACTCCCAGCAATCTGCACAAAGCAGAGTACCCAAGCACATAAAAGATCCAGTTCCACCCTACCCTCTTCTATACTGACAGTATCCCAACAATGCACCCAGTGGGCACACTGCAGGACTTGTCTCCAGCCATACACCGAACACTGTAGGATGTTCTAACAATTACCACACCCATGGAACCAACAATATACGCATGTCAGCTCACTTCTGCTGCTCTATCAAGTCTAAAGTGTGCTCAACAACCATTCTTTAAAAGTCACCACCCTCTGAGAGATACATAGTCAAAACTGCATTGCTGCGGTGGGTGTGGTCAAGGCCTTAGCTCTTGGGTGCATGGCCTACGGCCTTTAGCCATGCACCCAATTGTCTAGGCCTTGCCCACACCCACCGCAACATAATTCAGCCATGCATGCCAACATGGGAGCAAGTACCACAATCCGCAAACGTGCCACAGCCATCGGCACTCCTACCCAACCTCTGCACCGTAATACAGCTATGCATGGAAACATGCAACAGTTAGCAGAATCTACAAACATAACACAGCCTCCGGCACCCCTACCCACTTTTGTTCACATACTATGGTGTTACTTCTAACTGAACCACAAATTCTTCACAACAGTGACCCTGCTCCCAGCACTCTATTAAGTGCACAAAACCAATACTTCATAGTGCAGTGCAGTAGTCAGCACTCTGCGCAAAGGACACGACTCAAACCTATATAATATGCAGTTCAACCCTGTCCACTTCCATGCACACAGTATTTGAACATTGCACCCAGTTCACACACTGCAGGAGTGTTCACTCCATCAGCTCCTGGCATTGACTAAACACTGTAGGATGTGCTAACAATCAACACACCCATGGAACAATGTCTGCAATGCTGGCAAACCACACACACAAGGCAACAATGTCAAACCTACTTGCAACCAGAGCACATAGTTGTCGGTGCAAGGTCTCCAGCCATGCATGAAAGGGCCAACAGGCTTACCACATGCAACACAACATAATACACGCTATGTTAAAATGTTCACATTTTAAAATGTTCACTCATGTGCAATGCACTCCCCTTCTGCAATTCACCTGCCACCAGTCACCACGGAAAGGGGTCGCCGCACGAGCCATCATGCCATAACGAAGGCTGCCTGCATTCACTACACAAGGTAGTCACCTGTGGAGGTACCCGCCAATCGGCACAGTACGCACGGATACTGAAGGCACACCACCGTCTTCTTCCACCTAATAATGAGATATATCCGATGAACCACATCTCACTTCCCCATCCTTTCCATCCCTTCACCCTCCACCACATGGCGTAAAGTATGTGTCCACAGATAGAACAAGGTGGCATAACCCAAAATTGTGACGCACAGCATGCTTCCCTCCAGCCAAACACCGGCCGCGTCCAATGTTCTCCGACAGCATGGCATACTCCAAGCAAATGAGACTTTTGACCGCGGAGCGAACAGGGAAATGGTTGCGCGGAGCGGAGCCAGATATCACAAATTTTTTGAGACGTACATTTCAGTTCTTTGCAACAAAAATACTGGTCCGATTTCCACCAAACACACAAAAGTACGCTTTCGGAACCAAGCCCTTGCTCCTGCCACAAATTTGGTTAAAATCCGTCCAGCCGTTTGTGCTGTAGGCATGCGCAAAGTTTTTGCCTATTCTGTCTATGAAAAAAAAATGTTGGGACCCCACTATAGCTTTGCCCCCCCTTGAAGGAACCTCACCACACATGCCAAAAATATTCAGAGTGGGCCATATACTCTTTTTGCAAAGTTTGATGAGGATTCGTCCAGGGGGAGCGAAGTTATAAGCCGCCCAAAAAGAGGTCTTCCTATGTGTTTAGCAATTTAGATTATCACTCTTGCGCAATATGCACAAATGTGCTTTTGAAGGGGTATGCCACACACTGCACTAGGAGGAAGATATAAATATGTGTTTTAATGCAATATACAGCACACTTTCTGAGAAAAATTGGCTAAAAGGCCAGAGTGTTTGCAATGGGTTTGTAGGGTAACACCAATCCAATACATGCAAATCACCAACAGTGCACAGGAACATGAATGCTTTGCTATTAAAAATGCCATACCACAATGAAAACATGTCCAACTGGCTGCACAATGTAGACCAGTGTAATAACATTACAGTAAAGCATGCCAGGCCACATTTAGACATACCTAGACTGGTTGCACCAAAATGCCAGTCGAAGCAATAACACTCATCAAGAAGAGAACACACATTCAAGCCTACGTCTCTGTGGCCTCTAACATGGCCAAACTCTTTAAAATCTGTAAGTAACTGGTCAATCCTGTTGTGGTCTTTACCTCTCCTCATCCCTCCCAGGCTCTCTGTATGGCTCTGTTCTTTCACTCTCCGTTAAAACTCAGGACATCCAGTCCCCCATCTCCTCTTCCTCTCCCTCTTCATCTCTTGCCCCCCCCCATTGGCCAGCTCTACTTCTCTTCCTCCTTTCTCCCCTTTCTCTCTGACAACACCTGATGAGGTTTCTAGATAAGTCCGATCTTTGAAAGTGTTGTCCAAAAAGGTGCTCCCCTGCTCCTCTATAACCATCAAGGATCATATTGACACCCTCGCTCGAGCCTTGGCCGATTTCTGTAATCACTCTTTCACCACTGGAAGGTTCCCCTTTCCCCTTAAGCACTCCCTCTTCAAGAAGCCGTCTGCCTTTCCTGCCTGCCTGGCAAACGATCGCCCAATATTTATCACCCCTTTCCTGGGCAAACTCTTGGAAAAAACTGCCCATCTTCCAGCTTACTCTCCACACTGAATCTGTTGGTTACCCCATGACCATCAGTCTGGCTTCAGAGCTGCCAGAGGCATGGAAACTGTTGTCCTGAACACCTGTGAAGATCTGCTCTCTAACATTGATTACAGCATTCCTTCTGTCCTCATCCTCCTTGATATTTCCTCTGCTTTTGACACAGTCAACCACGCCATTGTGATTAATCGAGTCCATGAGAACCTCGGCATCACGGATCAGGCCCTGAGTGGCTGACCACTCCCTCTTGGACAGCCGTTCCCAGGTGCAACCTGGTCCCTTTCTCTCCGCCACATCTCTCCATACCTGTGGCGTTCCCCAGGGCTCCATCCTCTCACCCTGGTTTTTCAACCTCTTCTTGGCCCCTTTGACCCACCTGATCTCTACGTTCACCTTTTATGTAGATGACACTCAGCTTTCCTTCAGGCTCCCCTCATACTCCTCTCCTCTCTCTCTCATTCCTGACTGTTTATCCATGATTCAGGATTGGTGCGCATCCACTGATCTCTCCCTTAATGCCAGTAAGATGGAGATCCTTCTCATTTGGACCCCTGCCCCTGCTTTCCCTCTCACACTCTTTCCACCCACCTTGGGCCCTCTTCTTTCGCCTTCCTGCGAGGCAAAAAATGTGGTTGTGATCTTTGACTCCACTCTCTCTTTCTCTCCTCACATCTCGGGCAGCGCCAAGAAGTCCCACTACCAGCTGCTCCTCCTCAAAGGGACTCTTCCCTTTCTAACTTTCCCCCAGAAGCTCACTGTCTCCAGAGCCCTGGTTCTCTCTAGTCTGGCTACTGCAACAGCCTCTTTCTCAACTTGCCTTCCTCTACTCTCTGCCCTCTGCAACTAATCCAGAACAGGACTACTAGACTTATCCTTGGCCTCAAGCCCAGGGATCGTATCTCTCTAGCCTTGAAATCACTCCACTGGCTCCCGGTTGCTGCAAGGATCAAGTTCAAGACCCTTTGCATTGTCCACAAAGCTTTCTGGACCCGGGCTCACACTACATCTATTGATCTCTTCCAAAATACCTTCCTTCTCAAGCCCTTCAATCAGCTACCTCCAACTCTCTAAGTGTTAGACACTTCCCCTGGCAGAGAGTGGGAGGGTGGGGGTTCGATCTCTCTCCTATGCAGGTGCTTCCCTCTGGAAAGGCCTCCCTGCCCCTTTCAAACTTGAGCCGGACCACCTGAAGATCGGGAAGCAGCTCAAAACTTGCCTCTTCTCCTCTGCTTTCTCTCTCTCCCTCCCCTCCTGGCCTACCTGACCTATCTGTCTACTATACCGACTGGTTGCTGGGCTACCCTCAGAGTCTCACTATGTCCAGACTCTTTCTTGATCAGTCACCCCTGAACTGCCTATGGGCCTACCACGCACTTAGGAGCTGTAACTGTAACCCTAAAGTTCCTTGTTCTCCTTGCATTACCCAGAGCTGCGCTGCCCTTGCTGCACTTACACAGAGAATTGCTGCCCTGTTTTCCCTTCCCTCTCCCTTGCACTTCCCCCCTCCCTTTCCCCTTGGACATCTCGTTCTCACAACTGCATGATCTGAATGACACAAGGCCTAGTAAGATTGTTTGTCTTGTCCTCCCTCTATCTTCCCTCTCATGTCTCGTCGTGCCTAGAAACACTTGTGTACAGGTACGTCATAAATGACATATCACATCATTTTATCACAGATGCCCAGAAAAATATACAATGCCCCAGTAGGAAACGACTAGTCCGGCAGCACCCAAATGCCAGTCTAGCCAGGAAATTACACTTAGCAGTACTGCTTTATCAAAAATGCCCAGTTATAAAAATAAAAAGAAAGTCATACCAAACTGAGGAATGACTAGACTGGCTGCACCAAAATGCCTCTCTAGCCGCTAATACCACATATCATGCCTGCTTAGACTGGACATGGACAACCGTTATGATTTGTCACACCATCCCGCCCCCCCACAAACATCGTCTCTCCCTCCCACCCCTTCCCCATCCTCCAAAATTAGCTCCTTGGCCCAGAATTACCTCCACGTCCCTCTTCCTTGTCCCAGAACCTATGTATGAGGCTCCTTCACTCATAAGTAAGTACGGGGATGAGGAAGAGTGGGACTAGGAGTAATGAGGATTACAGGTAGCTAAGTGAGGCATTACCTCCATGTACCTCTACCTTATCCCAGTACTTGTGTATGAGGCAGAGGGCTAGGAGTAATGAATATGACCAATAAGTAATCAAGGCATTAAACACAAGTAGTGGCATAACACCATTGAGTTGACTGGGCTTCAGCACCCCCCTGCCCCCAAACTGTTGGGCTATGTTGACGCGACCTGGCTGACCTTCAGAGCAGTTGCTGGACAGAACAGGACAAAGATGTTAAACGGCACCTGGGTTTTGCTGTTAACAAGAGTCTAGCAATTACTAACATAAAGCATTTCACTGTTAGTGCCTGCATTCAAATGCCAAACCTTTTAGCCAATTTAAGTTGTGATGTGGGTTTAGTACTCGCAGCAGTCCATAAATGGGAGCTTTAAACCTTAAAGGAGCGAGTTAACTGCTTGTAACATTGAAGCTGCACTAGAATAATCTCATTAAAATGTGTAAAGAAATTGTATTTGTATTTATTGTGTTTATATTAAAGCGCTTTACATTATAACAAGTTACATAGAAAACTATAACAGTAGATGCAATTTACAAGACATGAAACAAACCAATAAAACAGTAGGTAGAGCAATTAACCTCTGAGGGTAAGTAAGGGAAGGAGGGGGATGAGAAAGGGAAGGAGGAGGGAGACAGAAAGGGCATTAGGGTGAGGATGTAAGGAGGGAGAGGTAAGGGTAAGGGAAAGGAGTGGATAGGGAAGGTGAGTAGGGGAAGATGTGAGGGAGGAGAGAGAGAAGTGAGAGGGGGGTAAGAGTATCAAGGCGGGGAATGTAGAAGGAGAGATTTCAAGGAAGTACGGAAGAAGGAAAAGGTGGTGATGGAGTGGGTAGAGAGAGGGAGGGAGTTCCAGTGCAGGGGGGATAGGGGATGCCCCCACACAAATAAGTTTGCCCCTCCCCCACTGCCCGTGAAGTTAGCACCTCTCCCAACATTTGAAGGGTTAGCCCTCCCGGAATGTAGGTTTTGTTGCACCCCTGAACACAAGCACACACACCATTCACCATATACACACATGCAGACCCAGCCATCCATACATTTAAGTGTGCACTCTTTCACCATACAGGCACACCTAGGCAGCCATCCGTACATTTAAGTGTGCACCCTTTCACCATACAGGAACACACACACAGGCACCCACCCACAGGCACCCACCCATACATTTAAGTGTGCACCCTGTCACCATACACTCACACAGGCAGCCACCTATACATTTAAGTGTGTGCCCTTTCACCATGCAGGCACACGCAGGCAGTCATCCGTACATTTAAGTGTGCACCCTTTCACCATACACTCACACAGTCACCCGCGATGGGGTTCAGGGGTGCCCTATTACTTCAAAAAGAAATTGTTTCTTGTTTAAGTCACATTAACTTCATAAAGAAATAATTTCCTTTAAGGATTGAACCATAACTGAAATTATTTCTTTATGAATGCAGAGTGACTTCAAAAAGATACTGGGGCAATTATGACCCTGGCGGTAGCCGTGCCAGTAAATACCGGCCGCCAGAGTCATGAATTTTCCGGTGCCCGGGAGTGGGCAATTACTGGTGCTTTACAGCCCCGGTGGATCTGGTAATTGCCCATCCCCGGGCGCCGAAAAATATTACTCCCCATTCCCATTGAGTCCCATTGGATCAATGGGAATGGGGAGGCTGGATGCACCGGCGCCATTCATGAATGGTGCCCGTGCATCCGTCGAATTCTGCGTGCCGGTGCCATTCCGCCCGGCAGGTCAGACCTGGTGGGCTGAAAGGCACCCGCTTCCAGAACTCGTAGTTTGCCGGTCCGGAAACAACGGTACCGGCAAGCTTACAGGTACCGTTGTTTCCGGACCGGCATACTCATAATGGGGCCCACGGTTTCTTTTTGAAGTCATAGGGCTTCCCCGCCCCATGACATGGAGGCCTCCAGCCTAGGGTCTTCCATTGCATGGGGTGGGGGTATCCCTCGGACTACAAAAAGAAAGTTTCTTTTTGTAGTCACTTTGCCTTCATAAAGAAATTATTTCTGTTACAGAAATAATTTCTTTATGAATGCAAAGAAAAATCAAAAAGAAAAAAAATGTTTTCGAAAAAAACCTTTTTCCGTTTTGCTTTTTTTTTTCTCTCCAAGTGGGGCCCCCTCCCAGGACATGGGCTGGTGGGGCCTGCACCGCGGGGGCTGGGGGGCCCCCGTTACGCCAGTGGCTCCAGGGTGTTATTGGGTGCCCTACTCCAAGGCCTGTAAGGAATCGGTTGGCCTGTCCTCATTACCCTGTGGTCCAGATAGAGACCACAACAGGCTGTAGCAGGCACTACCCAGTTACGTTTCCGGCACAACCACTCTCTTCTGTGTTTCCTTTTTACTTTGTCTTGCCTAGAGGTAGGACGCTCGAAAATACCCACCGCCAGTCCTGGGGTTTGCCATAGGGATGCAAGCTTGACCCCTGAGCGAAATGTGCATTGCACGGCCAATGCGGCTTCTTTAAGATTTAAATGTTGATGGTCCGTGAGCAGCGTGGGTAAATACCAAGATGAAAGGTAAGACTAACCTTGGTTAACTGGTCATAGAATGTGCAAATGAAAGATGGGATGGGTCCCGCAGCTGCGTTCACTGGCAATAACAGAACACCAGGAAAACAAACACGAGCATCCCACGCTCTGACACTGCACCTATGTTCTCCTTTTACCCCCAAAGGGTCAACTTTAAAAAATATCGACATTCTCCTCAGGTATGGGAGAGATTCCCCTACTGGCGGACAGAACCACCACCCTCCAGTTACCATCTGAAGAGGTTGCAAAACACAAGTCTATGGCCAACGGAGCGTCTCTTCCAAACATCAGCTGATATGGGGTGAAACCAGTGCTGTCATTTTTTGTACAATTGCAGGCATGAACTAAGGATTTTACTTTAGCAGTCAGAGTGCCCAGCATACTCTGCAGAGTGCAATTGAAACGCTCTGCTTGGACATCACCATGAGGGTGATACGGGGAAGTCCTTGTCTTCCACACCCCAATCAATTGCATAAATTCTTTCATCAGCTTGGATTCAAAGTAGGCCCCTTGATCTGAAAGTAGCCGTACTGGCCACCCATAATGTACAAAGAATCTGTCCCACAGCATTTTGGCTATCGTGGTGGCCTTCTGGCCTTTCATCGGGTAGGCTTGGGCATACCTTGTAAAATGATCAGTTACCACCATAACATTCTAGGTCCCACTGCTGTCAAGTTCAAGGCTCAGGAAGTCAACACAGACTAAATCCATCGGTCCAGAGCTCTGTAGGTGTTGCAGTGCGGCGGCCAGACGGATGAGCGTCTTCCTAACGATGCACCGGGCACATGTTTGGCAGTATTTCTCTACCTCAGGGCCTAGTCAAGGCCAGTAGAACGACTTTGGATTAAATCCATTGTGCGTTCACTTCCCAGAGGCCCATGTTGATCATGTAGGGCTCGTAGTGTGAATGGACGGAGAGAGCGAGGAAGCATGAGTCAGTGAATAAGTCTCCCTTGAACTTGGCTCTCTTTGAACAACACACCACCTTTCAATACTAGAATCTTTCACTCTTTGCTGTAACTCTGTCGATCGGTCATGTTGATATTGTCTGGTGGCCCCTCGGCTCCATTTTCTTTTGCTTTGAGCACCACACATAAATTGTGCTTGTCTTAACATAGCCCTGGTCATTTGTGGTAGTTCATGAGCCATCAGACTGGTGGCATCAAAATAACTCACAGGAGCTCCATTAGCAGTCCCTCCAAGGCAGTGGATAAAACAAGTTTGTTCAGCATGTCGAAGAGTTTAATTCAGGCAAATACCCCTCACGGTAGCCACAATGCCATCTCTTGGTGTATAGAGCCCTCTCTCGCTCTCGGGATAAGGCATCAGCGTCAATATTGTTAATTCCAGGGTTGTACTATAGCCGGAAATGGTAAGCTGACAAGGCCGCCAGCCAGCATTGACCCATGGCATCCAATTTGGCAGATTTGAGGTTGTAGGTCAGCGGGATGTTGTCCGTTCTTATGGTGAATGATGCTCCATAGAGGTAATCATGCAGCTTTCCGGTCACCGCCCATTTGAGGGCCAGGAATTCCAGCTTGTGAGTTGGATAGTGTATGTCGGATGGGCTTAATCGACGACTGCCGAATGCCACAGGTCTGTCAGCACCCTGCTGTTCCTGATATAGCACTGCACCCAGCCTGTCATAACTGGCATCTATATATGCTGTATATAAGGCAGTCGAGGATCTGCATAGGCCAGAAATGGCGCTTTGAAGAGGGTCTTCTTCACCTGGGCGAATGCTCGTCGCATTCATCACTCCACTGCCACCCAACATTTTCGTTAGGGTGGTATAATGCTTTGCAGATGATTCCACTATTATTTGCTGTGTTCTGCAGATCCGGATAACCCTTGGTCATTTCTGTCAGCGGCCAGGCTATATTAGCAAAACGCGGCACAAATCTTCTGTAATAATTGAAAAACCCCGGAAACTTTTTGAATCTCCCACAGGTTCTGTGGTATGGGCCAGGTCCTGAGAGCTTCCATCTTGGTGAGGTCCTAACTAACCCCATCAGCTGATACCACATGACGGATGTATTTCACGCTTGTTCAGCAAAACTGACACTTCTCTAAGGACACCTACAGGCCTTGTTGCTGGAGTCGATCTAGGACTTTTAATAGTCTTTGGTGATACTCTTCCAGGGTCTTTCTAAAAACAATAACATCATCAAGGTAGACCAGTACCTCCAATAGATTCATATCTCCCACAGTGAGTTCCATCAGTATTTGAAAAGTGGCTGGAGCTCCTGTTATCCCTTGTGGCATTCAAGTGAATTAGTAAAACCCCAACGGGCATATAACAGCAGTTTTTTCTTTGTCTTCAGGCAGCATCGGAATCTGATAATATCCACTTCTTAAATCCAGGTCCGAGAACCACTTGCTTCTGGCCAGACAATCTAGAGCTTCGTCTACTCAGGGCATAGTATACTGGTCAGGGACTGTTCTGCTGTTCAGACACCTATAGTCAATGCACAGTCTCACATTGTTATTCTTTTTATGAGCTACCACTATAGGCAAAGCATAGGGACATCTGGACTCTTGAATGATTCTGCCATTTAACAGTTCCTCGAGATGCCACGGGCATTCTCTACATCTGCAGGCACTAGACTCTTTAACCGTTTTCTGAATGGGGTGTCGTCATTCAGCTAGATGTGGTGCTCCACTCCCCGAGCTTCACCCAGATCCCAATCACTCGTGGAAAATGCATCTGCCTGCAGTGACAACTGCTTTCACAGATGATCTTTCTCATGTTTAGATAAAGACAAGTCCCCAAAGTTGATTTTCTGAACATCAAAGAGAGCATAGATGCTTTGTCCCACAGTAGCCTGGGCCAGCGAGTGGGTGAGATAGAAATGAGCAATCTTCAGGTCCCCTGCGATGTGTATGATTTTGTTGGTAATGTTGGTGATAGGGACCCTGATGTTCTTCAGCCCTTGGCCAGTGTCAGTTACTAGAGTGCGCTGCACCAACAGGCCTACAGGCATGCCTTCACCCTCGGGAGCATTCATCACCAACCTTCTGTAACTGTCATGTTCTCAAAGGCTTACATATTTTACAAAAAAGGGGAAGCCCCCTGCGTGTTCAGTGAGAGTTTGGGGCAACACAAAAAATAAACACGGGGTTGTAACTCTCACTATCATAAGACCAAACAATTTATGGTCTAGGTTAATATATTAATTTTCCCAAACAATGAATGTTCTGCTTCTTGAGAAGTCAGAAAAAAATACGAAACTTCCAGAGTGAACAATTAGGGCAAACTACATGTATATATTTAGTCATACATATTGTTTATTAATGTAAACAAAAAAAGGGAAGTTTAAAATGTTTTCATTATACATTGAATTTAAGTAAAGAGTAATGGTTCTGAACAGTGCCATGAAAATGTACACATAAGATATTCAGACAAAAACTTAAACAAAGGGAAAACAAAAGAGTGACCACTTGAATCGTTAATGTTTACAAACAGGATAATTCAAGATATAAATGCAGTAAAGGGTAAAGAAACAAAGGAAAAAAATACTTTCATATTAAAGCAAACAAAATGCACAATTAAAATCAATGTTTGAAATACTGAATCAAACTTTCTTGTGGACAAAGGTACCTATCCTTTGTATGTACTCATGATCAACATTTGATCATGTTTTGAATAAAGCTGCCTAGGTGTCAGTTTTTAAACTGTAGATAGATAATGCATACACAGATCCCCAGTTTTACAATCAAAAATACATGGGCTGTGCTAAGGGCACGTTTCGGCTTGTGGCCATTAATGTTGGCATTGATTGAAGAGCCTTCCTCAGGGCAATTGGATCTGTAAAGAGTCCAAAAACAAGAAACACAGTAAAGGTTTTTAAGTGTAAAAGAAGTAAGGCAGATGTGTGACAAAACACAATCCAATAAATGGATACTATAGGCCCAAATATGTAAACAGGAATTCCTATTTTTTTATAGAACAAAGGCTTACATAGCCAGGAACCATCACAGTCTAGCCAGGTGGTATTTTGACTCGACTATGATTGGTGGTGGTCACGTCTCCCACGGGCTCTTCAGGTCGATCATGCTTCCCCATGCCTCTCTTGAGGTAGGCCTGTTGGCAGCCTGGGTGCATCTTCGGAGTTGTGGCAAACTGTGGGCTGGCCATCCCCGTACTCAGCTTGGCTAACGTACCGAACAATGCAGAGTTGCGCCCATGAACAGTGGCACTTCAGGATTCTGATTCTTCATGGTGCACACTAACGCCAAGGTGTTCAAGGTAGTATTCACTCCACCCACTTCTTGTGTTAGATGCAGTTTTACAGACGTATCCAAAGTATCTACAAGCAGCATCTCCAACTCCCATAAGATTCAGCCCCTTCAGGGGTTCCAACAGTAGATGTGACATATGCCAGCGATAGTAAGGTTCATACATTATGGTGCCCTGGTAGCCGCTTGTACAGGAGGGCTGTGTTCCACTGACGGGCCCATAGGTCAGTGCTCACCCTCTAGTACCTGTAAGACAAGATAGCTGCACCATGTGAGGACTGGGGGTGCAGGATTCACTTACTCCAACATGACTCAATAATGAAGACTCAGTAGTATGGCAAAGGGAAGTCCATTTAATGACAAGTACATCAAACAGGGAAACAATTGGAAATCAGCATCGTGGCGATCGCCTGTCTCGCTCCAACTTCTGCGAGCTTCAGTTGAACAGCAACTTTTATACATAAAACTCGTCATCACTGACGTCCACCTCTACAAATTCGTCATGCAGTATAATTGGTTAGGAAAGGTAACTTAAGTATAGGTGCTATATCTGTATATGGTAACAGGGCATGCGGATTGGATAACTCTTATCGGGTGGCCGTCTACACCCACCCTCTACATCACGCGTGATAGACATCACTACAACTACAACGTCTCATTGGTTCTACTATCTATAGGACCCTAGATAACTTGGTCCATTAGATAACTTGGTCCATTGTGATTGGGCAGGTTGCACCCCTAGACGTAAATCTCTATTTTAATTAGCAGCATGAAGACTGGACACCCAGGTGCCTAGTGTCCCAAGATTCACCCTGCCTCCCTTCCATCAATCAGGGCTTTTGAGCTAGGTGTCAATTAGTTGGCTGGGCATGGCCTCGAAGCTGTAGCCTCTTATCTGGAGAAGTTATGGCACCCTTGGACCTGGGTGACATCAGACGTTGGTAATTCTTCGCACCTGACTGGTCACATGTCTGTTCATCGTGAATCTGCTTCAGTTTCTAGCTTTTCATGTATTTGATTCTTCTTTAGCCTCACCACCTGCCTGGGCCCCCCTTATCTTGACCTTCACGGGGCAGGCTGGTATGCTCTGAAGTTTCGATTCTCTAGCGTTGCCGCTCTCCCCCTTTCCTTGGGTTGACCTCGAATTCCCAGGTATGAGCTGCTCTTTGTTGAGTTTCGATTCCGCTCTTCTTTGAAACCTGGCCTAGTAGGCCTCTGGCCGCCTGGGCATACTTCTGCTTAACAAAATGGAGTCGCACTTGTATAATGTGCCTTATTGAGGTATATATCTGGTTGGCGCTTGCCACTCTATTCTTCTACTAAGCATTGCTAGCAGTATCGTTTTCTTAGCTTCTTGCGTTCCAAGCCTATAAACGCGCGTTAACTGGTTGGTTACTTCCATCTTGTCTCATAGCAACGTTTCCTTATGTTTTAACATCGTCTCTTTCCTGTGTCCATTACATCTATTTTCATAGCTGCTCGCACTGGCGTACTATCCTTGATAGCCATTTTCGTTCATTCGCGAGCCTGTCCAGGCCCTTGTGTCATTTCCACTGGCCATCCATTAAGGCTATTTGGGTCTCTTCGTGGACCATCTGCAGGGTACTCTTCATTTCGTCTCAGCTGCTGGTATGGTTGCCTAAGAGGGTATCGTGCAGCCCATGGCTGTCTGGTTATGGGTGCTTCAACCGGTACGGCTCTTCTGATGTACACTGGACAGAGTCCTAACTCGGCTCTCTGTTGGTTCATTTGCTACTCATATGTCACATACCTTGGCGAGTACGCTCCTGGTACCTTGAAATGGGGGGCAGGGGTGCAGGCCATGCCTGGGACCTCCTCTACACGCTGTCCAATAATGTGAGGGTTCTTCACCCTTCAATATTAACTGGGATGGTCATGGTGGGCCCATTGAGACCAGCTGGGATGCCACGATGGGTATGTGCTTGAGTTCTTAGCCTGGAACAGTTCACTGTCAGCTTAGCCTTGGTACTACGGAGCTCATGAGCCTGACAGAGATGGTCAGCCGTTGGACCTACCTGAGCCTTAGTTTGATGTTCCATGGGCTTAGGTCCAGGATTCCACATCCTTGTTGAGAGGTCTGTATTAGCTTTATTGGATCTCACTCATGCTGATGAGGTTCTAGCTGCTTCTCTAGAGCCTCCTGAGCATTTCCCGACAATGCCCTTGCAGGAGTTGTTTTAAGAGCATCAGAACAAGCAGCTACACATGCATAATTTGGGTCTCTGTTGCACCGGCGAGTTGAATGACCGTCATCTCCACATTGATGGTGAAACTCCATGGTAAAGGTGCAGAAGAATGTGAGGAAAAATCTCTGGGCTCTTGTGCCCGTCGGTACGCCTGATTCTCCCATTCACGGGATGGTGGAGAGGCACCTCTCCCCCTGTCCTGGTTAGGACCTGGGTTCTCCCAGGCTGCCAGCTGTGCTTGGAGATTCCTGACCAGCTGCTGTAACTCTTCAATCTGCCTCTACTGAAAGATTGTAGTGTTGGGTGTAGGGATCTGGCCTTTACTGGATGACTCTACACGACGATATCTCCGATTTCCTCTTCTAGAGCATTAATGGACCTTAACAGTTCTTCATAGGAGGGGGATTTATCCAGCTTCTCACGCAGTCTCAGCTGCAGTAACTGTTAAGAAGGATTTCTGAACTCTGTTCTGGAGGAGCAGAGGTTCAGAAGGCCAGCCTAGTTTCTTGGAACAGGGTAACCTCTGGACAAGCCAGACCAATCAGGGTAGCTATGGTAGGCGGTCAAGACCAAGTCTCAGGAGGGGTGTGGGTGACTGAAAGACCTCAATGCGCATACACAGCAAGGACACTTACAAATTACTCCAGAAAGGTGTTATATTAAAAATATAGACACATTTATTACAAGGCCTTTGTAACATAGACCATAGCAAAGAATCACAGTAACACTAAGTAAACCAATACATCACACTCAATACAATATATATACAAGATCAATGGGGTCTAAAGGGTTAAACACACAAAATACGTTGACAACCTAGAGGGGAAGAAAACAGGCAGTGCAGGTAATCTTTAGACCCAGTTCCACATCAATAATACACCTAACTAAGAGGCAGTCCAAGCCCTACGAAGAGAGGAGCCTTGTGCTCAATAGTACATGCACGCGCTTGTGCCAATGGGCAGGATAGGGTCTCTTCAAGGGTCTATAGCAGCTCCGGAAGGTGGACGAGGCGATGCAGAACAAGTTCCCACTGTTCAAGATGGACCTCCACTTGAGGGCAGAGGCATTTTGAGAGTGCGGGATGGAGTCGCTATTTCGCAAAAGCTGTGGAAAGAAAATGGGCGCTCAGCGGCCACTCATGCATAAAAACTCCTGCGCTAAGGGCCACCGGTTGGGGTAAGGACTACTCACCGGTCCCCGACGCAGGCAGAACCAAACTTCGCCAGTACAGTCCACTTCGCTGGCAGGTTTGAATGCGGCAAAAAGGACGTCTCGGCAACTTGTAGTTCCCAAGATACAGCGATGATTCCCAAACGGAACAGTGGCGATTTCTCCTCTTATCCAAAGTTCCCTTCGTGCCAAAACGGAGAGGACCCAATGGGAGATCTGCTCACAAACACACACTCCATACGTGGACCAATCACAGACCACAGTGGTCCCAGGCATTCAGGGCATTCCAGACTCTCTGGAACCCAGGATGTGTATTGAGATCAGACATCCCAGCCCACATCCTGGAGGCACACACACAAGGCATGCAGAAGCCCGCAAAAGCATTGGGATTCACGGGAAAGTGCATGACCAAATAAGGACTGACCCGGGTTGCCTCGACCTGGGGAAGGTGAAGGGGCAAGATGGCCAAAAGACAGGACAAAGAACCTTGTGGCATGGCCATATTGGAGCCAGGCCACTTATTCGTGCCACACGTGGTTAAAACGGATAACATGGCAGGAAAGGGTTAAAAATAATGCGAAAAGATAGCTGCCACGGTCCTGCCCCTGACACATCTGCACAGTTCATAAAAAGTCCAGCAAGAATTTCTAGGGCCTTTGGAAATGACTAGAGACCCAGGTGTGCTGTATTGTAAGATACATTGCACACTTGTTACGTGTTGCACAAACGCTGCAACATGAGGAAAGGACTAAGGGAAACAAAGTCTCCCAGTAATGACTGTTTTAAGGGCATGTCCGTTTCCCCATAAAAAGTGAGCGAATGCCCAGAGGAGTGCAGCTGAAGGCTGTGCTTCTCTGGCAAAGTCAGTCAATAGTGTCTAAACAGCAGCAAAAAGATTGGGGGTTGACACATGGAGGGAAAATTACATACAATTATGAAATATTTCCTAACAGCAACGGTATAGCTGCTTCCTTAGCCCCCGTGAGTAGTTGCTTCAATCGAAAACAGTTCAATCTTGAAGTCTCCACCCCTCCTCTTTGGTCGACCAGTCCTAAAATGTGTTCCATCCTTGCCAGATACTCAGCTTCTAAGTGGTGGCATGGAACCTCATCATTAGATCCTCCCCTGGCACAGTAGTTCCAAAAGCTCCCTCCATAGCTCATAGCTCCTATCAATAGGGTCGAGGCACAAAGCTCGAAGTGACTGTACCGTCTGCAGTGCGGGCCCCCTTAGAGCCTCAACTACTCACCGCCTCTTCTCCTGATCGGATACTTCCAGTCTTGTAACATTGGGTTGGTGAGATCCCCCCTTGGCTCATAGGTCTCCTCTCCATTTGGAACAGGCTTCTCTCCTGAAAATGGTCGTAGTCGGGTGTAGGTTCCATGTTCAGGCATGAAAGATGGTGTAGGTTGCTGCTCCATTGCCACTCTAACAGCCCACAGTGGAGGCAATGACTACGGCCTCTTTGGTCGAAACAGTAGCTTCAGGGCACAGAGGTATTCTGGGCCAGGCATCTAAAGACCAGACAGGGCAAATAATCAAAGGCTCCCCATCCTCGAATCTCAGAGGGCAGGCTTTTACCTGCAAGAGAACTACAACCAAAACACAGTATATAACATTTGGTGTCCTGACCAGGAATGCACGCCACACTTTTCACCTTCCCCGTGGGGGGCTCCAAGGGGCTGGTCATAGCCAGGATTTCATCAGTGGTAACACGTAATGGGACCTCGCCCACTAAAAAACAAACTCCAAGACTGAGTCCTTCAGCGTCCACCCAGTGTAGTACGTAGTCATGCGCCATATTGCCCACTTGTACTTCCCCGGATCTCAGCAGTGCCTCTAAAATGTAAGGTGTAGCTGACTATATTAGTGATGAATGAGTTGCACCTGTAGAAAAATGTATGAATGATCCGCCGCCACCTGAGAAATGGGCAAGCACCTTACAGCGCCCATGCGCGTATAAGAGAATCCGGGGAAGGTAAAGGAAAACCTCACAATGTCTCTACTTGATACTTCCCTGGTAAACTCTAACTAAAGGGGCCGCCCCCTGATCACCCTGATCGCCCACCTGTGGAGAGCAAATACAGTGATGGCCAGGGGTGGGGACCGTTTATGCACTCAAAACTCAATCAAATAATGACAGTTTACACAAGATGGACTCAACAGCCCTTACACAGGGTGGAATTTATATAAATAAAGATTCATAGATAAATATCAATTTCTAATAAAAATACATAGGCGTTATAATAGCAATCAGCCCGGTGCACAGGACCTAAGGAAATGTCCCACTCTCTCATTGAACAGACATCAGTGCATGTGCTGAGGGGGTCTGCTATACATGCTTCATATACACCCGTGCTCTGACATAAAGTCAACATATGATGGGCAACATGCAATATACATATAATAAGTTGGTATCCCTATGATAAACATATTACTTAAATACATATAGCAGCAGTTCATTGACTAATGTAAAAACCTGGTAGGAATAAATAACTATTGGCCATGTCCAATTGTAAAACCTAAGTCACCTTCAGTCTCCTATAGCCAAATGACCGGGGTACTGTGGGCAGAGTTTATATATATATATATATATATATATATATATATATATATATATATATATATATATATATATATATATATATATATATATATATATATATATATATATATATGAATATTTGTCTTTTTGCATATGAAATACAATTGAGTTTGTTTTCGTTTTATTTTACCTCAAGAGAAGTATGGCTTTCTGGCAAACAAATCCCCTCGACCAGGGTAACACCTACTAACCAGTGGAGGAAAAGGTTGCGGAATAAGACGGAGCTGCGCTCTCGCAAAAAATTCTCTACACAACTCTTGCAAATCCACTTTCAGAAGTCATGGGGTTTTTCTGAAAGCAGTCTGCTCAATGCTATCCAACTCATTCCTCAAATAGTGTTCAAAACACACAGTAACATACAGAAACTGCTGAAGCTTAACATGCAATTTTTATAGCTGTTCAAACTAGTATATATGTCCTGGATTTAACAGACATCTCTTGATTAGGGTGATAATTGTGACCAATCAAAACAAGAGAGTCCATTATTCGCTTAAAAGGTTTTCTTAATGAATCAGTATAAGACATGTTTAACATTTAAAATTGTGGACATTATGTTGTTCCCACAATGCTCTTTGTTTTTATGCAAATCGCCAGGATTGAGTTATTTATAGAGATACTGGGCCTCATTACGCGTCCGGCGGTCGTCCGGCGGTAACCCTGCCGGTGCTACCAGCAGATTGCTACCGGAGTCGGAATGAATTACAGGCGCCTGACTTCCCGGTAACACCGGGGGATTACAACCATGGCGGGCTGAGAAGTCAGGCACCGGCAAATTGTAAGTCCCCATTCTCAAAGAGTCCTATGGGAATGGGGACCACGGAAGCACCGGCACTGTTGTTAACGGTTCCGGTGCTTCCGTGACGGCTTTGCATACCATGGCCGCTGTGCTCGTCAGGGTTAGGCCTGTCGGGCACAGCGGCTCCGGCAGGCAAACCCGTAGTTTGTCAGTCTGGAAACAACAGTGCCGGTAGGTTTACTGGAACCGTTGTTTGAAGACCGGCAAACTTATAATGAGGCCCACTGTTTTGCACAACCTAGCCAGGAGCCACGCCACTTGGCCCCGCTCACTCTTTCCCATAGCCCCACCCCTCCTAAGAAGTGACGGTTCCCCCAATAAATGTTTTCCATTTCCAGCACTGCTAACAATACACATAGACACAACGAGGAAAACAAAAGACACAGACAGAACCCACAATCCTCCGAATACCAAAACAGCATTCAGCTATCACAGGAACTACACAGCAAATTTCTGGCCAGCAGAACCACTGTCTTCTGTGTTTCCCTTTTTACTTTGTCTTGCTCTAAAACAACCACCGTCAGTTGTGGGATATGCCGTAGTGGGGATGCAACCTTGAACCCATACCTGCCTACATTTGGCATAGGAAAACCCGGAGGATGATGTAATCGGGTGCCCGTCCCCTTTTCCCGAGTCCCCGCCCACCTTTTTGCAAACTGGAGACTGGTAATCTAGTTTTTTAATAAATTAGGCAGAATCTGCAAGGTTGATTAAAATGACTGTGAAGTTAAGACTAAGCAACTGAGGAAGCCGTAAACAGGCAATATTGTTTTTTGTAAATAAAATAGCTGCAGTTTTCTTATGATTTGTTTGGCCTTTATTATTCTGCAGAGGCGTTCTCCCATTTGCCACTCTCACCTTCATTAATACCCGTTTGAGGTCCCATACATTCCATTAGGGAGCCGGCCCCACCCTTAGATCTGGGGGTGTCTTCCTTAGTTTTTGCAATTAGACTGTAATCTGGCTCAATATTGCATAATGAGCCGGAGTGGTGTGGCCGCTATGCTGCGCTGCCCATTGAGGCGTAGGAGTAGAAGGTGCTCTTTTGTTATTGATAATGTTCCGCGCAGTGGGGGAGTGACTAATAACAATGCGCCCCATTAGCAATTCTGGAAATGGACCAGAATCCTGATCTGCAGCTTTCCTTTCCGTCGGCACAGAAGTGCCTTGCGGTGGACTATTTGAGCTCGACCGAAACCCGGAGACGCAACCCGCTTCCCACGAGACCCGGAAAAGAGCGTAAAAACCCAGAGTCTCTGGGTTAAACCCAGAGACTACGCGGTATGCTTGACCCCTGTGCGAAATGTGCGTTGCACAGCCAATGTGGCTTCTTTAAGATTTAAACATTGATGGTCCGTGAGCAGCGTGGCTAAATACCAAAATGAAAGGTAAGACTAACCTTGGTTAACTGGTCATAAAATGTGCAAATGATAGATGGGATAGGTCCCGCAGTTTCGTTCACCGGCAATAACAGAACACCGGGAAGAAACAGGAATTAAAACAAACACAGGCATCCCACGCTCTGACACTGCACCAATGTTCTCCTTTTACCCCCAAACACTCAAAAATGGGGTCAATCCAGTTTAAAGGTTTCCCCCTCCTACCTCGGCTGCAACACCAACCCAGCGGGACCCCACCTATGTCAGCCTGTGACTCACTGTGCAGGGCGTCGCTTAGCACATGGGGCCACAGAGCATGAAATGCTGCGCTGCTGGCCCTGCCCGGTAAACCTGGCCGATGCCAACTCCCCAAAATTGAGCTCGGCGAGACTCGGCAATCCGGGCAGGCCTGCCTCACATGAGTCAGAGCATGCACACCGTCATGCCCACAATGTTTTCTATCGTCTCTCCTTCTGATCCCCTCTCTTACTTCAGTTTAGTTTAGTTTATTTATTTATAGAGCGCACTGAGCCCTTAGGCAACTGGGCATTGCTCTTTCTCTGCATTGTCAAAACCGCTAATGATGGGTCATTGGTGACTTAATGGTTTAGTGCCTATATTCTGATGGGAGGGGAGGTGCACAAAAGGGGTGTGGTAGTTGGTGTGCACAAACGATTCTCTGCAATAGTGCTTCTGACGTCACACATTGCCCTTTTAAAGGTGCGCCCCCCTACTTTGTCTGTGGCCCCTCCTAAATTTGATTCCTGGCGATGGCACTGTCTCACTTATATCAACTTCCCAGCACACGTCTATCAAATCCCGCCCCAGAGGGGTCAGCTATCAAAAATATCGACATTCTCCTCACGTATGAGAGAGATCCCCCGACTGGCGGACGGAACCACCAGCCTCAATTCTGCACCTCACAAGGTGCCGAAGACACAGAAAGAAAAGAAAAAGGAAATGGATGACCATTGACAAATATATTTTATTAGCAAGAAAGCACCGAGGTCACCGAAACACACATACATGAAAGGAACATCCTGTTCAGCATGGCCATAAGATTTAAAATAAAAACACATTTTACTTTGCCATGTAGTTTACCCAGCATCACCATACAAATATGTCAGCACAGCTTTATTTTCATTTTCATGTATTACTTTTTTTTTAGGTTAAGGATTACATTTACCGGATTCTATTTACAGACCCAGAATTGTATGCAGGATTACATATGTCTCGCTGTTGCTATTTCACAGAATGGCACTTTCTGGGGAGAATGTCAAAACAAAGATATAAAATGAAATGTAAAATCGTAGTTCCTGAATTTCATCAAATCATTGCAAGGTTTCCCTATCCTATTACCATAGTAGCGCATAATACACATCGTTTCTTATGATTAAGGCTTTCGAGATTTTTTATCTTTTCCCACTCTAGAGCTTCAATTTTCAATTTCCCCATAACATTGGGATAATGTTCCTCTTGTTCCATGGGAATCGTTAAACTAATTTCCTGCAAGAAAGTATTAACCGCGATCCTTAAATCCCACAACAGAGGATTGGTGTTGTTATCATGAAAGGCGCTAGCAATAATGCCCATAAGTGTGTCCTGAGGGTCCTCTGCATGCATAACCTTTGTGTAAAGTTTACAGTAAAAAAGAATTCCAAAGTGTGGCGAGCGAGGTAAGTCCCAGGTCACATCTAACGGCTTGCAAGGGTACTCAGCTCGGCAGCCTCAAGACCCCTCTCCAAAATCTCCCTTCTAGCTTATCGAGCCATAATATGTGTTTTTCTGGGAGAATTTCCAAAATGTACAGAGCCCCTGGTATTATACTCCTTTTATAAATCTCCAAGAAGCCTTCAAGTGAATTACCCTCCTCTTAGATAGAAGCCTTTTTATCCCACTCCATGTTTTAATAATGTTCCCAGGCAAACCTTCTCATAAGACGATACAATGGGTCTATTGGTGATAGGGATTCTCAGATAGGGATAGGTATCCACCACCCCTAATGCTAAAGGGATTCTTGTTGTGTGCCTTATCCCCAACGATCATCACCTTGGTTTTCTTTAGGTCAATGCCAAGATTGTTCCTCATGGCATAGCCATGAAGGACATTGAGGGATCTCTGCAACCCGATGGGAGTACTGTCGAGTATGACGGTGTGGATACCACTAAACACAGAACCCATATGCGCAACATATACATTATATAGGACAGGAGCAAGCCCTGTTTCAGTCCACTATTGGTATCAATACTTCCTGTGAGTGTACCTCCCATGTCAAGGCGGACTGTCACAGAAGTCGCTGTATACATTGCGTTAATGAAATGGAGAAAGAGGGAGCAAATGCCCCAGCCTTGGAGGTTCCCCCATCATGTTTCTTCATTGACACAATGAAAGGCACCTGAGTAGTTGATGTAACAAAGGTTAAAGTGTCTCCCAGGCATTCAACGAGTGTCTGCAATAATATAGTGGAGAGCCAGAATATTATCAAGCGTGCTATGGCCTGCCCTAAAACCCGTCTGCTGACGAGTGAATAACTTATCATCCTGTATCCACTTGTTACCACTAGCCAGAAGTAGCGTGCAACATTTTTTACAGCAGGAGTCTTTCATCGCTAGGAGGCCAATAGTTATAAGGTTGAGATCGGTTTCCTTTTTTTTTGTTTTTGTTTTTATTTTATTTTTGTTTTTAATCTGTCTGCTTTTTTGAACACTGACCCTCAGATGGATTTCCACCAACTACTGGGTATGACACCATTGATCCAAACTGAGGTGAATCATTTTAAAAGTACTATGACCCATTTCACAGGATTACGCTTTATGACTGCATTAGCTAGACCGTCGGGCTCGGGTGCTCGCGACATAAATTAAGCCTAGCAATCACCCTCAAAATATCCACGTGATCGGAAAAAGAAATCCAATTGAGTGTCCAGAAACAAAAGGAACAGTACTGTAATATACAGTTCCTTCAATTAAATATAATATGCCAACATTAGCAGCCCAGTCAGAAGCAGATACAGGGTTAACCTCCTTAAACTCATCCTCTGAGAGGTATTGCCTATATAAGTACCAAAACATTTGGTTGTCATTTGTCCTAAGCAAGTTAAAGATCATCCTCCAGTTGCCGTTCTTTGTGTCTTGTTTATAAGATTGAAGCCAATTGGTATGTTTTGTTCACTGTGAGGAGACCAATCTAACTTTATCGGTCCAGCTCAAGGTGCTGGATCGTTTAATCCTGCGTAACTCGCCTCCTAAAATCTTTTTCCTTTCTTGGATAACCACATCATATATATTTCCATGTTTTTTCCCATTAAGTAGTATCACTTTACATTTCATGGATTTATGAAGGAGTGTGCTAATCTTACTAAACATTTCTGAGTTGCTCATAATTGCCAAGTCATTAGCTTCCCAAGGGCAAGCTCTAAACAGTAGGTCAAATCTATCAATGTTGGAATCAGTCCACATGATCCTATTGCCACTGCGATTAACTTGTAAATCAGAAGCCCTCATGTAGGGTGTGTGTCTTTTCTTGCCCCTAAAAGTTGGGTTCAAAACCACATGGTCACTAAGAGCCATTTGTTCCAGCATGAATTGTTTCAAGACCTTTCTCACACCAATACTCACAAAGACATAGGGCCTCATTACGAGTTTGGAGCTGCCTCCAAACTCGGGTCAGGTTCCCTGAATGGGGAAATACCGGGCCATTCCGACCTTGGAGGGCCCAGTATTTCCCCATTCAGGGAACCCGGACCCAGACCATCCCCATTCCCATTTGAGCCCCCATAGGGCTCAATGGGAATGGGGAGCATGCTAACAACGGGCTGGTTAATGTCGGGCCCGTTGTTAGCATGCTGGCCCCCTCAAGGGACCCGCTAAGGACGTCTGGTAAAACCAGACGTCCAGAGCGGGTCCCGCAAGGGGACCTCGTAATAGGGCGGTAAGGGATTAACGGCTCCCGTGCCTTTAACGGCACTGTTAACCCCTTACCGCCCACCTCTTAATGCGGCCCATAGTCTATCGGAGACAAGGCTATTCTGTTGGTCCTAGGCCAAAAGACCTTTTTCTTTTTTTTCCGAATGGAAAAAAAGACCAATTTAGAAAGACCACTACGTGACCGCACGGAGCTGTCTTTCTAAATCAGACAGTCAAGCCCATGTCGCGTACAAGTGCGCGCAGGGGTTGACAGGTCTGTGTGACCCAGCGGGCTCGATGCGGGAGTGACAGGTACATTTGAAACTGTATATGTGTGTGTGCATGTGTGCGTGTATGTGTTTGTATGATTATGTGTGAGAAGAATGCGTGTTTAGATGTGGGAAGGGTGGTGGGTGGGGAAAGGGGAGGTTGGGGGGGGTTAAACCTCACTGATAAACGAAAGAATGAGCAGGAGAGGGTGGGGAATAAGGGGGTTCTATGAATTTTTTGAGCCGTTTTTGTGCAGGCTTTAAATTGCAGAAATATAAAAGAAATCTGTCTTTTTTGTGTTCGGGCTTTAGAATGCGGGATTATGACATAGAACCATTCTGTTAGACCAAGTATTGCAATTATTGCCATTTTCTGGAATAGAGGGGTTGAGGAAATACAATCCAAGACCCTGAGACACTGGAACCATTTCATACCATTCACCCATTGCAAAGTCCCTACAGTCTGTTTTAAGTTATTTGCAAACGCAGTAGGATATGTCATATCAACCAGTCCACCCGAATAATTCCACTCATTTAAATCCTTGGCCAGCCGATGGCAATATGAATTGAAATTGAACACCAACAATTCATTTTGGGAATTCAAGTGCGAGTTCCCAGCGTCCTCGGTGAAAGAGCTACAGTTCAACCACATGGCATCCTGAACATTGAAGTGTGGGTTCTCATTCTCCTCTGAGAAAGAGACTGATTATAACCACCATGCATTTGGGGCATTGAGGTTCAAGATGCCAGAAGCCGAGGAGACAAAGTCTGACTGGAAGAGCAGTGGGCACTTGGTATTGAAGCTTGGATTCTCAGAATCATCTGAGACAGCGTGAGAGTCAAGCAACTCTGGGTACTGGTAGATGAAGGCCACACTCATAGATATTTCTAAGAGCAAGACTGTCAGGAGAAGCATCATCTCCTGGGGATTGGGATTTCAATTCTGCAGACCAAGTGGAGAAAAAGACTGAGAACTGTGGCCATATCATATTTAAACTTTTTGGTAAGTCTAAGGTCATCTTTTTAAGAAACCGCCACGCTCTCCATTCCTTGTATGAACCCAGCAGTAGCATTGGCAAATTGACATCCAGGGTAGCAACTTTGGAACTAGGTTGCATGAACTAGATCTTCCATTTTTCATTGATCTCCATTGTGGATTGCCAGGAGGTCTAACAGTGAATGAATCCCAATAGAGATGCTGTGGATACAGAGTTTTTTATCAACTCACCAGGATCCTACGCAAGTCTGTCCAGGTCCAGGGAAGAAACATGTCCAGGGCACCGAGTTTGAGAAAGTCCATCTGTGGCCTCTGTCTTGCGTTATATTTTTAATTTCAGTTGTTTGAGAATGGTGCCACCGTCCTGCTGTGTGTATTCTGTATCCAGCTATGGTTGACTGCAGGCATCCATTGTACTGACCTTGTGGGAGCAATGCTTATCGGTTATGGCCTTAGGGAACGACGGTGGATACATATGTAGAGGAGCAGCTGCACACCTCCGCAGGAAATCCCACCCCCCCCAATCCCTGTTTGTTGGAAGCCTGAGATTGTGCCATGCTTGACACCAGCAGTTGTGACCATACCACAGCGAATATTCGAAAGAAGATACCCACTGAGAAAACCCTATGAAATGTATTCCCAAAGAGACGATAATCTGAGGGAGGAACTCCCTGAAGGAATATGAAAAAGAGCAAAAGAGGAGCTAGTGACATCACGAAAGACGAGCGTGATGCCATGAGAATACCGGCTGAAGAGAATACATGGACCATATAGAAACTGATGATGAAGCTAAGAATCGAGTAAACTTTCATATGCGAGAAGAAAATTGCACGTGTGTGACACACTGCAGAAAATGCAAGCCGTTCAATAACTGTACAGATGCTGTAACGTAAGTAGACTAAGTGATCATAGAAGCTGGCTATACGTAGTGAATAGAATGCCGGCAGAGGCGCCATTGTATAGAAGCTGGACATCGGTGTCATGAATTTAGAAAGCCCGGACCCATGGAGAGGACAGGCCAATACCTATGTCGCAGTAGGAATTAGCTGAGATCATGGACATGAATGGCGAGGCTGTTTGGGCTGGTGTCAAAGTTAAAGCAGCCAAAGCTGGTTATCTTTTCTTGAAGGTAGTAAATGTGCGAAGCTGAATCATCCCTTGCTAAGGTGCTAAAAAAGAACACCAAGTGTACCAAGTTGTATTCATTTAAGACATTTAATTGCTGCAAAATGGACCAAATCGGGGTCTCCTGTCATGTGAGCCAAGGATGGAAATAGAGTTGAGCTTGGAGTTCTCGAACAACGATAGTGCGTGCTCTCACTCCCTTATATTCCCAGAGACAAGAATACTCTGTAAGATCAAGTTCAAAGACAATCTTCATGGCAGAAAGCATGGGTGATGAAAGACGTTGGGCTAATTGTGTGGGGAGGTAAATTCAAGTCCACCTCCTGGCACCTGGGTCTGAGCTTACGTGCTGCTAAGTGAACCAAATGTTCCAGACATGGCACGAGCGTGCCAACCAATTGTAGTGGGCCATATAATGAAGGGCCTTATAGTTTGTGAGTCAATGATATACTGTGTACTTAATAGTGTTGAAGATGACTTGCTTAAGAGGTAGGCATGAGTTGGCCACCTGACAGTAGATATCCAATCACAAACCCACACTTTATAGAAAGTATCCTTAGATGGTCCCTTTGAACGTATCACAATCCTTGTAGGTTTTTCTTATTTGCCTCGTAGTGTGACATCAATTATGATGAATTTGTAGTATAAAGATGTACGTTTTTGTAAATGTTCTGAGAGCTCAAGAAAACGTCCGTTGATGTCCGTTGTAACTCCCTGTTTTAGACAATTGATATTAAAACAGAAACCTTTGCCATTTTCCTGAGTTGGTTCAATTATTTGGTGTTGGAGTTATTCTGCTTCCCATCCACTGCATGCGTGCTATCCAAAGAGCTCTAAGCTCACAAACATCTGGAGGCAGACGTTACAGGTCAGCAGATCCTGGCATGTTCTCTCTGTGGGGTTGGGAGTGTGTGCTTAGTGCCCAGCTTTAGCCTGCTAACCCCTGTGAATGTGTGTATAGATGAGGGTGCGCCACTGCATAAGGGGTCCATTGGCTACAGCTAGAGGGAGCATATTTAATGCGGCAATGCCACTCAGACATGGGTTCCACTCAAAGATCACCACCAGAGAGGATCACGCCCCTCTGTGCCATCTCCCGCAGATACTATCACCAGAAATAAGTGCCATTGCAGGGGGGCTTGTTTCTGGAGAAGTGTTCCACATTTAGCAGAGGGTGGCAGTGCAATTGCACGAGGGAAGACATTGAATTCTGCATGGCTACATGGGTCCCGGGACTGAAATGGTCAAGGAAATGCAGGTGCACTTGGTCAGGAAGTGCTAGCAAACGTGGAAAGGGCATCTGGGCTGATCTTTCGAGCCCTCCTACGGTGTGTATCCACTGCCCAGAAGCTGCATTTGACTCTGCACAAATGAGGCTCGAGGGCTCCAGATTGGTGTTTTTCTCCAAGTGGCCCTCTCAGTCTAAAATATATGATAAGTTATTTATAATGCGCTTACTACCCAGAGGTTTCTAAGCATGGTCCGGAAGATCGAACCTGTGTTGCTTCATGTCGTCTTGCTTCCAAGGCGAGCATGTTGCTGCTGAGCTATCCACCCGGGACTTTAACTTTATGCAGCAGCTTTATCCAGGGAAAGCACCAGCAGTAGTGTAGCCAGCACATTGTACAGGCTGCATAGTACATCAGGATGAGGAATAGTGCCAACCTGCCCACTTGCATTGGAGAGCCTCCTTGTTCCTTTCCTGGACTGCAGTATATAGTACACAGGGCAGTGGCTCGCTGAAGCTGAGGTGTTCAGGGGGCCATTTTGGATGACCTGCTTACTGGGTCCCTGGGACAGAGAACCCATGACAGGCCCAAGTGACCAGCTGCCGCCCATGACCTGCGTGGAGCCCATCAACCCTGTCCCTTAAAGAGACGTGCCAGATGGACTCATGACTGACGCAAGAATGGTCAAGCTCTGTCGTCGGACCACCAGTAATCCACATACGATGGAGGTCCAGTGAAGGCAAAAACTCTAACCATGACTTGCTTCCCAACAGCGGGTACCTTTTTCTACTCTCAAAGACTGCAAGCCACAGATTGTCCAGTGGGAGAAGTCAGTGACCATGGCAGCCTAAATGGTTGTTCTAGGCAGAAGCACAGGACCAACTCCAAGAGCCTACCGAGACACCTGCACGGTGATCGGTGCACAACACACATAACTACTCTGAAGTGACCCTCTTTGCCGCAAGGAGCCCCTCCTAAGGGCCCAATGTAAGGTATGCACCACTCTCCATCTACTCTAACATATTTGTACCACTGTGATTTTCCTTTGATTTTGCCTTTGATTTGCTCCCAACGATTACCCCCTGTAATTTGCTCCTAGGTGTACCCGCTGAAATGTGCACCAAAGTAATTTTGCTCCCAGGTGCAGTCCCGGTATTCTAACTCCAAGGAGCATCACCACTTACTCCTAGGTGCTTCAACACTGTCTTGCTCCTAGTACCCCCACCCCACACGGTTATTTGCACCTAGGTGGCCCCACCCACTGTGATTCACACCTTGTGTTACACCACTGTGTTCTATCCTAGGTATTTCCCCTATTAATATTCTCCTCTGAGTTTCCCACAGTCACTGTGGGAAAGTCACTGTGGGAAAGTGACTAAGTGCACCCGAGAGGATGCCAGCAGAGCTGCACCAAATAAGACACACCAAATCGCCATCGTGGCATCGACGGTCTGTTCTCCTCGCTACCGTGCTCAAATTCTACTTACCACATTACACTACACATAATGACATAGCCATCTACACACAGCTATTGGATCCCCCCTCCGAAAATACAGAGACCCAAAATCAGCTGAACTTTACATCTCTCCCAGCATCGTATACAGCCTACTCGCATGAACCATACACCAGAGGCGGATATAACGGCCGTCAGCCAGACAAATGGCAAGCGGGCCCCTGTGCTAGGGCCTGCCCCTTCCACACAGCACAAGGGCCTTTCTGCTGTGGCGGGCATGCTTTGAGCGGCAAGTTCTCTGCTCGCTTTCCCCCTTACTGCTGCCAGAGAGCACACGTGCCATCACCGTGTGGCTCATTGTGGATATTAACAATGTTTGTCATCCCTGAGGGAACATGGCAAGCTTTTATGTGACAGCTTTCACACCATAAACAAAGCCAAACAAGGTTGGTGCGAAATGAAGAGGGGTTTGGTCACTGATGAAAAGAAAAAAAACGCAGTTCTTGTGGCGTGTTTTGCATGTTAGTTGTCACAGGGTTAGGGCTTTGTTATATACAAATGTCAGTATCTCCTTCAAAATACATGCTGCAATGCAAAGGTTTAGAAATATTACGACAATCCACATCAGCACGTTGTTATGTTGTTTTTTTTTTTTTTACTTTTCCTTTATTTAGGAAGTTTAAGGAGCACAGCCCCGTATCCTAGAAGGTGCCATATGGCCTGATTTACAAAAGCACTTTTCAATGGAAAAATCCCATTGGAAATGTTTTGTAAATCGGGCACGTAGGAGTGTGGTATGATTGGGGAGTGTCACAGCATTCTATCATCTTTTTGGAAAAATTCAAATTAATAAACTTATAGATACAGCATCTGGTCCTGCAGCGATCACAAGCAGCTCATCACCCTGTTGTCTGTTCACAGGGTAACCACAACGGAGATGCACCAGAATGCACAGACATTAAAACAACGATGAAAATAACTCCAATCCTGGCCACTCTCAATCTGGACAAACACTCAAACCAAAGAACTAACCACCCAACAGAGCATAAGATATCATGGAAAATAGCCACAAAAGGAAGGCTCCAGAGACTGAACACATACTTAAACACAGACGAAAGCCCTCAAGTGACTCGCCCACTCGCACGTACCGGACACACCATATCCAGACCGGCAGACGCATTTAGATAGAATTGAGAATATTAGCATGGCCACACTTGGATGGAGTTGTGGACATTGGCCTGCGTCGCATCTAGAGGGGACTTTGAATGCTAGCATGCCCGTCCTTAGATGGAGTTGTGAATGTTAACATGTCTACATTTGGACAGAATTAAGAATGTCAGCCTGCATCGCATCTAGATAGGACCATGAGTGTTGGCATGACCGCACCTAGGTGAAAGCTGAATGTCAACATACCCACACCTAGATAGAATTGTGAAATATAAGCATGCGTCCCATCTAGATAGGACTTTGAGCGTTAGCATGCCCGCACCTATGCGAAACCTGAAGACTAGCACAGGCCACACCTAGAATTGTGGACATTGGCCTGCGTAACATCTAGATGGGATTGATTGAAGGATAGCAAGCCCGCGCCTAGCTGAAACTTGAATGCTGGCGTGTGCCACACTTGAATTGTGAACACCAGCCTGCGCAGCATCCAGATGGGGTTACGAATGATAGCATGCCCACACCTGGACAGATTTCTGGACGCTAGCTTGTGCCGCATCTGGACGGGACTGTGAATGTTGGCTTGCCCACACCCAGATAGAATTCTGGACATTGGCCCGCGCCGCATCCAGCTAGAGTTGTGGGGGTCAACTGGTGCCACACTGGGACAGAACTGCAAAGGCTAACATGCCAAAGGTCAGGTAACCCACTAACCAATAAAAGCCCAAACTCTGCATACTTATCTCACTCAAACTCCCACAACCATCTCTCGCACAAGCCGCACGCACTTCACAACACTGCAACAACACATGCCGGACCAACAGCACATGCGGCCTATCACAGACCCGATACCCGCACCAAAGCTCAGCATCTGGTGTATACCGAGTTGAAGCTGCCAACAGAACACCACTCCTCTCACTATTCTACTCCCTCTTCACCTTACTAACCCACCCCACCCCACCTTATTTACAGATCCGCCAGAGGGCCTGGGGACCAATTCCGTTGGTGACGGTGCGCGGTACAAATATCTTTCACATTTTACATTTAACATTTAACAATAGCAAAGCCGGCTGAGGAGGCCCAGCTGTTTCCAGTTAGTCAGACCGCTAGGTAACTGTAATGAAGACAACTTAATAAAAAATAGCTTTGTCCCTAAAGTTTGCCATTGTGTACTGTGACCACAATTAATTCTGTCCACCCAAAGCTCTGCCTCCATGACCCGCCCACCTAGACCCCTGTGTCAGGTGCTGCCCACGGGGCCCTTTGCCTTAAATCTGCCACTGGGCACACACCCTTCCATTATGGATATGCAAAGTTCGCTTCTGGATAGAAACACCTCAATGGTATTGACACAAATGACCTAAAAGCACACTTGTACTAGAGCAGAGCCCTCTTGCCTTCTCCCCCCCGTTCATACTAATTTATTTGCATTTTTAAAAGCGCTCACACAAGGCGCTGTTACCGGAAGTGGTTGCGTAATTGTTTTTTTTTTTTGGTCTTATTTGCGTATTTATAACATGCTTAAATACCCAGAGGCTTCTAAGCACAGACCCGGGTCTGCTGAGCTATCCTCCCGGGACAAAGCAAACAGATCCGCCTCCCTTGCAGATCCCTTGACGCGACAAGCCATGCCAACGGCAGCGCACCCAGTCCAAAGCAACACACCATGACATGTATTTAACTGTACTGAGGTGTGTGAGTTATCTAACTGTGCAGCTTTCAGATGTGCCAGACGAGGCGCCTTGCCCTCACCTACCAGCAGAAGGGGAATATGTGGTGTTCTGGACTGACACCTTCCCTGTTCCTGCAGGATTATTTCAGATTGTTGGTGGGAATCAAGACCTGGGCGTCTCGTGGACACCTTGGAAATGAAAGATTGACCGAAAGAAGGGAATCCAGTTGGATTCCTGCAACACCATGAAATTTCTCCCATCAAGGAATGCCTTTTTTAAAGATAACATAGCTAGAGTTGTCTATCTCCAAGCCTAGAGGACCAGAAACCTGATGGGTTTTCATGATAGCCCTCATTAATATTCATGATCAAAAATGTGCATACATTTAGAATAATTGTATGCAAATTTATGACATGAATATTAATGAGGGGTATCACAAAAATCTGATATGGATCTGTAACCAAAACACATTTTACTAGCCCTTTAATGGTACATTTTCAGACAAGTGGATTTATACTCTTAATTCACTCATGCGGCAAAGACACTGGATGCCTGGACCTAGGAGGGACATGTCAGCATTTAGTGAAGTAAGACATCTCCCTACAGGGAGATGCGATCTTCAATAATTGAAGGGAAGGTCATGTCAGATAAACGGGCAGCGGGGGAGGGGTGTAGCAAGATAAGAACCCCGTCTCTGATTTACCAGCTCCTGAGACCCATGGGGGCACGGGCTTTAGGAGAAGGTCATTAACCTCTACAGTCTAAGGAAGCTGACAGGGGAGAGTCTGCAGAAGTTCCCTTCTCTGTAGCCCATGCACAGGTCCTTTTCCTATACGGTATTGGCAGCATTTCATTGGCAAAATCGGAAAGAATTACAAGGAAGGTTGCCTTTATTCTAATGACTGTGGTTGACTGGCGACAATGTATTTAGGTGTTGTCTTATTGAGAAGCAAATGTGATGATTATTCTCTTGATGTTGGACTTATCTATTAATGTAGAAAGATGAATAAAAAGAATGATTTTCACGTGCAGTAGCTGCTATTTTCTAGCCCTTGACTCCGTTCATTCAGGTCTCTCTTGCATCCCCTCAGTCTGTCTGGCAAGGGGCCCCGATCCTAGCACGGAAGTCTCTGTTATAGCGTCTACGGCGCCCGTGTCTACCAGCAGGACACATTCAGGGAATGGAGAGATACTTCCGGTTCAAACAGTCTCTATGTTTACCCGTTACCAGGATTATTCTCCAGGGACCCATAAGGGCTGCGGGTTAGTGTTGCATGTCACCCCTCCTGGGGAGCATGGTAGCTCCCAGGATCTATGTCATGGTCACATGGTGGCAACCATGTGATCAAGTTAATAAAAAGGACGAGCCGTTTCCGGCTAGTCAGTCGATCCTCAGCTGACTCCGGTGTCATTCTTTCAGGCACAATGCTGGTGCCACACTGCGTGCAGGAGGCCCAAGGACGGGGTCCAGCACGAGGACGATGCCCTGCTGGGCAACACCGTCCCCTGTGATTGTAATGGTCATGTGATCATGGCTGAAGGGGCCACCCCGGCCTGGGTGCCCCCAGAGCCTGGGCAGCGGTTAGCTGGGTGCCCCCAGCCCACATGTGGTACCCCAGTGATCCGGAGCTCCCAGGGTGATCCCTAGGATTTATGGGCCGCGTGATTGCAGCCCTCAATGGTACTGTCGGGTGATCCGGATAGCTGTGTGGCCTGCTCCGGTGACCCTGGTGCGGGCCACAACAGTTAGTGGCTGCTGTAAAGGGTATGTTACTCCTGGCTAAGGGCAAGGGCATGCCTGGATTTCTGGGGGTAGTGTCCTTAGGGACATATGCCATTGCCAACACATAGCTCGCACCGTGGGTGTCTATCAAGAGCTTAGCTCGTGAACGGAGACCACTGCTGGGCCAGTAGCATGCGCTGACCACCGAGCTATGCACGCGGCCTTAGAGCGATGTACTGGATGCCTGCGATTCAATGCAGGGCATGGAGCGCATGGGAAATGTAGTCCTTATGGCAGAGAGAGAGAGAGAGAGAGAGAGAGAGAGCGAAGGTGTGCAGCTGCTATAGTCTGACTGCATTGGAGTTGTCCAAGCAAGTGCTCTGGATCACCGAAGACAGCCCCTGGGAATGGTCGAGATGGGCGGGACATCATAGACAACTTCTGAATCCTTTGGGGGAAGTCCAGGAGAGGCGAATGGGACTAATAACCTGGGCATTTGTCCATTACTATGAAAACATATATCACCAACATCACCCTTGCTCATTCCTCTTGCCCCTTTCTTTTCCCCCAAGTAAGGTGCAGAATGAGCCATGTCTTCTTTTGGCATAAAAAGGCTGCAGATTTATTTTTACACATAATGAAAAACACAACAAACAATTGTGAAAATATCTTTGAAGGTGCAGCGACTGCTCCGTGTCCAAAACCTGCTTCCCCCTTTCCCAACAAAGTTAACAGTAGGCACAACTCCCCCAACCCTCGTGTCTGAGCCCTTCCTGCCCCTGCAGGTTATCCTGGGCTGAGAGAGTGCCATTTTTCGGGGGAAGCTGAGCCCTCATTGCTACCACCAGACGCCCCCGCCGCTTAGGTCCCCAAGAGGCGATGGTCCGAGAAGAGCGAAGACCCTTCTGGCTTTGCAATGGCTCATTCAGAGTCTGTCTCTTGTACTGGTCGCCAAAACACTGCCATGCTGAAGGTGGGTTACTGCCCACCGCGGCTCCCCCTTTCCCTTGTCACAGTTCCAGGAGCTTTGTGCACATGTTCCAATAAAATAGATCCATCGCAGCCGCCGACAAGTGCACACCATCCTTCAAGTAATACACTGGATTTTCAAATTGATCAAGCCGTGCCTGATCTAGGGAAATCCTCTGCCGCTGCAGACTTTTGCATTGCGCAATTCAATTTCCTTCTCGATTTCTCCACTGCTGAGTGACTGTCAGCGCCACTCCATTCCTGCCTCTGAATGATTTCTGACCACACAATCTCGGACTCTCCCCAATTTGTAATAGTGTTCTATTGCCGCCAAGTGATAGGCCATCCAAGATCTGGTTCTCGGAGACCGCCAACAACATCCCACAAAGTCCCTCTGACTTTCTGTCAACACCTCGTTTTGAAAGGCCAAGAACCGCTCCCAGCACACTTTGTATCTCCTCGCTGTGCCAGGTGCTAGAGCCATTGGCATAATTTTAGGAGGGAACAGGGGTGTTTGTCCCCCCCAACTTTCATGGCACACCATTTTATCCCCATTCATTTGGCTTGGGCATCTTTTCTTCAGATGTCATGTCCCCCCCCAACATTTTCAGCAAAGTTACTCCACTGGCTAGAGCAGTATAGATGAAGGAACTCAGATCCCCCCGATCATGCCCCACCACTATGCCTTGAATGGGGTCATCGGCATGCTTGGTTCCGGACAGCTCCGCCGAAACTTCTCCAACTGTAAACGAGAGAGTCAGCGGCCACATTTTTCACCCCTGGAATATGTCATGCAATCACCTCTGTGTTCAGTGTCAGCAGGCTCCTCTTGAGCTCCCTACGTAGTTTCAGAAGCCTGGAATTACTGGACATCCCGTGATTAATGATCTTTACCACTGCCAAGTTGTGTGACCAGATCAACAACTTTTTGTTCCTCAACAGTCGGCCCCACATTTTAAAAGCCACTACGATAGGGAACAACTCTAGCAGTGTGATGTCCCTAGTAATCTCCTTATGATGCCAAGCTGTAGGCCAAGCCTGACCACCCCACTCGCTCACCAAGATGGCCCCAAATCCATGTGCATCTGAGGAATCCGTGAACAGTTTGAGTCCTTTGCTGCTGTCCAGCTCCTCTCTCCATAACAACACCCCATTAAAGTCATCCAAGAACCCATCCCACATTCTGAGATCCTCCTTAACCTCTGACCCCAGAGGGACATGCTGTGCTGCATGTTGTAAACTCACCGTTTTAAGCTCAATGCTCCTAGCGAACACCTTCTCAGCCGGGATAATCCTTCCCGCAAAATTGAGGTTACCGGCCAATGATTGAAGTTCCCTCAAGGTGGCCTTACTCCTGCTACTCAAAACCTTGATGGTTTCCTTCAATTTCCGCACTTTGTCACTGCGCAGCCGGCACTCACCAGTGACTGAATCAATCTCGATCCCCAGAAAGGTCAGTGTTGTGACCGGGCTCATTGTCTTCCCCTTGGCTAGCGGGACCCCCATTTCCTCCATCACTCTTTAAAATTAGCTCATGAGTGATTGGCACTCCCCCGTTCCCTTCTTCCCAATAAACAAGAAATCATCGAGGTAGTGCGGGACACCGGCCACTGCGTTCCTCTGCTTCAAGGCAAACTCCAAAAAGCTGCTGAATTTCTCAAAGGATGCACACGAAATAGCACAACCCATTGGCAAGCATTTGTCAAAGAAGTAATCATTTTGAACCTTTGAGCCCAGCAAATGGTAACTCTCCTTGTGAATTGTCAATAACCTGAATGCAGACTCTATGTCTGCCTTCCCCAAAAGAGCGCCTCTCTCAGTGCCTTTCACCATCTCTACCGCATCATCAAATTATGCATAGTGTACCCTGCACAGCTCTCCAGATATGCCATCATTTACAGCCTCCCCCACTGGGAAGAAAAGGTGCTGTATTAACGGATACCGCCCCTCCTCCTTCTTTGGAACCAGTCCCAGAGGTGATACCACAAAATTCTCTAAAGGTGGGGAGGTGAAAGGGCCCGCGACCCTCCCGAGTTTGATTTCCTTTTCAACCTTTTGTGCCAACACCTCTGGCATCCCCAATGCGGACTTTGATTTGCCTGCCTCTCTGCTAACCTTAGCCCCTGGGAAAGGAATTTTGAACCCCCACCTGAAACCTTCCCAGAGAATTTTGGCATCACTACTGTTGTGGTACACATTTAAAAAAGGAATCAATGCCTGCAATTGAACCAGTGTGGGTAAATGGCTTTTAATCACGCTTTGCTTTATCTTTAGGTTTGGCACTGCTTCGCTGTATCCCTTCACTTGACGAGGAGCTGCGATCCCCTGAGCTTTTGCCCTTTGCGTGCTTGAATCTACAAGCTTTGCCAAAGGTACAGTTCCATTCTGCAAACCTCTAGCATTCTGGCTGCTCCTCCTGGAAGCCGGAACGGTTGTTCCAGGAGAAGTGCCCACAAAAGGGCCCCCTACCCCGATTTGAGTAAGACCCTCTGCCTTTCCAGTATTGCTGCTTTTCCCCTTGAACCTTGTCCCCAGCCTCCCTTGCAGGTACCATCTTGTCTATGTAACCACCGATACCAATCTCATCCCAACATTGCAGGCCAGACCTGCATCTTAAGCCTGAAGCTCCCGTTGTAATTTAGCCATGCATCGCTGCCATAGTTCAAGTATAAGTTATGAACGTACTGCTCATATGCAATCATTGGCGCTGCATCCTGGGGGAATCACTCAATCATGATGGATGTATACCAATTGTGGAGAGTGACCTTGACCTTTGGTCTCTCCCTATCCTTCTTTTCCCTCTCTTTTTCAGTTAACTCCCTCAACCCTTCACCCACAAGTTCCATTCCAACCAACTCCAAGATTTCCAAAAGTTCTTTTTGCCACACCCTCTCCTTGTAGGCCCTTTGTATGTGCCAAACCTGGCAGTTTCCTGAAACCCTTGTGGAGGCAAAGCCTGGCATCGGCCTCCCGTACTGTGTGACATTGCCCTACACTCAACCTTGGACCTGGTTCACTGCAGGAGTAGGTGCCGGTACCACCCCTGGATGTCCCCACGAAAAGAGGGGACCCAGGCGCTGCAACACCTTGCCCACACCCTGCCAGTCCCTGCCCCAGAGAGCCTCCTGTAGATGAATTGGCCTGTGCCAAATGCCCACCACTAACTACTGCTTCAGCGCTAGGCAATGCAAATGCGTGGCTTACACTGGAACCCAAGCCCCTTACCCCCAGGTCCTCTCCCTGATGGTGAACCGCTTCAGCATTTGTCCCCAACTGATTAAATGCATTAACATTCCCACATAACATTTGAACATTGCCACCATTACTGCATGCTTGCATACACTGCATGAACATACCTTTTACCATCTCCAAGGATGTGTGTCCCCCCGCTGCTACCGCCGAATTGGCTACAGGCGCACTGGATGCACTGCCACAATTCCTCTGAGCCTCAGCAGGTACAGGCGTCATTGAGGCTACAGGCTCCTGCGCCCTCCCCCTTCCATTTGTGCCAGTCGATCTGCGCTTCTTCACCGCCTCTGCTTGCTGCATGCTGGCCTTGGCCCTCTCGGTCATGTTCCTCTTCCTCTTGGATGCAGGTTCTTTTCTTCGCTCTGTCCTTCTTCTTCCTCTTCTCCTTCCTCTATTTCTTGGATCTCCCGCAAGCCTTCATCGATGTTCCTCTTCCTCTTGGATGCAGGTTCTTCTTCTTCACTCTGTCCTTCTTCTTCCTCTTCTCCGTCCTCTATTTCTTGGATCTCCCGCAAACCTTCATCGCAGGACGTGTTGGTAAACATCAGAGGAGAATCAGCCCTCTGGCTGGGGCCGGGTGCATCACCCCCCCCCCATGTGTGAGGCTACTAGATTCATTCATCCTGGCCCATGCCTGGCTGCTGCTAACCGGGCCATAGACAAGAAGGCCTCCAGGTCCTTCTGAGGACATGAAAATCCTGTAGCACCCTGGCCTTGTGTAGCCATTTCCTTTCCAAATGCCTCTTTATGTGCACTGCTTTCTCTCTGCAATCCCAGGCACATGCGCTGCCACTAGCAGCACCCCTTCAGGCGTTTCCTTTTACAAGTGTCCTTCACCTCTTCAGAGAGTTCCTTGATCTGTTACTGTTTGTTATTTGGCAATATCTTTCCTTGCTACGTGTATTGTTCCTTAATGTCACACTTCTTAATAACCGGTCCGTAACCTGGTTGCAAATTCACAAAATGTCCATCAATCTCACCCCCAAACCTAGGCACGTGCACTGATATAGTCTCCTATACTCCCGATGCATCTGCTCCTGTTCACACTTTCACACAGGCTAGCCCGGACACCCCAAAGCTGCCAAATGTACTCCCGATGCAATTTGTAATCTGCTGCAACTGTCCCTGTGCCAACTTTCACCCAGGCGAGCCCAGGCGTTCACTCCTTGGTAATGGTACCTCTTTCACCTGCGGGTGGCCCGTTTGTTAAGACTGATTTCTGAACTCTGACTTGGTGAGCAGATGTTCAGAAGGCCAGCCTAGTTTCTTGGAACAGGATAACCTCTGGACAAGCCAGACCATTCAAGGTAGTTTATGACAGGCGGTCAAGACTAATTTTCAGGAGGGGTGAGGGATACTGAAGGACCTCAATGAGCACACAGAGCAAGGACACTTACAAAATACTCCCAGACAGGTGTATATATCAAAAATATAAACACATTTATTACAAGGCCTTTGTAACTCAACACACAGTAAAAGAATCACAGCAATCCTACTAAACCAACACAACACAATCAATACAAGATATATACAGAGGGGAAGGAAGATAGGCAGAGCAGATAGTCTTTAGTCCCCTTCAACATCAAACACACAACTAACTAAGAGGCAGTCCAAACCCTAAGAAGAGAGGAGCCTTATGCTCAAAAGTACATGTAGTGCGGGCGCACGCGGTTGTTCCAGTGGGCAAACCGGGGTCTCTTCAGGGTTCTCTAGCAGCTCAGGAACGTGAGTGAGGCGATGAAGAATAGATACCCACTATTTGAGAAGGGCCTCCACTTGAAGGCAGAGGCAATTCCAAGGTTCGGGGATAGGTCGCTAGTTCGCACTAGCTGCGGAAAGGAGAGTGACCCCCAGGGGCCACTCTTGCGTAAAAACAGATGGAGGTGCTAGGGGCCACCGGGTTAAGGTTAGGGTTACTCACCGGCCCCAGGCGCACTCCGGACCAAACTTCGCCAGTTGAGTCCACTGCAGCTGCAGGTTCAAATGCGATGAAAAGGACTTCTCTACGGATTTCAGTACCGCCGATACAGTGATGATTCCCAAACGGGACAGTGGCGATTTCTCCACTCCTGGTGGATGGATCAGGCCAGTTTCACTGCAGCAGGCTTCAGGGGCAAGAGGATCACAAATGCAGTGCACCTGCATAGCTTGTTGCTTCGGCTGGGTAACACGGTAACCGCGTTTAATCCGGTCCTGGCGCACTCGTCTCACTTCACACCTGGGAATGCCAAGTGTTTGAAATTTGATGTGAGGGTGCCGGGGACAATGAGCTAGCAGTATACCAAGTTTCGAGGGCCTCCTCAAAACGATGGCGGAGACAGAGCAAAGGTCCTGCGTAAGATGGTCAGCCCACTGGTTGGCCCAGGGACACTTCTGAGAAGGCTTACTTGCAGGCTTTGTTGAAGGTGCCGAGAATAGTTGGTCCCACTATTCTAATGGATCGAAGCATCTTCACAGACCTTCTAGGATGACCGGATACAGAGGGGTCCCACGGGCTGACAGCGGGCTCAGGGTGCCAAACCTTCCAGCGGTTCACCAGCAGTTCCTCAACTCGGCTTCTTAGTTTCCGGATACTTGGATCCTATCCTTCGTTCAGTGAGAACTCCAGAGATTGACCTGGTATGGGTGTTTTCAGCCTCCTTCTATCCAAAGTTCCCTTCGCACCAAAATGGAGAGGACCCAATGGGAGATCTGCTCACCAACACACACTCCATACGTGGACCAATTATGGACCACGGTGGTCACAGGCATTCATAGCACTCCAGACTCTCTGGCACCTAGGATGTATATTGGGGACAGACACCCCAGCCCACATCCTGGAGGCACACACACAAGGCATGCAGAAGCCTGCGAAAGCTTGGCGTTTCATGGGAAACTGCATGACCAAATAAGGGCTGACCTGGGTCGGCTCGACCTGGGAAGACAAAGCGGCAAGAAGGCCAAAGGACAGGACAAAGAACTTTGTGGCATGGCCATATTGGAGCCAGGCCACCTATTTGTGCCAAACGCGATTAACACGGTTAAAATGGCAGGAAAGGGTTAATATTATATGAAAAGATAAGCTGCCACCAGCCCTGTCCATGACACATCTGCACATCTCCCAGAAAGTCCTACGGGAGTATCTAGGGTCTTTGGAAATGACTATGAGACTCAAGTGTACTGTACTGTAAGGTACATTGTGCACTTGTTACATTTTGCAGAAAAGTGCAACATTGGAAAAGGACTAAGGGAAACAAAGTGTCCCAGCACTGACTGTTTTAAGGACATGTCAGTTTCCCCATAAAACGAAGATCCTTTTCCTCAGCCGCAGGCGACACTCTCTGCTCCGGGGTGTAAGTTCCCTGCAGCAGGCTCCCGCCGCTTATATGGGGCTTGGCCTGCCCCTTTCTTTTGTTTGCCCTTCGTGGGCTTTCGGAGCGCTTTGGCGTGCTCTGACCTACCCCTCCCCCAAGGAGGAGGGAGGAGGTGGACCCTGCCCCGGTTATCGGGGTGCCTCTTTCACCTTTTCTTGTTTTTCTGTCGTCACCTTCAGGACCTAGATGACTTTACCATAAGGATGGATCAGAGGTTTGTACAGGGCGTACACACATATTAAACAACAGAAGTGAGGGGTGTAACCCTGGGGATGACACCAAAAGAAACATAGCAACCTGAAGGGAATGGATGGGGTAACAGCACTAGGCTGATACGGCCTGTGAGAAACGTGTGAGCTCATTCTGGTCGCTGATGGAGGTCACATCTGGGAAATGTTTCTGGTTTGGGATTGAGTGGAGAATTTTGACAAAATGAGGTATAAGGGAGGCGGCGACTCCCCGAGCACCATTCTTAGGATTTGAAGGGAGGAACAAATCTAGCGCTGGAACCCTGCGGTCAGGCTTTCCAGACTGACCTGGGATCCTGGAGATACAATATCCTCACGATCAAGGTGGTCTGCACAGCAATAATCCTATATCAGAAAATCCAATATTGCAGGGTGTGGTGCCGCATTATGCTGGCAGCTCCTCGGGTGCAGGCCTCCAAGGTGGTGGTGAAAGCTGAGGTCCAACAGGTCACAGTGTATGCCAGGGTATGTCCTCTGAGATGGTAGTGATGACAAAGGTGCTGATGGCAAAGGTGCACAGGGATAGCAAAACAAAAGATGTGATGACTGGAAGGTGAATTAGAATAAATCTTAACCTATAGCATTGCTCTGGGCAAACCTCCAGAACACCGTTCTTTGCCAGCTAAGCCATTACAAAAGGGGAAAGGCCATATGCAAATCAGGCTTGGTCCCACCCCCAAAGGAGCAGTCCTGCCCGAACTGCTAGGTCTCATCCCTTCTGCACAAGACCACCAGCATCCCCAAACATGTTTCTGCCTTGTTGGGCCTCATCAGTGAGGAGTAGCTTGGGTCTCTAGGCCCAGCATGCACAGGACCCACGTCTGGGCATACGCGCCCTACTCAGGGTGACAATAGCTAAACTAAAGAGGTGATGCCTGGAAGATTTAGAATAAATCTTTTATCTCTGGCGTTTGTCTGGGCAACCCTCCAGACCATCGTTCTTCGCCTGATTTGCACATGGTCTTTCCCCTTTTGTAGTGGCTTGGCAGAAAAAGAACGATGGTCTGGAGCGTTGCCCAGAGCAATGGCCAGGGTTAAGATTAATTCCAAACCTTCCAGCCATCACCTCTTTTGTTTTGCAAAGGTGCACGGGGAGCCATGATTGGACCCATTGATTCAGGGCCAGGTGGTAGGTTCAAGTTTGCTTTCTTGGTGCAGGAGAATAAAGGGCATCAGAACCTGATGCCAACACTAGTCATGGTAGACGGCTTCGCTTGTGTCAGGCCTTCGTTGGCCAACTCTCGAGCCGTCGTCTCTTATTCGTCCAGCATGCATGCAGACTGATGGTCTAATGTCAACATTGGCTTTTTGGCTCTCCTTGTCTAGGAGGAGATGAGAAGCTGACCTCTGATCCCACCCTGGAAAATGTTTCGGAAGTCCCTCAGAGATCCTGCAGAGCATGGTCGAGGGTCCCAAGGGTCCACCCGCTAAGAAGCTTGTGGTGCAGGTCATCTTAGCATGGCCCCAAATCCTTGCAAGTACTGGAGCAAAGCCAGCGTCAAGCAGGGCAGTCTACAGGTACCAATGACAAGGCGGTGGGGGGCGTCCATTACGAATTACAACCGCATGCCCGTGTTGCAACAGGGAACGACGAGGGCAGTGCTTTAAGTGGAGTGAGAAATTGAGGGCGGGGGGGTGTAAAGAGGGTGTGTGGCCTAAATGATAGGCGTGGCCTAAATAATGGACGCGACCTGAAGTGTCCCCAACATTGCACAATAGATAAAAGAGGCTTTCCCCACTGTCCGTTTTTTTTTTTTAACTGTCCGTTGTTGGGGATTCAAATCCAAGCCCTGTTAAATGCAATCGCCTCCTGGGAATACAGGCTTTATGTGTCAAGCAGCCTATTGAATAAAAGAAACGTCATCCGGTCTCCGAAATAGCACAGTGGAATGTGACGCTGGCTTTTCATTGGCCGGGCTTGTGTTTGAATCCCTGGGACAATAAATAAAAATGGACATCCTTGCTTTTTTATTATGTTCCGTGCTAGGGATTCGAACCCGAGCCCTACTGCTGATAAGCCAGTATTGCATTGCAGTGCTATTTCATCATCTGGTCCATAGACTGTTTGACACATAAAGCCTTCTGTGGGCTACATGTGTCAAGCAGTCTTAAATGAAAGAAACGAAATCCAGCACCTATGAAATGGCACTGTGCTATTTGTAGGTGCTGGAATCTTCTTTGTTTCATTCAATGACTGAAACATGAAGCAGGTCACATCAATTGTGAAATAGCTCAGTGCCACTGGCTTGAGACAGGCAGGGCCCAGGTTCGGAACCCAGCGGAGGCAATAAAAACGGTCTTTTGTTGCTGGTGGGGGTGCGAGGGGTGGGGAAGCCCTGCAGACCAGAGTTTTGACCCCGGCCCACTTAAAGCCCTGTATGAGAGTGTTAGGAAGGCTGGATAAATATATGGGTGCTGGGCGGCACGTGGAGGCGTCAGGATGAATAACACCGACCACAAAACGATATGGGGATGCTGGGCAAAGGAGACACGATGGGAAAATACCCGGATGTTTCAAGGGTGAACAAGATGGGGGGCAGCATATAAAGTAATGGGACAGGACAGCAATCAAGGGGCACGACCGTACGAGCCAGGAGAACACAGTACTGAACTATCGGGGGCTTGGTCGGAACAAGGCGACATGAGGCGCCATCAGAGGCATTCGCCGGAAAATATGGGCGCTCTGGAGAACAAAATAAATGAACAAAAAGGACCATATGGCAGGTCTGGGGGCAAACAAGCGGACTGGGGAGGGGTGGGCCGCGGTGGGGGGCAGGGCAGGGACACCGTTTCAGAAAACAGTAGGCTGCTCACTGTACATAATTAGACTATAGGGGGGCGTGGTGCCGGCGGGAGGGGGAGGGGCTGCCGAGGGACACGTCAGGCCACTGGGGCCCTAGCGATGGCCTCGGTGCGGCCGGGCCGCCTGCCCTGCAGCGGGCATTTGCAGGCCATTTTCTTCTGAAAAAAGCATGAACTGAAAGGCTGGCCCTCGGCTCGGGCCCAGCGGGAGGAAGGCGTTCCGGGCACGCAAAGGTCAAAGCAGAACAACACGGTGACATCTCTGGATGCCCCCTGACCCGAGCCAAAGCCCCACCCCCCAGTCCCCTTCCCCCACGTGCCATTGTTCCAGGGGACCCTCGGGGAGGCATTAACCCCACCACCCTCTCACCCCACGAGGATGATGTGGAACAGGGGAGCCCTACACGCTGCGATGCGCCGCCTATGCCCGGTGCCAGGGACAGGAGCCTCGTCACTTGTGGTGCCCACAACAAGGGCGCAGTTCCTGGCAGGCGACTTCATAACTCGGATATGTGGTGGCACGTCATTAGGGCAATACAAACCTTTGCGCTATAAACAGCTGGTTGTACTGATAATTATCAAGTGCGAGTGCGGGCGCGGGCGGGCGCGGGCGGGATGGGCTTGCAATGATTTCCCGTGTAAGGCAGCAGCACGCACGCCCTGAGCAGCACACACGCCCTGAGCAGCACACACGCCCTGGGCAGCACACCCGGAGACACAGGCAGCAACCACCCTGTGCCTCTCTAAATAAAGCGCAGCGGAGATTAGTGCTGCTGTGTAATCACCTTTTCTGTCACTTTCCTCTCGATTGAAAGCTCCCTCCCATAAAGGACATATTTATTTATTTATTTAGTGGGATTTGCACGCGCGAGCAGTGATCAGAGGGGGGCCGGGGAGTGGAGTAGGTCCCGGGCATCTGGATTTTCACAGGCTTTGGAGGTCCGTCTCCACTCTCCACAGATGTGGTCGCTCATATTCCAGAGGGAGGCTGTGCGCACAGCTGGGGTCCCAAAATACATCTGTTCATTTTCTTATTTATGTTTTATTAGCATAACTGGTTTATTCAAACCTTAGACATAGTTCGACCATGATCACTCACTTTATTTTATTGTTTTTTTATAACCACCTAATACCATACCTGAGTTTGGTTTCTAGGGGCAGATCTGGGATTCGAACCTCTTATGCTCTGCGTGGTCTTGTTCCCAAGACCACTGCGTTGCACCTGTGCTGTCCTCTATGTGACTTATACTTTACAATTAATATGAAAAAATAGGAACAAAACTACCCCAAACAACACATACACCAATAACCCGAAACAATGTGCAACCAGAGCCGTGAGGCCAGGAATCCTGACGGCTTTTCAGGATATCCCTCACTAATATTCATGAGGAAAAATGTGCACAGATTTAGAATCATTGTATGCAAATTTATCCCATGAACATTAATGAGGGTTATCCTGAAAACCCAGTCTGGATCGGGCCCTAGCGGCCTGGAGTTGGACAATCCCGATCGAAGAAAACCGCAATTACAGGCTAACGTCTCGCAAAGCCAAGGGGCACATTTCGCCTCACACGATAGACATCTTCCTGATAAAGTGCCCAAGTGCAATAATCCGAAATTGACTTCCAGCGAGCAACTGACATCAAAGTGTATTTCAGCTTAAAAATCCATTTTCAGAAACAAATTTGTGAAAACATTGATTTACATATGTTCTTTATCAACCTTCATTTACTGAAACTCCTCTGAACAATCAGAAACCGTAACTGGGATCGCGAGGACAGCACACACACGTGCACTGGCATTTTCTTTGTATAAAGGATGTGTTGCAACAAAGGGACCATTTGCACTGTCCAAAGGCCATCAGGCTTGGCTTTGTCAGACCTACATTCGAGTCTAGCAAATCACGCTTGGGGATTTTATTTATTCCCAGTCTGTGAACTGAACGTGCTGCCCACGAAAGGTGTACTGTTGACAACTAAGACCGCGTGAAACAAAAGAGCACTTTCATCCAAGTCTGTCTACAGGAGGAGCAGGGCACTGTCTACTCCCTACAGGACCCTCATGAATGCTCTCACAGTGGCTGCAGGTGGGCCAAAAAGTCGCAGTCTGTCTACAGGGGGAGCTGTGCACATTCCACTACCTGCAGGAATTCCCGTTCCGTCTATGGGTGGAGCTGTGCACTTTCCACTACCTGCACAAATTCCCATTCTGTGTACAGGCAGAACTGTGCACTTTCCCCTACCGACAGGAAGTCCCGTTCTGTCTGCAGGAGGAGCTGGGCACTTTCCACTCCCTGCAGGAAGTCCCAGTGTGTCTACAGGAGGAGCTGGGCACTTTCCACTACCTGCAGGAAGTCCCAGTCCGTGTACGGGTGGAGCTGTGCACTTTCCACTACCTGCACAAATTCCCATTCTGTGTACAGGCAGAGCTGTGCACTTTCCCCTACCGGCAGGAAGTCCCATTCTGTCTGCAGGAGGAGCTGGGCACTTTCCACTCCCTGCAGGAAGTCCCAGTCTGTCTACAGGAGGAGCTGGGCACTTTCCTCCACCTGCAGTAAGTCCCAGACCTGCAGGACGTCCCAGTCCGTGTACGGGCGGAGCTGTGCACTTTCCACTACCTGCACAACTTCCCATTCTGTGTACAGGCAGAGCTGTGCACTTTCCCCTACCGACAGGAAGTCCCAGTCCGTCTATGGGTGGAGCTGTGCAGTTTCCACTACATGTAGGAAGTCCCAGTCTGTCTACAGGAGGAGCTGGGCACTTTCCACTACCTGCAGGAAGTCCCAGTCCGTGTACGGGTGGAGCTGTGCACTTTCCACTACCTGCACAAATTCCCATTCTGTGTACAGGCAGAGCTGTGCACTTTCCCCTACCGGCAGGAAGTCCCATTCTGTCTGCAGGAGGAGCTGGGCACTTTCCACTCCCTGCAGGAAGTCCCAGTCTGTCTACAGGAGGAGCTGGGCACTTTCCTCCACCTGCAGTAAGTCCCAGACCTGCAGGACGTCCCAGTCCGTGTACGGGCGGAGCTGTGCACTTTCCACTACCTGCACAACTTCCCATTCTGTGTACAGGCAGAGCTGTGCACTTTCCCCTACCGACAGGAAGTCCCAGTCCGTCTATGGGTGGAGCTGTGCAGTTTCCACTACATGTAGGAAGTCCCAGTCTGTCTACAGGAGGAGCTGGGCACTTTCCACTACCTGCAGGAAGTCCCAGTCCGTGTACGGGTGGAGCTGTGCACTTTCCACTACCTGCACAAATTCCCATTCTGTGTACAGGCAGAGCTGTGCACTTTCCCCTACCGGCAGGAAGTCCCATTCTGTCTGCAGGAGGAGCTGGGCACTTTCCACTCCCTGCAGGAAGTCCCAGTCTGTCTACAGGAGGAGCTGGGCACTTTCCTCCACCTGCAGTAAGTCCCAGACCTGCAGGACGTCCCAGTCCGTGTACGGGCGGAGCTGTGCACTTTCCACTACCTGCACAACTTCCCATTCTGTATACAGGCAGAGCTGTGCACTTTCCCCTACCGGCACGAAGTCCCATTCTGTCTGCAGGAGGAGCTGGGCACTTTCCACTCCCTGCAGGAAGTCCCAGTATGTATACAGGAGGAGCAGGGCACTTTCCACTCCCTGCAGGAAGTCCTAGTCTGTGTACGGGTGGAGCTGTGTACTTTCCACTACCTGTAAGAAGTCCCAGTCTGTCTACAGGAGGAGCTGGGCACTTTCCACTCCCTGCAGAAAGTCCCAGTCTGTCTGCAGGAGGAGCAGGGCACTTTCCACTACCTGCGGGAAGTCCCAGTCTGTCTACAGGAGGAGCTGGGCACTTTCCACTACCTGCAGGAAGTCCCAGTCCGTGTACGGGTGGAGCTGTGCACTTTCCACTACCTGCACAAATTCCCATTCTGTGTACAGGCAGAGCTGTGCACTTTCCCCTACAGACAGGAAGTCCCATTCTGTCTGCAGGAGGAGCTGGGCACTTTCCACTCCCTGCAGGAAGTCCCAGTCTGTCTACAGGAGGAGCTGGGCACTTTCCTCCACCTGCAGTAAGTCCCAGACCTGCAGGACGTCCCAGTCCGTGTACGGGCGGAGCTGTGCACTTTCCACTACCTGCACAACTTCCCATTCTGTGTACAGGCAGAGCTGTGCACTTTCCCCTACCGGCACGAAGTCCCATTCTGTCTGCAGGAGGAGCTGGGCACTTTCCACTACCTGCAGGAAGTCCCAGACTTGCAGGACGTCCCAGTCCGTGTACGGGTGGAGCTGTGCACTTTCCACTATCTGCAGGATGTCCCAGTCTGCATACAAGGAGCGCTGTGCACTTTCCACTCCTTGAAGAAAGTCCCAGTCTATCTACAGGAGGAGCTGGCCACTTTCCACTGCCTGCAGGACCTTCATAGCTGCCCTCACAGAGGCTGCAGCCGGCGTGCCTAGGAGCCCCAGTCTGTCTTCAGGAGAAGCTGTGCTCTTTCCACTGTCTACAGGAAGTCCCAGTCTGTCTACAGGAGGAGCAGGGCACTTTCCACTACCTGCAGGAAGTCCCAGTCTGTCTGCAGGAGGAGCTGGGCACTTTCCACTCCCTGCAGGAAGTCCCAGTCTGTCTACAGGAGGAGCTGGGCACTTTCCTCCACCTGCAGTAAGTCCCAGACCTGCAGGACGTCCCAGTCCGTGTACGGGCGGAGCTGTGCACTTTCCACTACCTGCACAACTTCCCATTCTGTGTACAGGCAGAGCTGTGCACTTTCCCCTACCGACAGGAAGTCCCAGTCCGTCTATGGGTGGAGCTGTGCAGTTTCCACTACATGTAGGAAGTCCCAGTCTGTCTACAGGAGGAGCTGGGCACTTTCCACTACCTGCAGGAAGTCCCAGTCCGTGTACGGGTGGAGCTGTGCACTTTCCACTACCTGCACAAATTCCCATTCTGTGTACAGGCAGAGCTGTGCACTTTCCCCTACCGGCAGGAAGTCCCATTCTGTCTGCAGGAGGAGCTGGGCACTTTCCACTCCCTGCAGGAAGTCCCAGTCTGTCTACAGGAGGAGCTGGGCACTTTCCTCCACCTGCAGTAAGTCCCAGACCTGCAGGACGTCCCAGTCCGTGTACGGGCGGAGCTGTGCACTTTTCACTACCTGCACAACTTCCCATTCTGTATACAGGCAGAGCTGTGCACTTTCCCCTACCGGCACGAAGTCCCATTCTGTCTGCAGGAGGAGCTGGGCACTTTCCACTCCCTGCAGGAAGTCCCAGTATGTATACAGGAGGAGCAGGGCACTTTCCACTCCCTGCAGGAAGTCCTAGTCTGTGTACGGGTGGAGCTGTGTACTTTCCACTACCTGTAGGAAGTCCCAGTCTGTCTACAGGAGGAGCTGGGCACTTTCCACTCCCTGCAGAAAGTCTCAGTCTGTCTGCAGGAGGAGCAGGGCACTTTCCACTACCTGCGGGAAGTCCCAGTCTGTCTACAGGAGGAGCTGGGCACTTTCCACTACCTGCAGGAAGTCCCAGTCCGTGTACGGGTGGAGCTGTGCACTTTCCACTACCTGCACAAATTCCCATTCTGTGTACAGGCAGAGCTGTGCACTTTCCCCTACAGACAGGAAGTCCCATTCTGTCTGCAGGAGGAGCTGGGCACTTTCCACTCCCTGCAGGAAGTCCCAGTCTGTCTACAGGAGGAGCTGGGCACTTTCCTCCACCTGCAGTAAGTCCCAGACCTGCAGGACGTCCCAGTCCGTGTACGGGCGGAGCTGTGCACTTTCCACTACCTGCACAACTTCCCATTCTGTGTACAGGCAGAGCTGTGCACTTTCCCCTACCGGCACGAAGTCCCATTCTGTCTGCAGGAGGAGCTGGGCACTTTCCACTACCTGCAGGAAGTCCCAGACTTGCAGGACGTCCCAGTCCGTGTACGGGTGGAGCTGTGCACTTTCCACTATCTGCAGGATGTCCCAGTCTGCATACAAGGAGCGCTGTGCACTTTCCACTCCTTGAAGAAAGTCCCAGTCTATCTACAGGAGGAGCTGGCCACTTTCCACTGCCTGCAGGACCTTCATAGCTGCCCTCACAGAGGCTGCAGCCGGCGTGCCTAGGAGCCCCAGTCTGTCTTCAGGAGAAGCTGTGCTCTTTCCACTGTCTACAGGAAGTCCCAGTCCGTCTATGGGTGGAGCTGTGCACTTTCCACTACCTGCACAACTTCCCATTCTGTGTACAGGCAGAGCTGTGCACTTTCCCCTACCGGCACGAAGTCCCATTCTGTCTGCAGGAGGAGCTGGGCACTTCCCACTCCCTGCAGGAAGTCCCAGTCTGTATACAGGAGGAGCAGAGCACTTTCCACTACCTGCAGGAAGTCCCAGTCCGTGTACGGGTGGAGCTGTGCACTTTCCACTCCCTGCAGGAAGTCCCAGTCCGTGTACGGGTGGAGCTGTGCACTTTCCACTACCCGCACAAAGTCCAAGTCTGTCTACGGGAGGAGCTGGGCACTTTCCACTCCCTGCAGGAAGTCCCAGTCTGTCTACAGGAGGAGCAGGGCACTTTCCACTCCCTGCAGGAAGTCCCAGTCTGTATACAGGAGGAGCAGGGCACTTTCCACTCCCTGCAGGAAGTCCCAGTCTGTGTACGGGTGGAGCTGTGTACTTTCCACTACCTGTAGGAAGTCCCAGTCTGTCTACAGGAGGAGCTGGGCACTTTCCACTCCCTGCAGGAAGTCCCAGTCTGAATACAGGAGGAGCAGGGCACTTTCCACTCCCTGCAGGAAGTCCCAGTCTGTCTCCAGGAGGAGCAGGGCACTTTCCACTACCTGCAGGAAGTCCCAGTCTGTATACAGGAGGAGCTGGGCACTTTCCACTACCTGCAGGAAGTCCCAGTCCGTCTATGGGTGGCGCTGTGTACTTTCCACTACCTGTAGTAAGTCCCAGTCTGTCTACAGGAGGAGCTGGGCACTTTCCACTCCCTGCAGGAAGTCCCAGTCTGAATACAGGAGGAGCAGAGCACTTTCCACTCCCTGCAGGAAGTCCCAGTCTGTCTACAGGAGGAGCAGGGCACTTTCCACTACCTGCAGGAAGTCCCAGTCTGTCTACAGGAGGAGCAGGGCACTTTCCACTACCTGCAGGAAGTCCCAGTCTGTCTACAGGAGGAGCAGGGCACTTTCCACTCCCTGCAGGAAGTCCCAGTCTGTGTACGGGTGGAGCTGTGTACTTTCCACTACCTGTAGGAAGTCCCAGTCAGTCTACAGGAGGAGCTGGGCACTTTCCACTCCCTGCAGGAAGTCCCAGTAGGTCTACAGGAGGAGCAGGGCACTTTCCACTCCCTGCAGGAAGTCCCAGTCTGTCTACAGGAGGAGCAGGGCACTTTCCACTACCTGTAGGAAGTCCCAGTCCGTGTACGGGTGGAGCTGTGTACTTTCCACTACCTGCAGGAAGTCCCAGTCTGTATACAGGAGGAGCAGGGCACTTTCCACTCCCTGCATGAAGTCCCAGTCTGTCTACAGGAGGAGCAGGGCACTTTCCACTACCTGCAGGAAGTCCCAGTCCGTGTACGGGTGGAGCTGTGTACTTTCCACTACCTGCAGGAAGTCCCAGTCTGTATACAGGAGGAGCAGGGCACTTTCCACTCCCTGCATGAAGTCCCAGTCTGTCTACAGGAGGAGCAGGGCACTTTCCACTACCTGCAGGAAGTCCCAGTCCGTGTACGGGTGGAGCTGTGTACTTTCCACTACCTGTAGGAAGTCCCAGTCTGTCTACAGGAGGAGCAGGGCACTTTCCACTGCCTGCAGGAAGTCCCAGTCTGTATACAGGAGGAGCAGGGCACTTTCCACTACCTGCAGGAAGTCCCAGTCTGTCTACAGGAGGAGCAGGGCACTTTCCACTACCTGCAGGAAGTCCCAGTCCGTGTACGGGTGGAGCTGTGTACTTTCCACTACCTGTAGGAAGTCCCAGTCTGTCTACAGGAGGAGCTGGGCACTTACTACTGCCTGTAGGACCCGCAAAACTGCCCTGACAGAGGCTGCATGTGGGCAGAAAAGTCCCCGTCTGCTCCAGAAAGTGTGCTCGTGGTGAGAGGGCAAGGGACCCCTTCCATACCACACCCGGTCGGTATGTCAGTGATGACACCTGGGGTACAGTGAGGTGAAAGGTAATGCGCTTCTCTGTCAAGCGCTGGGTGCGGCTTCCGCTGTTGCACGCGCGTGAATCTCCTGTCCACTGAAACTTGGCCCGACATCTCCCAGTAATTATCAGGGTAGGACTGGGCCCGCCAAGGAGCTGATATTCCCGTGGGTCATCTAAGGCAGAACGGAGTGGTCGAGCGGCCCCGCCGAAGGATGCATGTAAGCTGCAGGTCACAGCTTCGAGTCCCACCCGGTAGGGACGACTCAGCCTCCCCCGCCCCCCCCCCCCCCGTGATGATGAAAGGAGTACCATTGCATTGGGTCAAAATAGCATACATAATTTGTTCTGAGTTTGTGGAGTGCCTTTTATAGATGCCCAGCAGGTTCTACTGCAGTGTAAAATAATCTGCGGAGCCCAGAGCCGGCTGACCTGTTACCTGGCAGCTGGTGTTCTAAATGATGACCTGAGTCCTTGTCTTGTGGTTGGCAATAACAGGCCGTGGTTTTTATTGCAACAGTATAATCATACAAAACATTTTGGTAAATGTATTTATCCAAAAACAACACAAAGATAAACAACTGTTATGTTTTGGGCAACGGGCCATGGCATCTACCTGGCCCCGGCCGCCACACCTGGATGGGTTCTTGGCCGTTCAGTTTCTCCCCAAAAGTTGCTGAACTACTTGCATCCTCCTGCAGCTAGATTCTCAATCATCTCATCGTGGAATCTTTCCACGCCTTTGACCGACAAGGTCTGCTAGCGAGATTGCGGCGTGACGTATGAAATGGATTCCTCCGCCGATGCAGAATGTTGATATGCCCCTGCTGTGTTTTTGTAGGTAGCCTGGCTGAGGAGAAGATGTCAGTCTCCCTCCAATTGGGCGCCAGACCTGCTAATGATGCACATGTATCGGACAGCAATTGTTTCCTTCCTTGCTCCACCAGGTCATTGCCCCCCAGGTGTATAATTAAAAATTCAGGTGGTTCCCTGAATGCTACCAAATCCGCCAGTTTGTCGTGTATCCCTGCCCAACGCAGACCACTGTATTCCCACCATGATGTAATGGGTGGTCAGTCAAAAGGCCGAATTCATAATACCGAATGTCAAAAATCTCGAAACCAAAATCTCGAAAAAAAAAATATCGAATTATTTATTAATTTATTTATGTGTTTTTGGGGTCAGGTAAGTAAAAAAAATGGTTAAAATAAAAAAAAGGGGGGTGGGGGGGGAACCACCCCCCCATTTCGAAAAAAAACGTCATAAAAAAAAATTCGATATTTTTTTTTTCGGCCTTTTGTTTTCGAGATTTTGGTTTTCGAGATTTTGGTATTCGGTATTATCACTATGAACCGATGTAATGGTGTTCCTAAATGCCGGTTTTTCTTTTGTTTCCTCGGACCATCTCCCTGTCCTGAAAATAAAAGAGTGGCCTATGATCCATGCTGACTTGAGTGGGCCGTCTCGTTCTGTTGGGGGAAAATCATTGTTACATTAGTTCTGTCCTTACATATCTTTTGTAACAATCAGACTTCCAACCCCCTATTTGCTTTACTTTATCTGCTCGAGGCCCCTGTGCTATGCTGACGTGGCTGCTCTTATTCTGAACGAGTGTGTCCCCAAGTCGCGGTTGTCCCAACCAGCTTTCTCAATGGCTGTCTTGAGGACAGTCTGAAATTGAAACAGACTCAGTGCCCTCCCATCTTTATGAAGAGACGCCCTCCTATGCTTGGGCAGTACCTGAGGTACTGGTTTGTGATACATACTGGGCAGTGTTCTTTGTCATCAATGCCATACATTGTACTGGTTCTTTTGCTTCCTGTCTTGGGCATTTGTATATCTATTGCCATGTAATCCCTCTCTACTTGTACCCCCAGCATGCCTACACAATCAGCAGCTTTGGTGCTTGACGCTATGAGCTCGTTGACTCCAAATGCCCCAAAATATGCCATGGAAAAAGCTGTTATAAATTTGTTTTAAACTGCTGTACCTTGTACTTCCAGTAATTTTAACAATATTGCTATTTTTTCAAAATTCTGGGGGTGCCTTTTATCCTTGTGCGGACCCTCTGCCTTTCCCCACCCTTTTAGCGCATACCTTAATGCACCGCGGGTTGGGTCTGATCCCCCTTTGTATTTTAGCTAAATATGCTACTGCCGCTAAATACCACTTTGCCCAATCTTTTTGAATTTTATGAATGTAAGCCTATTTAAAAAATATATTCATTTCTTTTGTTGTTTCGAGCTCTACATGCTCCAACTGCGTAACCTTCAGTACCGTTTCGAGATACCTGCTATATTGCTTTGCTGTATTTGCTGCCAAGGCTGTCTTGGCAAGCTATTAATAACCCTGTACCAGGGTCTGTGCAACCGCCATGAGGCGTGTTCATGTTAGCGCTCGTTTTCGAGGTGCCTGGTCGGGTTGTTATCTCACTTTGGTCCTGGCCGTCTGGCGTTTGATACAGGTGATTTCCTCATTTCTCTGCCAGTATGACCCAGCATTCTTTGGTATGTCTGCCCTCCTGGTGTCTGCCTCTGGCTTCATTTTGTGAAATGTCTCCCACTGAAAGCGAGACAAAGCATCAGCAGTGTTATTATCTGTGCCTGCTATGTGCTTGGCCCTTATCTCAATATTGTTCTTTAACGTTATGATGGGCATGGACCTCAGAATTTGCAGCACTGAAAGACATGTGGTTGATCGCCTGCTCATAATTCCTACCACTGCCATATTTTACGACCGTGCAGTTAGCTCTGAGTTGCTCAAGCAGTCGCCCCATGCATGCAGAGCTAGCCAGATTGGTATGAGTTCCAGCAAAGTTTTGTTCTTTGTTAGCCCTTGTGTGTGCCATGATTCTGGCCATGGATCGTGCACACCAAGCCTTCTCCAGAATTGTTCCAAAGCCTTTGCTTCCTGCTGCATCAGTAAAAAGTACCAGTTTTTTTGCTGGTATTCAATGACGTGCGCCATAGAATCGTTCCTTTGAAATCCATCAGGAAATGTGTCCATGTTGCTAAACCCTTCTTTACCTCCTCTCCTAGTCTTATGTGCAAGTGTTTTGTTTTGCTGCCTCTGGACTTCATTTCCAAACTTCTTGAAAAAACCTTCCTCTGAGGTATAACCATAGCGGCAAAGTTTAGACTTCCTTCTAAGGATTGTATTTCCTAATTGTCCCTTTGTTTTCCCCCTAAGCGACCTGATATTCTTGAGTAGTTCATCTCTTTTTGCTGTTGGGATCCTGCATTCCCCTGTGGTTGTTTCTATCTCAATCCCCAAGAAAATCCTATTTGTGTTAGTTAGGGTGTGATGTTTTCTCTTTTTTTAGCGAGATTCCCAAATGCTGTGCCACTGTTATCATCTCCCTTAGTAATTGCTCACATTCATTGGTTCCTGGTTGTCCTATTAACAGAAAACCATCTAAGCAGTGAGTCACCTGAGTCCCTGGATTTTCCTTTAGAAAAACCCACTGAAAAAATGAACTAAATTGTTCAAACAGTGTGCATGATATTGCGCACCCCGTTGGAAGACAGTTATCTGTGTAACATTTCTTTCGTCACACGTGAAATCACAGAGAGAAAAAATGAAGGAGGGTGGAATGTTACATTATCTTGATGATTTTCTGTTCATTGGTAAGAAAGGGACCGATGAGTGCGGGGGCACTCATGGAGGCATTTCAAGGGTTGATGGCACACATGGGGGTCCCGCTGGCGCCTGGGAAAACAGTGGATCCAGCCACCACTCCGACATTCTTGGGGATTGAAATCGACTCAGTAAAGGGCGAATGCAGGCTCCCGCAGGACAAAGTGCAAAAACGGAGAGACATGATACATGGCTTGAGGGGAAAGAGCAAAACAACCCTGAGGGAGCTGCAGTCACTGGTGCGTAACCTTAATTTTGCGGGGAGAGTAATACCATCGGGCAACGTGTTTGCCAGATGTGTAGAACTGAAGACAGTAGGGCTACAGCATGCCGCCCAAAACGTCCGGTTGGGATCCGAGGTAAAAGAGGTTCTCCAGATGTGGGAAACATTTCTGTCAGAATTAAATGGGGTCCCGATCTGGAGGGAGGACTGGGCAAGCAGCGAGAGGATCAAGCTAGTCACTGATTCTTCAGGGTCCCTTGGTTTCAGGGCAATCCTGGGGGTCAGGTGGTGCGGCAAAGCGTGGCCAGCTGAGTGGCATAGGAGAGGAATCACGAAGGACATCACGCTGTTGGAACTGTTCCCCATTGTAGTAGCATTTAAGTTGTGGGGGGAACTCCTTGAGAACAGAAAAGTATCCTTGTGGTCAGACAATTTAGCAGTGGTTCAGTCATCAAGCAATGTGAGAGTGTTGAAGTTGCTCAGGGAACTCACCAAATGCCTGCTGGCAATAAACATCGAGGTCAGGGCATGGCACATTCCCGGTATCAAAAATACGGCCACTGATTCTCTGTCTCATTTACAGTGGGAGAAGCTCTGAGAAAGCTGCTCAGAAGCGAGGAAGGTGATGGCCCCGTTCAAGGACCAATGGTGGGGAATGATTGGGGTGATCTGAGCTCTTTGATAGACATGGCCCTGGCACCAGGCACAGCAAAGGGGTACAGGGCGTGTTGGGAGCGTTTCATTACATTTCAAAGGGAGGTGCTGCCAGAGGGTCAAGAGGAGTTTGCAGTGCGGGCCTTTGTGGGCTGGTGCTGGAGGATGGGGAAAGCCAGAGCCTGGATGTTGTATCATTTGGCAGCTATAGCTCATTATGCCAAACTAAAGGGTGAGAAGGACCTTACCAATGAGCATTACATCACACTGGCCATGAGAGGATGGGCCAAGCAATCGGTACCAAAGCCCGGCGAAAGGCAGCCCATCGATTTAATAAAACTGCATGGTTTGATTAAAAGCCTGAACACAGTATGCAATGGCGAATCTGAGAGGGTGCTGTTTACAGCGGCCTTCACAGTAGCATTCTTTGGGGCGCTCAGGGTCAGCGAGCTTGTGTCCGAGAACAAAGAGGGCAAAGGGAATAGCTTTTTGCATTTAAGGGATGTGCAGCTAAGCAGCGCGCAGGTGGTCATTTATGTGCGGAGGTCAAAGACCAACCAGAAGGGGAAGGGGGTGGCACTGACGCTTCAGGCCATTCAACTGAGTCTAGTGTGTCCGGTGGCTGCCTTGGCCAACTTTCTTCAGCAACGACAGCCGTCGGAGGCAGGGGCACCATTGCTTCTGCATAGGGACGGGTCCGCCTTGAGCCGCTTCCGGTTCAAAAAGGTGATGGAACTGCCCTTGTCAAAAATGGGGTTGACGGAGAGGCGGTTCGGGACCCACTCGTTCCGGATAGGGGCCACCACTCCAGCAGCAGCTGGGGGCTTGGGGGCGGAGGTGATGCCGGGCCGAAAAACCCCTTCTTACTTTCAATGCTGCTTTATTTCAGGAGCAAGGTTAAGCTCAAGGTATTCCTCCAGCCCTGCACTTGAATAGCGCAGGAAAAAAGCACTGTTTGCCCGGAGCAAGCTGAAGCTCACTGGGAAAGGCAAGCAGGGCGATGCACAAAGCCAATCTCAAAGAAAGAAGTCTTCTGCATACACAGAACGGCGGCTTGTGCTCCGTTCGGAGTACCAGAGAGAACTGTATTCCACTCTCCAGTTCTGTCCTTATGTTCCCTCTTTTCATGCCTGCAGGCATGTCTTCTTCCAGGGGCTTCCTGCCCCTCTGGCTGGCTGACACTGAAGGCCATTCACACCTTGGTGTGGCCTTTGCCCTGCTCCTTCCTGTCCTATGCTGTACCTGCCACCTCCCTTTGGTTACTGGGACCCTGCTGTGTGGTAGGTGTTGGGGAGGAGTGACCTGACTGTGGTGGGAGGGCCGTCCTTATTTCTGCAAGGGCTGCAAAAGCAGCCTTGCAAGATGGTTGCGTTCCATGCCCTGGCCCCCCTTAAAGTTCCCCTGTGCCTGCGAGTTCCATCTGTGCCCGATTCCGCGCCACTCTGCCATAATCGCAGTCTTTCCACGTGCACAGCCTGCCTGTGGGCCCCAATCTGCTCACACCATACGCACACCTTCCTCACCTCACCACGCTTTCTAAACCTATGCCAGAGATGCCTTCGTTTATGGGAGGGCAAAAGGGCCAGGTGCCCGGACCGCTACCCAAGGAGGCCCCCTCATCTGGCTGTCTGATGCCAAGGAAAGGAGTCATGGCTCTCTTTTGGTGTAATACCATACACATGTCATGACATTGCATAGAGCTGCTGGGGGTCTTGGCCTCCTGCCTGGCTGTTTTTGAAAGTCTGATATGATCGATTAATCGGTATATGAAGGTTTAGTTGAAACAAGTTAGTTGAAATTTGGTTGACCTAATTTTTTTTATAATTCGCACTTTTGTACATTTTTTGGGCAGGACAGAGAGAAAAAAAACGAACTACCCAAATGAGTTCAACCAAAATGACCACTCAAAAATGTGTGTCAACGAAACCACACAGAGTCCTTCTTCGCGTTTCTTTTGGGCATATATTGATCACGTGCAGTAAGTTGAAATGCATGTTGAAAAGTGTGAGGAGCGATGGTTCAGAAGGTAGAACGGCGTGCACTTGTTGCAGCGATCTGAGTTCATGTGGCAAATTTCAGTTCTAAATTCTGGCAAGGCAGCGCTAGGCTTGATGGTCTCTGAGGTTAGGGTGACCAGATTTCCAAAACGAAATACCGGGACGACCAACAACATAAAAGAGGGACTACCCCACTGCAGCCCATCAATTACCGCCCCTCCCCAACACACCACCACAACCACCACCCAATCATTTTTCCAGCACTTCTCCTTTCTATAATCTGTATATGATGTAATTTGTGCAGTTTTGTCTGTGGGTCTTGGCATGTTAATTCAAAACAAGCGTTTGCTCTAATTGATATTACATGGCTTGCTGTATAACGATTTCCGAGCCAGTCTCTTTGGCACACTCAGTAAGTGTTGTGACTTGACCTCCAAGGTTGGGGTTCGAGCCAACCTACAACTTGAACATTCTGAAAGTGATGTGAAAATAATTACAGTTTTAATTACCGTAGCCCCCCAACCATTTAAATCCCGGATGGGGTTTCTAAACTGAAAAAACTCCCGGGACGGAGGGTGATTTCCCCGGACTGCCCCGTGAAAACTGTGACCCTATTGGAGGTTGATAAACGTGAGTATATGAATGTTGGTGATAGTAAAACCCACTGTGGTGCAAGCAATATATCTCATCCCGAAAGCACTATTTATCTTTTTTTTTAATAAAAAAAAAACATACCATCCCTATGGTGCAGTTCTGGAGCTCAGTCCCTTCGAACAAGGGTTTTATAAAGTTGGTGCCTGCCATGAAGAGCATAAGGTGTTAGGAGGGGTGATTAGGAATTCGAGACAAAGGAATGTAAGTGTTGAGGCGGATCTCCCTGCTTTGCCACTGAACCTTGCTGTGATCCTGGGCAGATCACTGTATCTTCCTGCATATTACTCTGCTGTTCTTGGTGACAAGGACTGCATTTTCCCATTCTGGTGGCATTGTTCAACCCATGTTCTAGTCTTTCTTTTCCTGTAGATATTTGAGATGAAGGAGTCCTAGAAAGGAGACAGAGAGGCGACCACATGCCATGGGCCTCTGGCAAAGTCCTTTTTAGGTATTCCTATTTGAAACATAATAGGGCTTGCTTTGGGTTCAATTACACATCCTCTTGTTCACATCATTAATACAAAATAATCTGCAAGTCTGTGTAAAACAATGGGCCTCATTCCGAGTAGGGCGGTAAGGGATACCGGGCACCGTTGAGGAGACCAGTGCCGGTAATCCCTTACCGCCCTACTACGAGTTCCCTTAGCAGGTCCCTCCTTCAACGCCTGGTTTTACCAGGCGTTATGGACGGGACCCGCTAAGGGACTTCAGAGCTAATAAAGGTTATTAGCTACTTCCCCATTCCCATTGAGCCCTATGGGGGCTCAAATGGGAATGGGGAATGGTTTTTTCAATGGGGACTTACCGGTCCCGCAAAGGTCCGACTACACCGGTAAGTCCCCATTGAACGAGACCGGTGCCGGTACCGTTATTGGAGGAAGTAATGGCGCAAATAGCGCCATGACTACTCCAATCTCGGAACGAGGCCCAATGACTATGAGGAGGAGTAACATATGCTGTCAATGCTTTTTTCTACAATTTCAAATATTCTTCTTCGTATCATGAATTACAATCTGCAAGTCTGTATCAAACAGTGTACGATCAGGGGCAAAGGCTAGTATCAGTGCTACGGGAATCCCTTGCCGGGAAAAAGTGTGCTCTATAAACACACACGAGTTTACATTACTTCATGACACAGTTCTGCTTGGTGGATTAAATCTTTAAACTAGGGTAATGAAACACAGAAGAGTTTCATTAGGACACATCTGTCAGTATTCTGTACATGTACACTACAATCTTTTATTGTGACAATAAAGCAACAATGATCATTCTTCTTGTGCAAAACGTGCATCTATAAGGATTTTAAAAAGAAATATTGTCATGCTGGTTTATTATGTGATTTGAGTACTTTCCAATATGTTAGTACATGAAAGTCAAACATTCACAAATAACCGAAGCCTGCTATGTGACAAGAACTAGGAAATCATGTGGTCAAGTGCAGACATTACAGGCTGTACGCACATCTCAACTTCACGACGGTACCAAAGTGTGTGAACAAATTGCATTTCAGGGTGCACAACCTGTCAAAGTACCTGCTCTCTAAATATTGCAAAATGTTCAGTACCTAAGACTGATTTCGTTTTCGGGTACACGCTTCAAAATAGCCTCTGTACTGGTTTACATGAAATAATAATGACCAGATCTCTTCTAATCTCAGTCTATGTTCGGATGTGGGCACCTTTCTGGGCATTAGAAGAAGGGGTGCTATATTATTGCACTGATTAATTCGTATGGCTGATAGGTGAGTAGGGCTGAGGTCAAGCAGCCAGATGTCTGACTGGCTCAACAAGCCTGGTTGAAATGTTTAGGGCAGTAACTTAAAACATATGTAATACCAAGGCAACTATGTATTCACTAAGACATGGCGAGTACTGTGCGCCGAAGCTGTCTCCCTCCAGAAGTGGCCTGATAACTTCTAATCCATTTCCTATAATCCATGCTATAGCATGTGCTCCTTCATCTTTGCTTCCCACGTGTCGCTTGCACCCATGCTTGACCCCTTGTGCCTTCGGAGACGCTATTCATCTGAGTGCTATCTCTGTTTGGGGATATGGTGTCCTGCCCCAATGCTGCAGCCCCTACTACTTCTTCCTGGCTACTATTGGGCGGTATCCTGGCAGTATTACCGCGGGGATATCGCCCAGGCTAATAGTGTTGCCGCCAAACCCTCCGGCGCTATTAGCGCCGGATCACAGGTTTGCGGTAATGGTAATTCCCCATTGGGAATTATTCCAGCGCATTTACCCCCAGCTGAGAGCTGGGGGTAAATGCAGCCAAACCTTTGATTTGGCGGACCCTTAAATGCAGCGGTAATAGGGTAACTATCAAACTTGTGATGAGGCTGAATGTGTCATGTGCCCGTGCTAGAACCCGAGTGCCCTCATTGTGGTCTGCTTATGTTGCCTTTGAAATGACACTTGGCGCATGAAGGGAATAGGAGAACCCCCTGCCTCATTGTAATCGCTACCAGGGCAGTGTGGCAAGCTATACATTGCGTGTGAGATTAAGATTGCTTTGAGTGGGGACCCAAATTGGTCTGAGCCGAGGGCAGCAAAATCCCTTAAAATGGCCCTTGTCTGTTCCCCAAGCTCCTCACGCCATCAATGGGTGCCAAGCTCCTCTCTCATGGACTCAGGTTCCCCACAGTGTCTATCAGCCTCGAGATCCTCTCTTAATTCAGGGACCAAAGCTCCTTGCACCCAGGGACGTCATGTAGGGGTCGCCAGGGATCGCGCCTGCGACCCCTGAGGTCTCACTTGCAACCCCTAAAAAACAATAAATAAAGAAAAAATCTTTTTTTTCTTTAAAAAAAAGAAAATTAAGTTGAGGCTCTTGGGCTGTGACCAGCTGCATGTAGCTCTTTGTTTCTGGAGTGTCTGGTTTTCTGATAGCTATAACCGTTAAGATAGCTCAGTGGGTTGAGCGCTTGCTGTGCAATGTGTGTGTGGTCTGCAGGTTGCAGGTTTGACTCCTGGCAAGGTCAACTCAGCCTTTCATCATGCTGGGGTTGATAAATGAGTACCAACACAGGTTGGGTAATATTATATGTATATTTGTTCTATATGAAGCGCTTAAGCTATATAATAACACATCAATATCATTTGGCCTTTGGCCTTGGACGTCTGCTTGCATTGACAGTAATTTGGTAATATGGGCCTATACGTGCTGATATTAATGATACATATGGCGAACCATTCTTGTATGAAATGTATAGCACATTATGGTGATATCGTAACCATATTTTTCGTAGTGTACTTAGAAACAATGCTATGTGATGCCACTTCCTGTTTTGGCAATGGGTGAAAGGTTGTGTTCCATTGCTTCCCATACTTTGGGGTGGGGTCAAATGACATCACTTCCTGTGATGTCACCAGAGGTCAAGGGCCGTGTGATGTCACTTCTGCTACCCCATGCATTTTGGTGAAATGACGTCCCTGCTCGCACCATTATCTGCCTTTTGCTCCTCTCCCCATAGACCAAACTCCTCATGCGGTCTGTGTATGCGGGCCGAACTCCTCACTAAGTCTGTTTCCAGTCGTTTCCTGTGGCACATGGTCTCCACACTCTGCATACAGAGCTGCAAACCATTTACATTATCTTTCCATGCTCTCCCAAGCCAGCTCAGGCACCAGAAAAGGTGTTGTACTTCTACTCTGGCAAGCAATGTGTAGTGGAAGCTACCCTACTCTCCCTACCCTGTACGTGAGTAGCAGAACCCACCCTGCTGTACTCTGTACCCACTGGAGCATGTGCTTAGTTGAATGCATCCTTATCTCCCCACTCCAGAGCTGAGTATTGGAAGCCCTCCTAGTGTACCCAGCAAATGAGTGGAGTAGCGGAAACCCTCCTAACGTACCCATCCCATGAGGAGAGTAGTGGAACCCCTCCTAATGTACCCAGCAAATGAGTGGAGTAGCGGAAACCCTCCTAATGTACACAGCAAATGAGAGGGGTGGTAGAAACCATCCTAATGTACCCAGCAAATGAGGGGAGTATTGGAAGCCCTCCTAATGTAACCAGCAAATGAGGGGAGTATTGGAAGCCCTCCTAATGTAACCAGCAAATGAGGGGAGTATTGGAAGCCCTCTTAATGTACTCAGCAAATGAGGGGAGTAGTTGAAACTCTCCTAATGTACCCAGCAAATGAGGAGAGTAGTGGAAACCCTCCTAATGTACCCAGCAAATGAGGGGAGTACTGGAAACCCTGCTAATGTACCCAGCAAATGAGGGGAGTAGTGGAAACCCTGCTAATGTACCTAGCAAATGAGGGGAGTAGTGGAAACCCTGCTAATGTACCCAGCAAATGAGGGGAGTAGTGGAAACCCTGCTAATGTACCTAGCAAATGAGGGGAGTAGTGGAAACCCTCCTACTGTACTTAGCAAATGAGGGGAGTAGTGGAACCCTCCTAATGTACCCAGCAAATGAGGTGGCAGCGGAAATCTTCCTAGTGTATCTAGCAAAGTGGGGAGTAGTGGAAACCCTCAGCAAAAGTAGGGGAGTAGTGGAAACCCTCCTAATGTACTCAGCAAATGAGGGGAGTAGTGGAAATCCTCTTAATGTACTCAGCAAATGAGGGGAGTAGTGGAAACCATCCTAATGTAACCAGCAAATGAGGGAAGTGGTGGAAACCCTCTTAATGTACTAAGCAAATGAGGGGAGTAGTGGAAACCATCCTAATGTAACCAGCAAATGAGGGAAGTGGTGGAAACCCTCTTAATGTACTAAGCAAATTAGGGGAGTAGAGGAAACCCTCCTTATGTAACCAGCAAATGAGGGGAGTAGTGGACATCCTCTTAATGTACTCAGCAAATGTGGGGAGTAGTGGAAACCCTCCTAATGTAACCAGCAAATGGGGGGAGTAGTGGAAACCCTCTTAACGTACTCAGCAAATGAGGGGAGTAGTGGAAACCCTCCCAATGCACCTAGCAAATGGGGGAGTAGTGGAATCCCTCCCAATGCACCTAGCAAATGAGGGGAGTAGCAGAAACCCTCCTAATGTGCCTAGCAAATGAGGGGAGTAGTGGGATCCCTCCTAATGTACTTAGCAAATGACGGGAGTAGAAGAAACCCTCCTAATGTGCCTAGCAAATGAGGGGAGTAGTGGAAACCCTCCCAATGCACCTAGCAAATGAGGGGAGTAGCAGAAACCTTCCTAATGTGCCTAGCAAATGAGGGGAGTAGTGGGATCCCTCCTAATGTACTTAGCAAATGACGGGAGTAGTGGAAACCCTCCCAATGCACCTAGCAAATGAGGGGAGTAGCAGAAACCCTCCTAATGTGCCTAGCAAATGAGGGGAGTAGTGGAAACCCTCCCAATGCACCTAGCAAATGGGGGAGTAGTGGAATCCCTCCCAATGCACCTAGCAAATGAGGGGAGTAGCAGAAACCCTCCTAATGTGCCTAGCAAATGAGGGGAGTAGTGGGATCCCTCCTAATGTACTTAGCAAATGACGGGAGTAGAAGAAACCCTCCTAATGTGCCTAGCAAATGAGGGGAGTAGTGGAAACCCTCCCAAATGCACCTAGCAAATGAGGGGAGTAGTGGGATCCCTCCTAATGTACTTAGCAAATGACGGGAGTAATGGAAACCCTCCCAATGCACCTAGCAAATGAGGGGAGTAGCAGAAACCCTCCTAATGTGCCTAGCAAATGAGGGGAGTAGTGGGATCCCTCCTAATGTACTTAGCAAATGACGGGAGTAATGGAAGCCCTCCTAATCTGCCCAGCAAATGAGGGGGCAGTGGGTGCCACGCTAATTTCTGTAGAACAATTCTGGGGATGCCAGGTATTTATATTGACACACTTGTGCAACTGATTATATCATTGACAAACACCTACTTGAAGGATAGTGAGCAATTGTAAGGCTACTGGAAGGCACAGGTAGACACTACTCATGAGAACCTATTTGCAATGGGCGTGGTGAGTCTTGATAGCGCCATACTCCATGAGGAAGGTATGGAAGCTGTGTGGTGGATGCCGTTGCAGATGATACCAAGGCAAATAAAATAGTCAGGTTGACTTTGTTAGAATTTAGCTTATTTAACTTTTGCTTTGATTTTCTTACACATGGCTCAAGCGTATCCTAACACAATTATTTACTTGTTTGGGATAAAGTTGATTTTAAAAAAATAATAAAGATGCACTCAATATCTAGGAAGGATTTGCTCAAACATAAAAGACAAAGCACGTCTCCTAATTTGGATTGTCTCACCACATATTCTGCACAAATTCACCAAGTTAAGTTAGATTATAAGGAATAGTTGGAACATTTGTCCACATGATCAGAAATTAGAGGCCCTCTTTCCGGATCCGCCAACATTCACATACAGAAAAAGCTGATCACTCAGGAGATCTATTGGTGATACTGACCAGCCCATTAAGAGGGTAAGAAGGGGGACTCACCTATGTCGAAACTGTCGGCACTGACATAATTTGGTCAGAGGTCGTAATAGACATTTATGTATACACTGGCAGAATAACTACATTGAGTCAACAATCTACAGGTGATATTAGCAATGTTCTCTATGGAATTCGAGTCCCCTGTGGCAATTATTATGTGGGTATGAGCGCACGGAAGGCAAAGGGTAAATGGACTGAATACAAGTCCTATATGGAGACAAGAAATGTGCAGTCAGCAGTGGCATCCTATTTCCTGGATCTAAGACATAATATCACACAAATGCCATTTGTTATTTTAGAGAAAGTTATACCACCAAGACATGGAAGTAGTGTAGAAAGCCTGATGACCAGATGGGAAGTAATGTGGATCGACATAGTGGATGCCATACATCCTATAGGAATGAATTCAGATTGAGATCTGTCTTTCTATCTATAGCTGATTATGTTGTACATAATTCTGATACATCCTGTAGCTTAATGTTTGCCATGTTCGTTTGAAGACACATCTTGAGTTTACCATGTTGAGAAAATGTTCCTTTTAAATGTGAGTAACTTTGTGCTTTGGGTTAACGTTGTGGAATTTAAGGATGGGCAAAATCCCCAAGAGATTGCGATTGAACCTTCCTACCTTTGCGTCTACCTTCGGGTGGTAAGTTGTTTCATGGGTCTTCTTCCTGACATGTAGCTCCAGCATCTACCAGATTCGAGTGGACTTAAAATATTGTCTTTGGTCATAGTGTATTCTGGCAGGCCAACCATAGTGCGCAAAATATGTCTCCCACTTCATCAGGACAATGGTGGTGGTGCACTGATCCTTGGTGGGAACCTCTGACATGTACTGAGTGAAATGGTCTGTAACCATCACGATATTCTGCATCCTCGCTGATCCATCTCTACACTGAGAAAGTAGATGTAGATGAGGTCCATAGGCTATGCAGGTAGTGGAAATAGGCTTCAAGAAGAAACAATGCCTTCCTGGTTTCACACAGCAGTAGTGTTCTGCTTTGGTGGATAATCGGGGCTAGTAGAAATTTGAGCAGACAAACTCAAAGGTTCTATCAGTGTCGAGACGATTTCAGCGCTGGTCATGAAGCACAAAAAGTACTGCTTGTTGGATTGGATGTGTGAACACTAGGTGACTTAAATGTATGGTCGCCAACATGACTCTCTTTGTACGGAAATCCACTGTTCGGTATAAGCGACTTCCATGCCCTGAGAAAGTCACATGATCATGGACCTCTGGGTTACATCTGGGCACATCTGCAACATTAATCTTTTCTTGGAGGAACGGATAGATACAGTAGCGCAGGTGAATCCAGACTGGATGATGAAGTACATGGCTTGCACAGCCTCATTCGTTGGTCCTAAGCAGTCCACACTTCTGGCTCTGATCTGGTTCCTGAAACTGGCAGCCTGACAGTTAGCTCTTACGCTTGCGTTAGACTGTTTCTCCCATGTGGTGGATCCAGTTGTATCATGGAGTGGAGCATGAGGTCTCTGGGAGAGAACATCAGCATCAATGTTAGTGTATCCAGCACTACATCGTATGTGCAGTGAGCCAACAATGACCCGCGGCATCCAGCTTTGCTGACTTCAACATATATGTCAAGGAGTTATTGTCCATCCTCACCTTGAAGGTGTCATCATATAAGTAATCCTGGAACTTCTGATGCCTCACTTTAAGGCCAGGGACTCCAACATGCTGAAGGGGTAGTTAGGTCCTGCTACATGCAGACCTCGACTGCCATAGGCGATGGGACTCCTCTCATCATTGGCATCTTTATACAGGAAAAAACCTTTGGTGAGATCTGCAAGTAATGGATGATGTTGGCAAATCCTGCAATGAACCTCCAGTGGTAGTTACAGGATTATAGGAAACTCTTTAAGTCCTTCTTGGTATGAGGTTGAGGCCAGGTGAGGAGGGTGACCATCTCTAGTAGATCCACAGAGACGATGTGCGGGGTGTATTTGATGCTCATCAGAAAAACAGGGACTTGTCCGCATTGACCTTGACCCCTTGGTCTCTCTGGCGATACAGCACTTTCATGAGCATCCTGTTGTGTTCCTCCAACATCCATCTGAACACAATGATATTGTTGAGGTAGACTAGTACCACAGGAGACTTACCGTCTTCTCCATAAGGTGTTGGAATGCTGCTGATGCGCATGAAATCTCCTAGGGAAGCCTAATAAATGTGTAAAATCCCATCAAGAAGATGAACACAGCCTTGTCATGGTCTGCCAGATGCATCAGACTTTGGAGTATATGTTCCTAAGGTCCAAGACCGAGAAGCACTTAATCCCAGTCAGGCAATATAATTCCTGGTCCGCTCTGGGTGTGGTGTATTGGTGAGAAAACGTGCAGGTGTTCAGTTGCTAGTAGTCAATGCACATCTAGACACCCCAGTTCTAATGAACAACAAAGGGATTTCCTGGACTCCTGGATGATCCCTGCCTACAGTTTGAGGCGTACATTCTCCAGGTCCCCTGGGACAAAGTTTTGTGATCTCTCTGAAGGGCATCTTACTATTTACACAGATCCAGTGTTGCACTCCATGGGCCTCAACAATATTCCAAGGGCTGCAGTGGCTCTCTGTGTGTTTGGTCCCTTTTTAGGTTTACTAACAACAGAGGGTGGCAGTCAATATTTTGTACAGAGGGTAGCCCCCCTCTTACTGAATGTACAGGAGATAGACCCTACTCCTTCAACCAAATGCAGATAACTTGTCAGGATGATCAATAGTTCTAAGTGGGCAAAAATCGAACTTGTAGGGCTTAAGAGGGCAAGAAAACACATTTTAAGGGTTATGTGTATTTTTTGGTGTCAGAATGTCTTGAACAATAGAGAGTAGTACATGCTTATCATGGTTACTAAAATTCTAGATTCAAATCTGAGCAGGTACCAAGTTCTGATCAAGAATAGGTTGGTCCACCATTTTGTGATAACCATGCATAGTCAGGCAATTTCTAAGATGGTGGACTTTTGCAAAATCATGCTGAAATAATGAAATAATGACCTCATAACAGTTAATTGAAGGTTCAGTGGAAGAGAACATACTGTCTAGACTTCTTAGCAACAATCTTGACATTGACGAGCCGGGGGACTGCCATGTAGTGATTCAAGGCAAGGTAGAAATTAGCTCAGACATCTGGACAGCTAGCAACAGTTGCTGGGTTTGCAGGGAGGGCACACAGCTGAAGCCCATACTTGGGCTCCTGTAACAGGGAGATATGGTTCTGCTTGCTAAAAATATCTTAGGGTTGATGTCAGAAATGTTCTTTCTTGGGACATCAAGGGATTCATTTTAAAGGTCAGGATCTCACACAATTTTAATTAGTTACATGCGTAGGTATGACATGGGTGCTTGGTGAGTGACAGTTCAGTCAACCAATCCTAGAAGGGGAAAGGGCTTGTCTTTGGGTACCTAAACCAATAAGAGTGAACTGCATCATGAAATAGAGAGCTGTGCCAACTGAAAAATATATATAAGGGGGCAGAATTCAGAGCTTGGTTGATAATTGTTGGAGTCCTGATGTATGATGACTGCTGCGTCCTGCCTTGCTGTACCCTGGAAGAATTAATATGTCTTTTGAAATCCAGCCTGAGTCTGTGTCTGCTTTCAGACTTGGTCTCCAGAATGCCTTTCCTGATCCAGGGGTGCCGAAGCCCAGAGATGGTGTTGGGACCTTCTCTTCAATTTACCTGTGGAACTCAACAATTGTTGTGAGACGACGCAGAGTCTATCTCTCTTTTTAGATCCTGCAGAAGGTGACATCCAAGTATACCTAATCACTGAAATCAGTCGACCGACCATTCTACAGATACCCTTTTGAAATAAGTTGGATACATTGTGAGAACTGGCATGCCATAAGGGGTGCTTTGACTGGGTGACAACGACCAGTGGCATATCTAAATAGATGATGTGGTACGTACTCAGGAAAAGGGCACAATAAAGTTGAAGAAGCATACCTTACTGACTGTATCCTTTTAGTACCTTCAGCGCAACCTTTGAAAAATCAGCATTTTTAGATATATTGTTTTAGCACAGTTTAACTATAGGGACGCTTCCGCCGACTATCACTATTAGATAGGCTGCAGACCAGCGTGGCCTAGGGATAGTTGGTGCACAGGGGCAGTAGAGCTTTTCCTGAGGGACTGGTGAAGTTTAGAAGTAGGATTGGTGTTAATGACAGGGGTATATTCATCCATTGTTGTGATATATTGACTATCCCATGAGCGGATTCTCCCCATATTTGGGGGTTTTGTTGTACTTAGTGACCTGTTGTATCTTTATCAGTATTTCAAAGTCAGCACTGATTAACTAGGTGACATTCACACCAGGATGCTCACTGCTGGAGTCTCTTTAAAGTTGGAATAGCCAGGAGGGTGAGGTGGGCTGAGGGAGAGGTTCTATCATCTTGGTTTCTGTTAGGGCTATCTTCCTGTCCTCCTCATTTCCTGCAGGGTAGGCACTCTGCGGGTGTTATCAAAAGGCAAAGGGCATTTGGCACAACACCCTCGATGTGATCCCTTACAGTAGGCTTGTTTTAGAACAATCCCCTATGACATTGTGCCTTTAAAAGGAATTAATGGGGTACAGCTTCCTTCTTTGATTAAGCTCTGGACTTTCTGAAGAACAAGAAGAACTAATCTGGATGTCTGTTGCAGATACAGTCTATACCAGGGAGGTGAAGACAGAAGGCATCCAAGACAGAGTAGAGGCCTATCCTCTACCCATCGCCAGAGAACTGTAGAGGTGAACTGCTGTGGACTAAGGCCTCTCTGCTGTTTGTAGCACAGGAACTAGGAGCCCTTGTAGGTGTCAGGCAACTCTCTGGAGTGGAAGTGCAGAACTAAAGCACTCAGCTTTTTCTGGAGGTCATGGATTGGGCCTCTCAGCAACCCAGAACCAGCTGGAACCAGCTGGAATCAATCTGTTCAATTGCCTCAGGACATCTTTGAGCAAGGATCTCATCACTTCTCCCCAGAGTCGAGCCCTTCCCTGTGAGGCTAGGGGGGTGAGCCAGCAATGCAACAATCCCCCTTGGGATAGCGGTAAGCGGGACCTAACAGGTAGAGACTCCCCAATTTGGGGGACAAGGACTCCCGTTACATGAAGGAACTCCCTACCCCACTTTCTAATGTACCCCTCAGACCATCACTGCTTCAGAAGACAACCTGAACAAACCACTGTTTCCTATTGTAATACAACTTCCAGTATTCACATCCAACACATATCCACTGAGAAGAAGAGTGGAGGAGTAATTCTGATCACCCCCCCCCCATGGCAATAAGAGAACACTGTGAATAATGGGAACCACGGAGTAATAAAGAGTACTTTGGGGAAGAGAAGACGGTCAAGGATCGCCTGCTGGAGCAGACCCAGCTTGGATGCATAAAAAGCAAAGAAGGACTTACATTAGCGAGTCGTGTTCACTGAGCAGGTGAAACCCTGGAAGTTCAAGCCTGGGGGAGAGAAGCCAGGGCATTCTGGGAAATCTTCGGTCGAGAGGACATGGAGAATGAAGGAGGAAACCGGTTCAGGAGCCAGCAAGGAGTTCACTTGTTTGTGTGGCAAGGATTGCCAGGTTTTGGCATGACCTCGAGGAGGTGGACTGTCTGGTCCGACAATGACGCTGAGACCATCCAGCAAAGTACTCAATACCCTGTTTGAAGGTGGGTGGCATAGTACTTCACTATCAAGTTTGTGCTTTGCTCAATGGCTCCAAGCAGTCCATGAAGGATGGACATTATGTCATCCCCTGAGGGTTCTGGATGAATAGCATGTAACGACTGCATGAAATGCAGTGCAGGACCTTAAAGGATCTCTATCACTCAATGCCATTTCTCCCTGTCTGGGGCTCTCCAGTCGTGCAACATCTATGTAGTCTAGTCTTCACCCCTCGGGGTAGGCGACTCCCCAGCGAATAGTCGTAGGTGGACGTAGGGACTATTGTCTGATGGTGCTGAGATGGTCTACTATAGCACAATCTTGAAGGAAGGAGTCAGCCATAGAGTAAGTAATCACCTTGGTGATTCAATCCTCTGGGTTGGAATTGGTGTATTGTTTGGATACAGGGGTGATGGTAATATTGGAGTGCACCGCCATGATGGTAACAACACTAAGTGCTGTGGGCTGGCAAAAGGGAGGCTTTCCTAGAGATGGTAAGAGGCAGTATCTATAGGTACTTCTTTAGGATGCTAAGAAACATTTTCGTTCAGGGTCAGGCACTTGACTTGGGCGATGAAGGGTTTTAAGGGGCTCTGTTAGCTTGAGCATGTGGTTAGCAGGTGTGCCAATGGGTCACCACCTGTGCTGAATCAATGGTCTGGACTGACTCCCTCTCCCACAGCCCAACTAACCACCTGAATTCGATCCATGAGGGGGGTACCCGTCCAAGGATTTTCTTTTTACACCTCTTTTTATTGATCGACACTTCTCCGGAACCAGTACACAGTTAAATACAGCATCATCTTGCATGTTGACATTACATTCCATTACTTACAGTTGTACCATTTCCTTGTTGGACCATACCAGTATCATGACCCACCTTGTTTGTACAACCTCCATATCAGACAATATTACCTAAAATCGGTCTATATGTCCTTCAGTTTGGCTGAGCCTGTCAGGGTGGCTATATAAAGTTCGTCATTGGTATTAGCCCAAGTAGCATCATTTAGTAATTTCTCCACGCGGAGTGGGAGTTTATCTTTCCATTTACGTAGTATACATCTTTTGCAAGTAGCAGGCCCAACTCTGTGAATCTGCATCTGCTTTCAGGCATATCTTCACACAAACCAAATAAACACTGTTTGGGTTCCTGTGTAACACGTATACCAGTCATCATTGATCATTTTCCTCATACCCCAGAACAAAAGTTGCCTTTAACAGGGAACTGCCATATCATATAAATATACCCTGCTGTAACGCTCACCTGATTCTCGCAGAGGCGCCGGTCTTGACTGGGCGACTACCGTATCTTCAAAGGTGATGTGCAGCACCCGGTTGGCTCTTTGGGCTGGACCTCTGTGCCCTGTATGCCTGACGTGCAGAGTACGATGTCTGCAGATAGAAAATACGGGGTTAATGAACTGGGGTTATTGGGGTGTCCCTATCTCTTTCCTCTTCTCCTCTCCTGTAGACCCCCACAGGTTAACGCTCTCACCTTAGGTAAGTGAATGCCGAGCTCTCCATCTGCCTCGGGGCAGGGTGCTGTAACCAGTTTCTTGACTTCAGAGGACTGCTGTCCGTCGTTTACTGCACGAACGGTAAGTTTCGAGTAACTCAAATGTCTTTAAAGTCTTTAATAATGATGTCTCTTGTTTTGCAGGGTTCCGGCGATGGCGGATGACGGGCTGAAGTGCCTTGAAGATGGAGCCCGTGTGATGAATAGAAGCGCCTGGAAGCACGTAAGTAAGCGCTTGTTGCCAGCTTCACAATGCGCTCTAACTGTCTTTTTATTTTGCAGGTACAAGTTCGGAGCGGCTGCAGGTTATCGGGATACCTACTGGGTTAGATGTGGAAAGGAGTAATGGCACGTGAGTATTAAAGTTCCCCAATGTCTTTAAACGCACCTTGTTTTGTCATTCAGATGCGGGATGCAGCGCCGACGGCCTCCGGAGCGTGCGAAGAGTTGGTAAGCTTTTGTCTTTCAGATGCCGGAATACAGTGTGAAGACCTCCGGAGCGCACGAAGAGTAGGTAAGCCTTTGCCTTTCAGATGCCGGAATGCTAACCTGTTCTTTCTTGTCTTTATAGGTGTTGCTGAAGACTGGATTCAGGATGGTAAGCCTTTTTCCTTAGGCCCAGGATCAGATGCAGAAGACACGATGAGCGTTCTGCTGCAGAGGATGCAGAATAACGCAAAGCAAGATTCATCCACCGGGTGTGGTTTAAATATCCTCCTGTAGTGCTTAGGTGTCTCCTTCCACAGCCACGCCTAAGTAAGAAAAGAGTTCCTGGTAAGAAAAGAGTTTCTGCCTTCCAGAAGAGTTCCAGTGTTCTGCATCTAGGGAGTGGCTCCAGCCCCACCCAACAGGAAAAGTAGTTCCAAACAGAAGAGGATCAGAGGCTCAACTGGCAGGCAAGTAAGCAGCATGGTCTGCTGCAGGTAAGTCCACCCAAGCATTATGAGCCCGGCGCTTCCAGCACTGAGACTGGGCATATTTATGAGCCTGGTGCCACTGGCGCCAGGACTGGGTCCAAAAGGTCCCCATTGGGACTGGTTGGCACTCGGAACCTGGGTTATGGATCTGCTTCCAAGGGAGTTGGGAAAACCCTGACCTTTTGGAAGCAGAGATCATGACAGTACCCCCCCTCAAGGCCCCTCCCAAACCGGGCTTCTCCGGGGGTTTTGGCTTGTCAGGAAATATTCGGTGAAATCTTTTGATTAGGCGAGGAGCGTGGACATATTCAGCAGGTTCCCAGGATCTCTCTTGGGGGCCGTAGCCTTTCCAGTCAATTAGGTAGAATAGTTTAGATTTGGAGATCTTGGAGTCCAGAATGCTTTTGACTTCAAACTCGAGTTCTCCATCAACTAGGATAGGTTTTGGAGATTTGGTTAGTCGGGTTTGAGGTTGCACGGGTTTTAATAGAGAGACGTGGAAGACCGGATGTATCTTCATGTGCGGGGGCAAGTCCAACTTGACCGCTACTGGGTTTACTATAGTAGTGATGGAATAGGGACCAAGGTATCTTGGGTTGAATGTGCGTGGCCCTTTTAGAGATAGATATTTGGTGGATAACCAGACTTGATCCCCTACTTGATAGTGAGGGGCTTCCTTCCGATGTTGATCTGCTCCTTTCTTGTATTGTTCTTTAGCCCTTTGAAGGTGAGAAACAGCTTCCTTAAAGGCTTGGGTGATTGTAGAATGCAGGTAGTCTACTGCTGGTGTTTCAAGATCTTGGAGGGGATCCAACTCCGAGGTTCGAGGGTGACTGCCGTACAAAAGAAAAAATGGGGTTTTCCCAGTTCCCGAATGGACAGAGTTATTGTAGGCATACTCGGCTATCCAAAGGATATCTTTCCAAGTTTTTTCAGTTTGTTGCAGCATGCAGCGTAAATACTGTTCCAGAGTTTGATTGGTCCTCTCGGTTTGTCCGTCGGTCTGAGGGTGGTGACTGGTCGATAGTCTCACATCAATTTGAGCCGACCGACAGCAACTTCGCCAAAAATGAGAAATAAATTGACTACCTCGATCCGAAATTAGAACCGAAGGAAAACCGTGCAGTCGGACGATGTTTTCGAGAAATTCTCGGGCCAGAGTTGCTGCTGTTGGCAAGCCTTTGAGCGGAATGAAATGCGCCATCTTGGAGAATAAGTCCACGATTACTAGAATCGTATTGTATCCGGAGCATGGAGGTAGATCGGTGATGAAGTCCATAGAAAGCGTATGCCAAGGGCGAGGTGGGATGTCAATGGGGCGTAAGAGGCCTGCTGGTCTATCCTTTTGACTCTTGTTTTGGGCGCATACTCCACAGGACATTATAAAGTCTCTGATATCTTTTTTCCAAGACGGCCACCAGAAGTAGCGCTTGATCTTTTCTGAGGTCTTGGCTATACCGGGATGACCTTCCATTAAAGAGTCGTGATAACAAGAGATTACTTTTTTCTGTAAATCTGTGCTGGGTAGGTATAATCGTTCTTGGAAATACAATAAGTTGTCCTTTACTGCAAAGTCCTTTCCCTGCAGATGCCAATTCTGTATGTCTGCTGGAGTTACAAGTTGCCTGGCTTTATCCTTAACTTCCTCTATGGATTCTGTGGCGATTACACCCAGAATTCTTTGTTCGGGAATGATTGGTACAGGTTTAGGGTTGATCAAGTGTTCTTCCACTCCCATCCGAGAAAGGGCATCGGCTTTACCGTTTTTTGTACCAGGTCGATAGGTAATTATGAAGTCAAACTCGGCAAAGAATAATGTCCAACGGAGTTGTCTAGAGGATTGGGCTTTTGCGGTTTTCAAATATTGCAGGTTTCGGTGATCCGTAATCACAGTAACGGTGTGTCGGGCCCCCAGCAGATAATGCCGCCAAGCCTTAAAGGCAGACTTGATAGCCAGAAGTTCCTTGTCAGTAATCGTGTAATTGACTTCAGGAGGCGAGAATTTGCGGGACCAAAATGCCACGGGATGCAACTGATTGGTTACCGGGTCCTTTTGTGATAGAACTGCCCCCATGGCAAGGCTTGAAGTTTCCACGATGTAGGGGAGTTCGGGGCGAGGGTGTTTTAAGATTGGTGCAGAGATAAATTTAGTCTTCAAATCCTGGAAAGCTTGTTCCGCCTCGGTAGACCATTCAAAACGTTTGTTTTTCTTTAACAAGGCAGTGATGGGCTGGACTATTCGAGAGAACTCGGGGATAAACCTGCGGTAAAAGTTAGCGAAGCCTAACATGCTTTGCACACCTTTTACGGAAGATGGTGATGGCCATTTGAGAACTGCATCGACCTTCTTTGAATCCATACGCACTCCGCCAGGCGATAATATGAATCCCAAGAATTCAACTTCAGTCACGTTGAAAACACATTTTTCCAACTTAGCGAAAAGTTTGTGTTGACGCAATCTTTCGAGGACCATTTTCACGTGTTTCCGATGTTCAGATTCCGATGAAGAATAAACGAGAATGTCGTCGATGTAAACAACAACACACACATCTATGAGCTCTCTGAGGACATCGTTCATAAAATATTGAAAGGCGGCCGGGGCATTGCAAAGTCCGAAGGGCATGACCTGATATTCAAATAGCCCATACTTGGTGCGGAAGGCCGTCTTCCATTCATCGCCCTCTTTTACTCGTACCAAGTGGTAAGCTCCTCTAAGATCCAGCTTTGTATATATGCATGCTTTTCTGACTTGGTCCAGGAGTTCAGGGATCAAAGGTAACGGATATCTATTCTTAACGGTGATCTGGTTCAGGGAGCGATAATCGATACAAGTTCTAAGGTCTCCTTCCTTTTATGGAACGAAGAACAAAGCTGAAGAGGCAGGGGACTTGGAAGGACGAATAAACCCATTTGCCAGGTATTGATCCAGGTATTGTCGAAGGTGAAGGTTCTCAGGCTCGGTGAGGGCATAAATTCTACTACAAGGAGGAGTAGATCCAGGTATCAGGTCTATCTGGCAGTCATAAGACCTATGAGGAGGTAGAGAGTTAGCCTGCTCCTTCCGGAAAACATCTTGGTATTCTAGGTATTCGGGAGGTAACTGGGGAGTCTCTGAAGAAATTGCTGCCAGTGCAACACCAGGTGGAGGGTGACAAGTAGAGACACATTCTGGAAACTGGACCGTTCTTGCTCGCCAATCGATCAGAGGATTGTGTTTCTCTAACCAAGGTATTCCTAGAATAATCTGGAACTGAGGGGCCTTGATCACATCGAACACGATCTTCTCATGGTGTCCATCTTGACTTACTAGCGTCACCTCTTGAGTGGTATGCGTTACTGGCCCGGAGGCTATCTCCGTACCATCCACCGTAGTAATGACGTCCTTTACAGCCTTGGGACAAAGAGTTAGATTCATCCTCAAAACCATTTCATGATCCACGTAATTGCCGATGGCACCGCTGTCGACGTAAGCTTCAATTGCATGTAATCGATCCGGATTATCAGGGCTAATGAGGACCATAGGTATCACGAAATGCGAGGTCACGGAACTGGTTTTCACGCTCGTCAAAAGGACCTCTATTCTTGTCGGGCGAGGTCGTTTCCCTGCTCAGAGTTTGTAACTGTGGTAACTGCAGCTCCTACTGCCTTCTTGGCAGGTTTCACCGGACAGTCTCGAAGAAAGTGCCCTGAGTTTCCGCAATATAGGCATAATTGCAACTGTTTTCTCCTTTCCCGCTCCCTTTGTGTTAGAGGACCTTTCAGACTCCCTATTTGCATGGGTTCCCCGGAGTCTACTCCTTTGGAAGGAGTTGGCGGTTTGGAAAATACTCGGGCATCAAACTTGGAATGATCGGCCTTCCTGTTCTGCAGTCTGTGATCTATTTGAACGACCAAGTCTATATAATCCGAACAGTCTTGTGGGGGATTCACTACTTGGGCTAAAACGTCTTTGAGCTCTCCACGTAGACCTCTATAAAACAGCGTAATCCTTTTGTCCTCAGGCCATTGAGTTTCCACTATTAGTCTATTGAAAGATGCAATATAAGCCAAAAGGTCTTGATTACCCTGTCGCAACGAAAGAAGCTCATTGTCCAAGGCCTGCCCCTGTGCATGTCTTGTGAACAGTTTTTCCATACTAAGCTGAAAGGCTTGAAAATCATGGAGAACCGGATCATCTTGATTAACTAGAGGGATCGACCAGTCTGCCGCATTGCCACTAAGGTACGAAAGTACAAAAGCTACTTTAGCTTGATCAGTTGGAAAGGCTGCTGGCCGGCATAAGAAGTGCAACCGGCACTGATTGATAAATACCGCAAACCTCTTTGGGTCACCAGAAAATCGTTCGGGCGGAGCCAGAGGTACATTCCCAGGTAGGTTGATCTGCACTGGATTCATAGAGGATGTTGAAGGAAGATTTGCCCCTGATGCGGGTAGCGGGGTCTGTCCGGCTTGTGACTGTAGCAATTGTCTAGCAAAATCATCTGTTCTCTCCTTGGAAATAATTAGTTCCCTTCTTAGAGCGTTCGTTTCCTGACGAGCTGCATGCACTTCTGCCCTTAGTTCCCCAAGTAACCGGGCTAGGTGGTCAGTATCCGAGGTTTCCATAGCGCCTGGGCGAGAGTTTTGCGGTAGGCTTTGCGTTCTGTAACGCTCACCTGATTCTCGCAGAGGCGCCGGTCTTGACTGGGCGACTACCGTATCTTCAAAGGTGATGTGCAGCACCCGGTTGGCTCTTTGGGCTGGACCTCTGTGCCCTGTATGCCTGACGTGCAGAGTACGATGTCTGCAGATAGAAAATACGGGGTTAATGAACTGGGGTTATTGGGGTGTCCCTATCTCTTTCCTCTTCTCCTCTCCTGTAGACCCCCACAGGTTAACGCTCTCACCTTAGGTAAGTGAATGCCGAGCTCTCCATCTGCCTCGGGGCAGGGTGCTGTAACCAGTTTCTTCACCGGATAGGTAGCGCAGGCCTCTTGACTTCAGAGAACTGCTGTCCGTCATTTACTGCACGAACGGTAAGTTTCCAGTAACTCAAATGTCTTTAAAGTCTTTAATAATGATGTCTCTTGTTTTGCAGGGTTCCGGCGATGGCGGATGACGGGCTGAAGTGCCTTGAAGATGGAGCCCGTGTGATGAATAGAAGCGCCTGGAAGCACGTAAGTAAGCGCTTGTTGCCAGCTTCACAATGCGCTCTAACTGTCTTTTTATTTTGCAGGTACAAGTTCGGAGCAGCTGCAGGGTGTCGGGATACCCACTGGGTTAGATGTGGAAAGGAGTAATGGCACGTGAGTATTAAAGTTCCCCAATGTCTTTAAACGCACCTTGTTTTGTCTTTCAGATGCGGGATGCAGCGCCGACGGCCTCCGGAGCGTGCAAAGAGTTGGTAAGCTTTTGTCTTTCAGATGCCGGAATACAGTGTGAAGACCACCGGAGCGCACGAAGAGTAGGTAAGCCTTTGCCTTTCAGATGCCGGAATGCTAACCTGTTCGTTCTTGTCTTTATAGGTGTTGCTGAAGACTGGATTCAGGATGGTAAGCCTTTTTCCTTAGGCCCAGGATCAGATGCAGAAGACACGATGAGCGTTCTGCTGCAGAGGATGCAGAATAACGCAAAGCAAGATTCATCCACCGGGTGTGGTTTAAATAGCCTCCTGTAGTGCTTAGGTGTCTCCTTCCACAGCCGCGCCTAAGTAAGAAAAGAGTTCCTGGTAAGAAAAGAGTTCCTGCCTTCCAGAAGAGTTCCAGTGTTCTGCATCTAGGGAGTGGCTCCAGCCCCACCCAACAGGAAAAGTAGTTCCAAACAGAAGAGGATCAGAGGCTCAACTGGCAGGCAAGTAAGCAGCATGGTCTGCTGCAGGTAAGTCCACCCAAGCATTATGAGCCCGGCGCTTCCAGCGCTGGGACTGGGCATATTTATGAGCCTGGTGCCACTGGCGCCAGGACTGGGTCCAAAAGGTCCCCATTGGGACTGGTTGGCACTCGGAACCTGGGTTATGGATCTGCTTCCAAGGGAGTTGGGAAAACCCTGACCTTTTGGAAGCAGAGATCATGACACCTGCTTCCTTTGCTTTACACCTAGGGCAGCATCCATCTTAATCTCACTGAAATTGTTTTAATTTTGCAGGGGTGTAGTGCACTCTATTCAACGTCTTAAACTGTATTTTGCGTTGTACGATACTTTTTTCATCAGCTTTACCCATTTGTCTTCTGTGTTCTCACTCCCCAAGTCCGTCACCCATGTATTCTGAAGATTATTGCCCTCTACAGGACCCTGCTCCTGCGGCATTCTGTATAGTGTAGACACCAGTCCCCCTAGACCCCTGTGAATCTGCAATGTTTGCTCCAGTGGTTCCCATGGGAATGTAGGCCATTTTGCCTTGAATGCTGCCCTTACTCTATAATACTGAAACAGCTCATTGGTGGTTCCCCTGGTTGATACCCAAATATCCCTCAATACACTTCTTTCCAGAACGACCAGTCTCAACTTCAGTAAAGACACTCAGTGTCTACATTGACGCCTCTCTAACCCTGTCCAGACAAGTGAGTGCCATTGTATCCTCAGCAGCTTATGCAACAAATGTCCTCAATGCAGCCACACCCTTCCTTACTAAAAAACAATTGTCTCACCATTGCCTGGGCCCTCATTGGCTCTAAGATAGACTATTGTAAGGCTCTCTTTACAGGCACCTCCGTTGGTAATATTACATGACTGCAACTTATTTGAAATAATGCCCTGAGAGCAGCCCTGAACATCCCTAAGCGAGAACACATCTCCAATGCCAGAAGGGAAGCTCATTGGTTGCCCATCCAGGAACGTATCCACTTCAAAACGTTGTCCATCTCCCACAAGTGCCTTTCCAATACAGCGCCACCTTACCTCACTCAAAGAATCACCAAAGCCCACTCCCCAAGACCCACCAGGACCCCGTAGTCGGACAGACTCCTCATGCCAAAGTGAGAGGCTCCAGCTTCCCCTACTGTGCAGCCAAACTCTGGAATTACCTCCCCCCAACCCTGAGAGCCGAGAATTCCCACTGGATCTTTCGCAAAGTCCTCAAAACCCAGCTCTTCTCCTAAGTCCCCCACGCTGGCATCTAATTCAGCTACTCCTTGACACCTTATCTCAGTATGCTAGGAATGCCTACTATGTATGCAACACTGTCACTCTGTAACCAATGTAAACACCACCTATGCTTCCCTGTCCTTCCACAATTACCTTACTGTCTGTCTAAGTGTGTCCCATTACCTGTACCTGCCTGGTATGTGCAACAGCGCCTCAATGCCTCTGGACTGTATGTGCGCTTTACAAATGAACAAATAAATAAATAAATATCACCTATTACTCCCAATCGTGACCCATCCCATTGTGTTTGTATTTCCTTATCCATAGTGGGTGGGATGTCCAGGAGACCCCATAGTGGTGCCCTCTCATAGTATGAGTCTGTAACCCTTGTTTCGGCAAATACCACTTTCCATGCTGCTAGGGTTGCCCCCAGCGGATCGTAGGGGAAATTGTCCTTGTACCTATTATTACTTATTAGGAGAGATGTTGGGTCCACTGCTCCCCGTGGCCCCAGCAAGTTGCTCAGTCCCTACGTGTGGGGGCCTCTGATTCGTGTAAAACCAGTATGCTGCCAACTGTGCTTGTGCAGTCACCCAGTACAGTTTGACATCTAGTGCAGCTATGCCCCCTTTATTCAATGGTCTAGCGAAGACTTCCCATTTCTTCCATAACACTCCTGAGTCCCACAGAAATTTAGAGCATTTCCCATGTAAGTCTTTGAAGAACCCCTTACCCGGCCATATTGGGACGTTCGTAAACACATATAGTAATTTTGGTAATATTACCATTTTACTCCACGCCAGTCGCCCTGCCAGAGACAATGGTAGACGTGATCATTTCTGTATCTTGGATGTCAATTGTTGCAAACAAACTTCATGATTCCGAGCAGGTAGGGCCTCCTGATACCCAGATATTTAATACCTTAAGAGGACCATGTTAGGGGGGTGGCGCTGTGGAGCAGCCCAAGATGGCTGCCTAGCTCCTGAGCTCCGTGTGGGACCGGGCGATATCCGTCTGCATCTGCGGCTACACTGTGCGTTGTACGCCCATCTCCTCGCTACTTTTGTCCCGCACTTCAGCGCCTCTGCCTAGCGAAATTCCGGCTCCTCTACGACCCCAGGTGACCCAGAGCGGGGTCCTGGATCAGGCGGCCTGACTCCAGCTCTCCTCCCCGCGGTGTGCGCGGCCCTCCCCCCTCCCAGGGCCCGGCACCTCTCCTGGGCGCTCGATCGGGCGGACTGCGGCCCGAGGCCCTCCCCCCTCCTGGGGCCCGGCACCTCTCCTGGGCGCTCGATCGGGCGGACTGCGGCCCGATCGGAGTCGCGGCGGCCTCCAGACGTCCTGAGCCCGGCCCCCCCCGAGAGCGGCCTGACTGGGGGCTCGCGGCCGGTGCTGACGCGGGGCGCGTCCCGGCCCTCCGCCGACTGAGGGCGGTTTTCCGCTGTGGTCCCTTACTGGGGGATCGGGGGGGGGCGCCCCCGGAAGGTAAGAGGCGGCTGCCCGTGGGCCCTGCATCCCCGGCCCGCCCCTCCCCGTCCTGGGCGGACTGCGGCCCGTTGGGGAGACCCGCCGGCGCACCGCGGCCTGTGGATTGGCATTGGACGTCGCTCACCACGTTCCCGCTTGAGACTTGCTGTGTGGCCCCCTCCCCCCCCTTGGATCCACTCCCCGGGTCGCCTGCCTCTGCGGCCCGGGCTTCTCCACACCGTGGGCCCTGGGAGCTGCCCAACACCAGCACACCCTAATCAGCCACCGCCGAGCCCTGTTCTCCCTCACCCGAGAGGCCTCTGCAAATGCGGTTCTCCCCCCTGGCATAGGCTCCGCACTTCTCTCTATTATTGAGATTACTACCTGTTCCACGCCCGCGCACTGACCCACGATGCCTAGTAAGATCAAGGGGTCCTCCAGGGGGGGCGCCATGGATAGATTCACCAGGGCAGTCCCGAGGGAGGAGGTTGACCAGGACCTACCCATTACTGAGGAACCGGAGATCAATATCTGCCCCTCTCCTGCGGCCCCGGACCTGACCACGATCATGGAAGCTATGGCAAAAAACTTTGCTTCTTTTCACGAGAAACTTGATGATATCAATGCGAATGTTGCCTCTTTAAAGACACGGGTGGATCAGGCGGGGACCAGGATTACGGACGCTGAAAACCGTATATCAACTAACGAGGATACTATACATACGCTGCAGGATACCGTGGCATCACTGTCCCGAGATATGCGGAATGTGAAAGCAAAGTGTGACGACCTCGAGTCGCGCTCCCGCAGGAACAATCTGCGTATTATTGGAGTTCCAGAAAATGCCTTAAAGGGTCGCATGGAAGACGCGGTCGAGTCGTTGTTGAGGACCCTACTGGGTGACCCTGCCATGTCCCCATACTTCGCCGTTGAGCGCGCCCATCGGGCTCTGGCTCCCAGACCCAGGCCGGGTGACATTCCCAGACCCATCATAGCCAGGATTCTCAATTATAGAGACAGAGATCTTATCCTCCGCCTGGCCCGGGAGAAGGGAGACCTGCGCCTCGAGTCGCACACAGTGAGAATCTTTCCGGACTTCTCGGTAGCGGTCCAGCAAGAGAGACGCCACTTCATTGGGGTCAAGAAACTACTCAGAGAACGGAATGTCCCCTACGCTATCCTATTTCCAGCCCGTCTCAAAATCACACATAACGGGAAATTGTACTTCTTCACTGTACCAGAGGAGGCGGTGAAATTCATCGAGGCGCACCTACCGCTTCCCAACCCGGCGGGAGCTCCGGCTGAGGATGTCTGAGCCAATGCCACACACTGATCGGCCTTCTCTTTCTTGTCCAGGGTATCCTTCAATCGGAACGTGATCATTGTAACAATTCACAACAGCCCTATGATTCCAGGCCCCCTAAGTGCCCAACCGGGCGAGTCGCTCGGCTGGCTATGGTGGCCTGTCTTCTGATCCGGTTACCGCAGAACCTGCTACTGACGGCGTTGCTGTCTTAAATATCTGTCCACAAAGCCGCCCACACGGCTACAGCACACCTCGTTGCATTTGCAATGTTCTTGGTTGGTTGGTTGTCGCTGCTTTGGTGCCCCTGTTGGGCACGGGAAGGGTGTCATCCCTGTTGGATTTCGCCCCCCGACCTCCAGGTTATTGGGAGTGTCGGGCTAGCTGGAGACACCTGCGGGGGGGGGTGGGGGTTTCACACTGCAAGTTGGGGGTGGGCAGTGAGGGTGGGACGTGGCTGGGGGGGGGATTGGGGACATGTTCTCAAAAATGGCAGTGGTGGGCTGGCAGCCGGTCGCGCACCGGGTCGCGATGCTCTAATTGTACATCATTCTATTTCTGTATTTCAGCACCTGTGGTGGGATGTTCACTAAGCCTGTCGAAATGTATTTGTCCGCTTCAGTCATGATCACTCTGTCATTGGGAGATCCGGTGACTATAGCGCTGGGGTCCGACACTGTGGGACGGGGACCCGGCGTCCTCTGACGTTGGTTCACCATCCCTGGTTTCTCCGTCTAGGGATTCTATTGATTTGGGTACTAACATGGCTGTGACGATAATGACATGGAATGTCCGCGGCCTCAGTAATTACACCAAGGGTCGCAGGATCATGGCTTATGCTAATAGGCACCACTGCAAGGTGTTACTCCTGCAGGAAACACATTCCACTGGCCCGTTGGCCAGAAGCATTGCGCCCACCTGGGGACCCCTCAGGTACTTCACGACATATTCTACAAGGGCCCGTGGAGTGCTGACACTAATTCATAAGTCTCTTAAATTCGTTCTTCACAGGAGCTATATCGACCCGGGGGGGAGGTACATCATCCTGCACTGCGCCATCGCCAATAGAGATTATCTACTCGTGAACACTTACGGCCCCAATGTAGACTCCCCTGAATTTATTGACCAGGTAGTGTCCATACTCCTGGGATACGTGGGTGTACAGGTCATTTGGGGTGGTGATATGAACTTTATTTTAGACCCTGCCGTGGACAGGACTGGCTCTGCCCCCAGATCCTTAGCGAGCGCAGCGCGCAGGCTCCTAGCACACTGCAAGACACTTGACATCCTAGACAGTTGGAGAGCTCTCCACCCGTTAACGCGGGAATACACATATTATTCATCGGTACACGATAGCTCCTCTAGAATCGATCTGATCCTACTGTCGGCCCAACTGATTGGTGTGGTTTCGGATGTTCGTATACTTGCACGCACTCTGTCTGATCATTCACCGGTCATACTGACCATCAATATGGGCACTCTGGCCCCCACCATGAATACTTGGCGTTTTAAATCGGCCGCCTTGCAGGACATCGTCTTCAAGGCAGACATTCTGTCAGATATCCGGTCCTACTTTGAATTCAACTCACCTCAGGACACCACCCGGGGGGTCCGATGGGACGCCTTCAAGGTCTTCATTCGGGGGGCAGCCATCTCTAGGGAGTCCGGGGTTCTCAGGTCCATAAGGGCCTCCCTGTCACGCTCTGAAACCAAACTGCGAGATCGCGAGCGGGCCCACCCCGCCTCTGTTGACCCTGTCATTCTTTCCCAGATAAGTGAGGAACTCAAGTTGTTCAACGAGCAGGCCATCAGGGAGGTGCAGTACTTTAGCCGACCTCAGGCGGCGCGGAAATACGGCGAGGGGGACAGACCTGGCAAAACTCTGGCCGCTTTGGCCAGGGGGGAGTGGGGCCCAGCCCAAATTACCTGCGTCAAGAGTAGCAATGGATTGACCCAGTGGTCGGACCAAAACATTTTAGAGGTCTTCACAGACTTTTACTCCGAACTGTACTCGCAGCCTCCCGAACATAGCGAAACTCGTATGCGCGAGCTTCTCGCCCAGATCCCCACCACTGTCGTCTCCCATGCTACAAGGGAACAGCTGGACTCCCCCTTTACCCTGAATGAAATAGTAGAGGCCATTTCCAGCCTTCCGAAGGGGAAAGCACCGGGCCCCGACGGGCTTACGGCTGAATTCTTTCAGGAGCACGTAGCCATACTGGGCCCTGAACTGCTCGAGGTCTGGAACGAATCCCTGCGTCTGGGCTCTCTCCCCCCATCCCTACGCGAGGCGGTCATCACGGTTCTCCTTAAGCCTGGCAAATCGCCTGATGAATGTGGTTCATATCGCCCCCTCTCACTCATGAACCTGGATACGAAGATCTTCGCCAAGGTGATTGCCAATCGCTTTCTCCCGGTCATGCCTTATATGGTTCATGAGGACCAATCCGGTTTTGTCCCTGGCAGGTCCACATCACACAATATTCGACGGCTCCTCAACGTGATGGCCCGCATTGACCAGAGCGTGAGTGCGGTGGCGGTGACCTTGGATGCCCAGAAGGCTTTTGACATGGTTTCTTGGAGATACATGTGGCTGGTCCTGGAGACCATGGGCGTCGGTCCTGGGATGATCTCCTACATCAGACTATTGTACACCTCCCCGGTTGCCAGAGTCCGCGTTAACTCTCAAACTTCTACACTGTTTCCTCTCTTCCGGGGTACCCGCCAGGGTTGCCCATTCTCCCCAATTCTGTTCGCTCTTGCCATTGAGCCTATGGCGGACTTCATCAGGGAACGGCACATGCACAGAGGAATACGTCTCCGGGGCACCCCCGAGGTGGTCTCCCTATACGCGGACGATGTCCTCCTCTTCGTCAGGAACCCGGATCTCCATCTTGACCCTCTCCTCCGGGACATCACCCGCATCGGGACATTTTCGGGCTTCACAATAAACTACACCAAGTCCGAACTTTTCCCCCTCACGCACTCCACACTTCAGCCGGCCACTGAATATCCACTCAGGTGGTCTCCCAATGGGATCAAATATCTGGGGGTTCATGTGTCCTTGGCTAGGGAGGCTCTTCTGGCTGACAACTATGTGGCATTGGCTGCACTGGCCGAAGCCAAACTAGAGCGCTGGCGCTCTCTTCCCTTATCACTGGCCGGGCGGCTGTCACTGGTCAAGATGATACTGCTCCCCAGGTTCCTGTACACGTTCACTAATGTTCCCGTCTGGCCTGGAAGAAGGTACTTCACTGATCTACACAAGCTGTGTGCCCAATTCTTGTGGCATTCTGGCGCGGTGCGGAAAAAGTGGGGTGATATGACCCTTCCCTATGACAGGGGCGGGTTCACGGCCCCTGACTTGATGAGTTATTGGACCGCGGCGCAGGCACAATTTGCCACATACTGGTATCCAGGTCCTCCTCCCCGCCCGCATGTCAGGCTTGAGATCCTTGCTGCCTCCGGTGCTAACATTATGTCCCTACTTCTGCATCGGAAATATGAGCCTGACTCCCCCATAGACCCCGTCCAGACCACCTTGTTTGCCTGGAGGCGGATATTCTCTGCTGGCTCCGAAGCTCTCCCTTACTACAAATGGCTCCCCGCATGGCAGGTCCCCTGCTTGGATCCCACAAATGACTCAGCCCTGGCACGGCACTGGCGGGACCTGGGATATCTGGCCCTTACTGACTTCTACCCGGATGGGGTATTCATAACGCCGCAGACGTGGAAGCCAGCCCACACGGGCTCGCCACTCGAGCTATTACAGTATTACCGACTCCGCGCAGCGTTCCGGGCGGCTTGGCCCATTTTCCCCAGCGAACCCCCAGACCACCCTGCCATCTCCTACATTGCCAACTCTGGGGGAGCGAGGGGAGTGGTCTCATCACTGTACAAACTCCTGCTCACGGCCTCAGCAACACCGCCCTCCAAGGCGAGAGAGGACTGGGCCTCTGAACTGGGGGTTGTCGTTTCAGAACAATTGTGGGGTAAAATGTGCTCCCACACCAGTAGGGTTTCCCTTAACTTTCGACATCGCACTATACAGTACAAATTGCTGAATAGGCTATACTATACCCCACGCAGACTTTCCAAATTCGCCCATTCCGACACGCGACTCTGCCCCCGTTGTGGGGCGGTGGATGCCGGTCATCTCCACATGTTTTGGGACTGCCCTAACCTGGCCCCATTCTGGGATGAGGTTCTTAAAACCATGTCCGGTTTCTGCGATGCGGTGCTCGAGCCTGACCCGATGGGGGTGTTGTTTGGTCAATGGGCTGTTGAGAGCGCCAGAGGGGAGGCCAGGCTGCTAAATGTATGCTGTGCAATTGCTAAAAAATGTATCCTTCAAAACTGGAACTGTTCAACCCCCCCCACCTTCCAGAAATGGCTGAATTTGGTGACCTGGTCCCGTAATTGCGAGGAGGACTACATCATTACCCTCCCGGGCCGGTCCCGGCCCAAAAACATCTGGACTGCCTTCAACAGCTATCTTAATGCCCTCGACACTACCTCTTTGGCGGATGGCTCGCCCTAGACCCCATATCTGTATATTGTGCTCCCCAATATGTCACTCAGCCGATCTTTACCTGAAAATGTATGCTACTGTCTGTGAGCATCCCAGTGCAATGTACCTTGACATGTTTGAAGACCATACTCTCGATCTGTTGTGTGTATATGTCAACTACCACTGCCAGCAAAAATAAAAGTTTAAAAAAAAAAAAAAAGAGGACCATGTTAAATTGTAACTGTTGTGCGGCACCCGTCCAAGGCTGGTGTAGATGGCCATTTGGTAACATCAACACAATGATTAGCCATATACAAATCAATATTTAACCCCTAACTTAAATTACACAAAATAACTAGAGTATTCAAAAATGGAAACCTACACTGGCTAATGACTGTACAAGCCACAAGGAGAGTTGGTGGATATGAGGGCTCTATGGTAAAGCCGGATAGGTAGGTACAACACCACTGGGCTACCCCAGATGTGCCTCCAAATGTAGCGGGGAGAAGGTCTACTACACACTGAGCTGGAGACAGATATAGTCCCAACTCCCCTAAATACAGAAAAATACCATATGAGCACAATAAAAGGACTGTATATACACACATGATAGCAACACAATTAAAACATGGACTTCTTTGTGTATGGTGTACTGCTTCTTATGGGATTGTTTTAGTATCTAATCTCCAGATTTGCCCCATGTGGCAACACCTCTCTTCTGTACACCAGAATTCTTAGGGGCTTACACAAAAAAGGCGTCTTTACAGATCCTTTTGCTTGTACATGTTAGCCATGGGTTGAATGGAATGCTGATCAAAAAGAAAACGACAAGTCGATAACTTAATTAGGCTAAAAAAAGTCCTTTATTTTGTTTGTGAGCTTCTGTGGAATGTCTCTACATTGGGACGAATCTACGGATGTTGTTTGTTCTCTCCCGGGGGAATACCTTTTCCCAAGGACCCTGAAAGTGAAAAAGACACAATCCTATGTTTGGTTGGGAAGTGTGCCAAGTTTGTGGGATAAAATAACTGTGAATCTGAGAAGTATACCCTTATGAATCACACAGTGACATTTACCCAAAAGGACACAGGGCTCAGAGGCCCGAAAAGGAATGAAAGTAAAAGAAGCCTAGGGGAAAGGAGCACAACCCTAGCCTTGGACTCCTATACTTATGAACATTGTTTATTTCATCACCTTTGATTGCCCGATAAACTGGGAACTTTTCCGATCGTTGGAACTACCATGAACACTTTACTTTGGGAAGAGATCATCCTTGCACAGTTGGTTTAATTTGTTAGGCTTAGGGGCAGAATTAGGCTTTCGAGACACGACAGTGACAGACATTTTGGTTTGGGACATACTGATGATTTCACTGGTTTTCTTTGATGCTTCTCTATCCCTTAGCTTTAGGGATAGGGAGGCCTTTTACCAACCCTTTCTTGATTAATAGACATATGTACCCAAAAATATGCCACCGTTGTGTCCGAGCCTTACTTCTGCGCCCTTACAACTTCCTCAGGCATGAATGGAATGAAGCCTTTGAAAAGCATCACAGCATTACAGCTTACCTAGCCCCTCCCAGAAATACTCTGTTATCTGTGTGCCTGTCTGTACCTGATGTGTAGTTTTGCACAGAGAGGCATGTATTGGATGTTCAACTCCCCCACACATTGCAATCTTCAAGATCTGAAGGGTACACTGTGTTAAGTGGGGAGGGGTCAGTTGAACTGACGGGCATGGAAAGAAAAGACAGTCCACCCTGTAAGAGTGCTCTCAGGAAGGAAGGCGGGGAAGGGCTAGCGTCAGTCATTGTATGTGCAGTCCAGTTGAAACTCGGTATGTCAGGCCATTCCCTTTGCAAGATCAGTAGCAGCAGAAACCTCAACATATCAGACGTGTGCCTCTAGACGTCTACTAAGAGAGGATACACAGCTTTACCTGTTCAGTCAATGACTCGTTGAGCCTAGTGGGATAACCTTGTGTCAAATACCATATCAGGATTGTATACATAACAATCATGAGGAAAGGGTGTGGTTTGACTAGAGACAAGGGCCCTGACGAGTCTCTGGGAAGCTTTTCAGATGGCCATTTATAAGGCAGACAGGGCTGATTGGAGAGAGATTCATTATCTTAGAGAGGCAGGTGGAGCTGGTGCAGTGTCAGCTGAATGCCTGTGAGTGGCTTTGCAAACAATTATGGAAAGTGTCAGGTCTGAATGTTGTGATCCCTGTATCTCTATGGGTGGAAAAGGTGAAAGTCTGTTAGTAGGGAATAGTGACTCATGAAACCGCAATGCTTGTTCAAGCTCCCTCTCAGTGTTTTGAAACTGTGCATGCATTTGAATTCATAGGTCTTTCTGGCTTTGTCAGTCCTGGAATTATCCTTGAGTGCAGCAATTTTGAGATCATCAAGGGTATTATTAGCTTCTGAAAAATACCAACTGGACTCTCGTTTGTGCATCGCTTGAGACTTTGACGGTGGAGGTTCATGCGTTTATGTAGAGGTTGAGTAGTTTCACCAACATAGTAGCCACGTACTGTACATTTTATGCACATAATCAAGTAAACAATATTGCTGGATGCACATGTAAACCATCCCATAATTGTGTAGTCCTGCCCTGTGTGGGGTATCTTGATTGCGTTTGAAATGTTGATATGCGGGCAGGTTAGGCATCTTTTATTTCTGCAAGGCACAGTTCCATAATCTGTACTATTTGTGTGTAGTTTGCTTCTCACCATCATTCCCTTCAGATTAGCTGGTTGTCTGAAAGCGAGGAGGGGCATTGCTGGAAAAACATCTCTCAGACGTTCCTCTTGTTGCATGATGGGTGGGAATTCCTTAGCAATTTTGTGCAGGGCTTCCAGCTCTGGATTGTATGTGACTACCAGTGGCACCCGGGTTTGTGTCTCTTTCGCTCTGTATTCTAAGCGGTTGCTCCGGGGGATCTGTGTTGCCCTGTGAATCTGGCTCTCCACAATTCTGTGGTTGTATCCATGGTTTATTAAGCTTGATCTCAAGGTGTGCATGTTTTTATCCTGGTTCCTTGTTTCTGAGCATATTGAATTGTATCTTAATGCTTGGCTGAATATTGTAGCATGTTTTGTGTGCACTGGGTGGAAGCTGCGACTCTTCAAGCAGCTAGAACGGTCAGTTGGTTTGCGATGTACTGTGGTCTGTAGCTCGTTATGTTTTATTGTCATAAATGTACTTTTTCAGGAGAGTAGCAGGGTTTGAGTTGATGGTTGCATGAAATTCATTAACCCTTCTGTGAAAATGTAGGCAGTCCTGTTCATCACAAGTCCTAATGAGGAGGATTTCATCGATGTAACGCAGGTATCTCAAAGGTCTGCAGTCACAGGTGTCTGGTGTCGAGGAAATCCATCTCTAATTGTGCCATGAATACACTTGCATCCTGCGCTGCCATTCTAGTACCCATGGCCGTTCCAATCATTGGGAGATAAGTATGAAATGTGAAATAGTTGTGGCTATACATATATACACACATACACACACAATCTAAGCAGCTGCATATAAAAATAGATTCAGTACACACTTGCCTTACTGTCTAGTAGCCTAGCCAGGCAGCTTGCTGTCCTGTCCCAGCTGGCCCTTTAAAAGCAGTAACCTTTGGAGGTCATGAGCACTGATGGAAGACCTGCAGGAAGGAGGCTTTAGAGGTTCCAGCCCCTGATTGGCTGTAGGGGGCCGGCAGAACATTCTACAAATCCCAGGCCGTATATGCTAGTTATGGCCCAGATTGTGCTGAGCAGCAGGGGGCAGTCAGTTTAGGACCTTGGTGTCCCAAACCACCTTTGCCGGCAGGCCCAGGCAAAGATTGCTAGGAGCAGCACTGTCAGAGTTCAAGGGTCAGGCAGCTGTGTCAGTGGGGTGGCCAGGGCTAAGACTATGCCTAGGCTGCTTGTGCAGGAAGGGCTGGGGGAGTACTAGAGGTATTACCCACATTTGCCGAATGGCAATTTCACCAAATTCTTTTTGACACATTTTTTGTGGTGCTTTTTTACCACAAACATGTAGATGGTAAGGTATATAGAAAGGGGGAGGTGGACGGGAGGGTAGCAAGGGGTCCCTCCCACTATTTGGAGTAAATAAAAGTGACAAAAAATGTTGACGAAATTGCAAGTCGTCAAAAAAAAAACATTCTCGGTAAAGGTTCCTAGCTGTGTACTGGAGCAGGGCGGGGCCAACAAGGGGGTCGGCCACCTGCAGTCTGGTGAGCAGAGCTCCCGCGAGAACAGGGGGCGCTGCATGAGTCCAGATGTCTGTGGAATGAGCAAAGTACTTGAGCAGAGTAAGCGGAGGCCCAAGGGAGGGCATGGGGACTGGGCCTGGAGTGGAGTGCCGGCAGCATGGCACTCTGGGCAGGATGGCACTCCGGGCAGGATGGCCACAAATAAGGGTTTTTCAAATGCTATTATTTCCACATATTGTTAACATTTTAAAAGGGGACCCTGGGCTGAACCACACACATTTACGTCCATAAAGAGTACTTTTATGAAAATATGCAAGCACGTGCTACACTAGTAGCCAATGTATGGGGGGCGGTTACAGATAGAAAAGAAAAACAGAATTCCACAAAAGCACCCCCACCCTTCCCCCCAAGAACGTGGGCAGCTGAAGTCAGTTCAGTACAGGTCTACTGGAGATTACTAGATAGAACCCACGGGTCAGGAATAGTTTCCACAAATGTTATTCATACAGCAAAGTAAAAACACTAAACATAGAAAAATCCACATTTCCGACACTGCATCAAGTAAAACATATACCAAATACCACAGAAGTAAGTTTTGATTTCAAGCGGCCTCTAACAATTAGTCCCAGGCATATTTCAGGTGTTATTAGTAGCACACGTGGCGTGAGAGGGCGATTTGCAAACACAATCGGAAATAGCAATCTCTTGTAAGTGCTAACACAAAGTTGTGTTTAACAAAGAGGACACATATAGTAGGATGCATTCCTTGTTTCAGTGTGCCCTTGAATCCGTCTTCAGGACACAAGGAGATCTTAAAACAAGGCATTGATGCCAACTTCTCCCTTCTTGTGGTGTCATGCACGAAGGACGCTGCCATTTCTTTGCTGCGTCAAGGGTATTTTGCAAACATCACCCAATGGTGTAGTGACACGGTCTGTGTTACCGGAAATCTCGCTGTTGGCGCGCTGTCTTCTTTAAATTGATCGTACGCGGAGATGACCAATTGCGTATTTTGCCAGGAGGCGATCCCCGCATCCCGTATTCAAGGATAGTTCGCTTTTAACTCAACATCTAGTCGTGTGTCTCGCGAAATCACGCCCCTGGACCCTTCGTAGGGGAACCCGTGCAGCGTCTTCCGAATGGGCGCCGCAAGCCCCGGCCCCAAGAACATGGACCGACACGTCTGTCTTGGTTCGGGCTTCCCGGTCGCTGTGCTGCGGCCGGGAACGCCCCGTTTATTTAAACTGCACGCGACGGCGTGCAACGTCACGCCGCCGCGTGCGCGCCCGTCATCGGGTAGCGCCACACTCCTCCTTTTTCGGGGAGAACCAACAATCCTCATTAACTCTTCACTGCACACTGTAAAACATTGGAAACGGAAACAAGTCATGATCATAACGGGACAACACAAACAACTCACACAACCTATGTCCCAGGAGAACCCCTTTATCAGCATCCACCCGGGTCCGCTTAACTATGCTTTCTCACCCTCTGGATCCTCAGTCAATTGTCCCAGCACATAATCGGTGAGGCGAGCCGGTTTCCCTCGCCCAGCCCTCTGGGGGTACCTCCTGCTCGCCTCCGGCACGGGTGATCGGTCCGCCTGCGGACTTCGCATCGGAGACTCCGGCATGCAGGGTGGATCTCCCTCGGGCTCCAGGGCTCCTTCCAGGTCCGGATCAGGAGGTGGGTCAGTCCTGGGGTCTCTGATCTTTTTAAAGAAACTCACGTTCCTCGTCACTTCCGATCGTCCATCCGACGCCGTCACCATGGAGCCCCGGACGGCCACGACATCCAGCGGCTCAGGCTCATATGACAAGGAGAGTTTCCCATGCGGGTGCCGATTGCGAATGAGTACCTCATCGCCCGGCTCCAGCTGTTGGGGGCGAAGCCCCCTCCGCACGTTTTCCTGGTCCGTCCTTGCTTGCCGGTCCATCTCGACCCGTTGATCGTCAATGACCGCAGGTTCCCGTTCTCCGACCTCCGGCAATAGCCCTCGCGGGCATCTCCTGAACATTGCTTCTGCCGGGGCCACTCCCGTGGACGCATGTGGCGTGGTGCGGTACACTTTCAAGAACTGGTACAGGGCCCTGTGTAGGGACTGCCCCTGGCCTTGGGCAATTCTAAACGTCTTATTGAGGGTTCTCATCAGGCGTTCTGCCTCCCCATTCGCTCGAGGCCACAGGGGCATGATCTTCCGGTGCACCACCCCACAGCTCACCATCAGCTCAGCAAATCGTTCACCCTGAAAAGGCACCCCATTGTCCTAACACAGCGTGTGCGGGAATCCGTGAGCTGCAAACACTTTCTCCACCGCCACCACCACGTGTTCAAACGCCACGGACTCGACAAACTCCACCTCCGGGTAGCGGGAGTACTCGTCCACCAGGACCAGGAAGTGGGTGCCCATGGTGGTGGACCCAAAATCGGCATGAACCACCTCCCACGGATGGGTCCCTCTCGGCATTGCCTCGATGACCGGTTCCCGCTGTAGGGGCGACGCTGCTTGACACCAGACACAGGCCGCCACAAACTCGTCCACCTTGCGTTCCAGCTCGGGGAACCACACCTTCATCCGGAGGCGGGCCTTAGTCTTGGCAGCCCCTTGGTGGCCCCGGTGTGCCAGCGCGATCACCTCACCCACCTTGGATTGGGGAACTACAATCCGGTCGCCCCGAAGCAGCAGGCCCGGCGTCGAGAAGGACAGTTCCTCACGCACCTTCCACAGTTGTTCAAGAGCCGACCGGGCCTCCTGAGTGCGTCCCGCCAGGGCCTCAAGCGCAGACTTCCAGGAGCCCTGCTGCATGGACTGCCTCAATACTCTGAAGCACTCATCCTGTGTCGCCGCAGCCTCCAGCTCCTGGAGAGGCATGGCATTTGGCGTGGCAGCTTCCACCACGACCTGAACATGCTCCTCCGCTTCCTGCTCACAGACGTCACAAACTCCTTCTCCAGGCGGCCCAGGGTGTCTGGACAGATAGTCAGCCGCGTTGTTTACCCCTGGCCGGTAGACCAGGGTCACCCCATACTCTAGAAGAGCCAGCATCCACCTCTCAATGCGTGCCGGCGGTTTGGATGATGACCCCGCTAGGATTGGCAGCAGCGGTTTGTGGTCGGTGACCACCGTCACCGGGCGTCCAAGTACATAGAGCCGGAAATGGCGGCATCCCCATAGCACAGCCAGAGCCTCGCGCTCAATCTGCGAGTAGCGTTGTTCGGCGCCTGACAGCGCCTTGCTGGCATATGCGACTGGCCGGATGCCGCCATCACGGTCAATCTGAGTCAGCACTGCCCCCAGGCCGAATGGGCTAGCATCGTCGATGATTTCCGATGGTAGGGCAGGATCGAAGAATGACATTGTGTCCTCGGCCGTGAGGGCGCCCCTAATGTCATCGAAGGCCGCCTGTTCCAGCGGACCCCAATTCCAGACAGTGTCCTTCCTTGTCAGGGCTCGGAGGGGCTCAGATCTGGACGCCAGGTTCTTGATGAACCGGCCACAGTAAGTGACCATGCCCAAAAAGCTTCGCACCTCCGACACAGATTCCGGTGGTTGGGCCTTCTGTATGTCCAGTACCTTCCTGGGGTCAGGCGACACCCCCCCTTCCTTGAACACAAACCCGAAGAACTCCAGGGAGGGGCGCAGAAATTCGCACTTCTCCTTATGTAGTGTGAGTCCCAGCGACTGCAGCCTCTCGAAGGTTTTCGCCAGACGCCTCAGGTGGGCCACCTCGGTCCTCGCGAAGACCAGAATGTAGTCGCTTATGTTTAGGACGCCCTCCAGGTCGGCCAGGGCACCCCGAATGATATTCTGGAATACTTCCGCGGCCGAGAACACCCCAAAACTCAGTCTCTTGTAACGATACAGTCCCCGGTGCGTGGTGAAGGTGGTAATGTACCTTGAGTCGGGGTGGAGGACAACCTGGTGATATCCGGCCCTGAGGTCTAGCTTCGAGAAGAATCTAGCACCCTGCACCTCCGCAATGATGTCATCCAGTGTCGGTGTGAGGTGCCTCTCTCTCCTGAAGGCCCTGTTGGGGATTCTCATGTCTACGCAGATTCTGACTGCGCCCGGTTGTTTGAGTTTCCTTGCCACCACTATGGGGGACACCCAGGGAGTCGGTCCCTCCACCTTCTCGATGATATCTAGATCGACGAGGCTGTCCAGTTCTTTATCTACCTGCTCACGGAGGTGGAAAGGTACTCTCCGATGTTTTAGGGCCACCGGCTGTACCGACTCGTCTATGTGCAGCCGTACCGGCTCTCCGACCATCTGTCCAATCCCCTTGAATAGGGCCTGATGCTTCTCTAGCAAGTCATTAATGTCCTCCAGGTAGACGGAGTACACAAAGCTTACGATGCCGAGAGCCTCCGCCGCTGCACAACTTAGCAAGGTGTTCTTACTCACTGGCGTCACGTAGAAGCGGGCTGTGATGTGGGAGCCATCGTGTTCCACTTTTGCCACAAAGGCCCCGTCCAGAGGGATGGGCTCCATGCCACCAAACGCAAAGATGCGGGCCTTTGGCGTGACCAGCCTGGGCGGCCGATCCATGGCGTTGTAATGTTCTCGGGCCATGACGTTCACTGATGCCCCTGTGTCCACGAGTACAGAGACCGGAGACTGGTTCACCTCAACCACGCATCTGGGTTGTCGTCGATGTCTGCTTCTTAGGAGGTCCACACTTGATACGAAGAAAATGTTCTCTTCATCTTCCTCCTCTGCTTCTTCCGCCTGAGCTTCTTCCTCGCCCTGGTCTACCTGGGCAACATTGGATGGCCGACCCTGGCGAGTGGCGATTGCTCGGCCCTGACCCCTTGGCACCAGCACCGGCAAAGCCACCCTACACACCCTTGAGAAGTGGTCTGGCAGGCCGCATCGTCCACATGTCTTTCCAGCTGCAGGGCACTCCGCTGGGTGAGGCAGGTCGTATCCGCATTTTTGGCAAATCTCTCCTGCCCTCCCAGCTCTGTCCCGTGTGCCACCGCCATACCTCCTAGCACCTCTTCCCCCTCGCCACATCGCGCAGATCTCTTCAGTCTTTATGGGGCGTGACCCGGCCTCCATTCTTGCCGCTCTCGCCTCTGACACCTCGTGGCTCCTTCCCAGCTCAAGAATGCGCTGGAGCGTTATTCCCGGCTCCCTCAGCACTTGGCGCCTGAGCTTGCCTGATGAGCACGCCTGGATGAGCATGGTCCTGATCATGTCCTCCGCATCGCCCCAGGCGCAGGCGAGTGACAGACGCCTCAGGCGCCCGTAGAACGTGTCTAGAGTCTCATCATCCTTTTGCTTGGCAGAGAGCATCACGAATCGCTCATAGTCCGCGTTGGCCAGGGGTAAAAAGTATGCCTGGAGGACGGCCTTTGCATGATCATAGGTTCCATTCCCTTGTGGCAATGATTCAAAAATCTCCTGGACAGAGGGCCCTGCCGAGTATAACATCGTGGCCAGCTTGGTGTCATCATCCACTACTTGCGCAGCCCTGAAATACATGTCCAGGCGGTCCACCCACCTTCTCCGGGGCCCCAGGCTGGATGATGGGCCCGACACATCAAATTCGGGGATGGGCTGCAGGGCAGCATGTGCACGCACCTGCGCCATGGCAGGCGCTGCCAGTTGAGCACCCGGAGCAACAGCAGGTTGAACTGGGGGCTGAAGGGCGGGAACCGCCGCCTGACCGTCTCCTGGAGCTACTGGTTGCTGCATCGGGGGTAGAAAACCCTGTGGGGCCACTGGTGCACGAGGATGAAACTGCGCCGCCACACCGTGTGCTCCGTCCTGGTCTTCGGTGTCACTCATGAGCTTGAGCGCACAGGCACCTCCATGAGGCTGATCGGGGCCGCAACTCAAGTCTTCAGCCCACAGTGACTCTCAGCATGGACCACCCCAGGATGCAGTGAGTCCTGCCACCTCTGCGATGATGAAGAGGATAAAGACAGACGGGTTCACCAGGATGATGATGAAGGGGACGAAAAAGCAGGATGCCTTTCGGTTTTCCAAAAATTAGTAGCAGGATAGTGACTGGATGCAGCAGGCCCAGTCAAGATAGGCCTTCTCCTAGCTTCCACTCGACGTAGTAAACCCAAAATTAAGTTAATGCACCAAACATGCACACCTCCGTGTAGATGTAGCTGTTAGCTACTAAAGCGTCCAAAAATTAGGCCTGGGGTCGTTTCAGGGCCCAAACCGGAGCTCCTTGAAGTCCCACAGCCATTGTACAAAATGGCCGCCAGCCGCGTGGGCAAACGCACTACCCGCGGCATGAAACGAAGTCTGTCCTTCGACCTCGTTCCTGTGAGAAAAATTGTTCACAATGTCACCGCCGGGCCCGGGTATCGTTACCCCCACTCGTCGCCACTGTTGAGGGTGACTGGCGCCCCCGCGCGCTTCGCCGCAAGCCCCGGCCCCAAGAACATGGACCGACACGTCTGTCTTGGTTCGGGCTTCCCGGTCGCTCTGCTGCGGCCGGGAACGCCCCATTTATTTAAACTGCACGCGACGGCGTGCAACGTCACGCCGCCGCGTGCGCGCCCGTCATCGGGCAGCGCCACAGGCACACGGGTACAGATTACATTAGCTTGTGAAAGAAAGTTATATTATTTTTTCACATTGCGCTTTCGTGTATAAAACAATACATATTTAAAAGAAAGAGGTAAATTCATCGAAAGGGGGTGCAGGGTAGTTCTTTTAAGGTTTTGAGAGACACTGGTTCATTCGTTTCTGCCACATTTCTGCTGCTGAGCCAATTTTCCTGCATCAATATTCTTGTTATTTGAATCATTAACAAACAGATCCTTCAACTCCCATTTTTTTTGCTTAATGTGTAGTCACTGCGTGCCTAAAAAGCAAATTCCGGTACATATCAGCCCTACTGTACTATGCTGCTGGTCGCTGATGGCCTATCGCAGGGGTGCCGGGTACACAGGTGCTCTGGTGCCCCTGCACATCCTGGAAAAAAACGACCTCTAACAATGTTAATACCCTCTCAATGCCCCTGCCCTGAAATCTGGGCCGCGCCGCGGCAGGGAATGTCATACGCTGGCTCCCCTGTTATTATACCGTCATGTTGGAAGCTACTGCCCTGTGTGCCTCTCATTAAGCTGTTCGCAAAATGTGCCCTCACATCCCCACAATGCTCCTCCTCACACTCAGCCTAACTTCCCATGCACACCCCTGCATGAACACCCTCCAACCACAATCTCAAGGGTCTATCCACACACCCTGGGCACTCTTCTCACTTTACCTTCTCTGACCCATTCTGCCGCCTTGTCGCCCCTCAGGAGCTGCTCACCTTCAGACCCGCACTAATGTTACCCTCGGCTCATGGAATGCCCACATCAACCTGCAAGAATACCGCTTTTCCCAAAGACTACCCCCAACCATCTGTTAGGGCAGTCGCTGACATGTGGATCCTCCCACAACATAGTCGCACTTGAAGCCCTCGAGACTGACTCTGCTGGCTTCGCCCACTCCCTTCACCCCGCATAGAGATGTGGGCACTAGGCCTCATGGTCAACAGGACTTGCCCATCGGCCCCCTCTAACATTCTCCTCCTTTCCTTCCAGTACATTGCTGTGAAAGCTCTTGCAGCAACCCATCCTACTATTCTTCTCATCTATTGAACCCCCTTTTGCCCTCGACCTTGATGTCACTCTTGAGCACCCCCATTGAGGACCCTATCCAACACATGGCCAACGTCAACCTTCTGATTATCTCTAATGCCCAACACCTTGAGCTTGACTACACACAGCCCTACAGATAAGGGGTGTATCAGCCAGCCACTTTACTCCCTAAAAATGGACAACTACTCCCAAAAAATAGAAACAGAGAGAAGAAATACTCCCAACAAAAAAAATGAAACAGACATGGTGGACCTTGAGCCCCTGCTTTAACCCACACAGTGCCATGGTTGGGGTTTGGCCAGAAGTCAACATAGTACCACAGGAAGAAACTGCTATTATTATGGGCTGATCGGAAGAAATATACATGTATATTTTAATTTGTTTGAATAACTAGGTGCAAAGGAATAATTATTACAAAAACATTTCCGTAAAAAAAAATATTTTTACTCACTTATAAAATACTCTCATTGGGAATTGGACTTACATTTTTACTCCCTAAAAATCATTTTACTCCCAACTTTAAACAATAGGGAGTAAAATACTCCCACTTCAAAATCATGTCTAGAGCACTGACTATGCCTTTTCTGACACTTCTCAGGTCGCCCTTCCCGACCAATGGATAACCGACCCATGCACAGTCGTGTCAAGCACCAAACCCTTTTCATGCTACATCATCTCTCAGCTCCACCATGGCTCCCTCGATCGATCAATATTTCACCCAAACCTTTCTGTCTCTGTCCCAGCTTCCTTCCGCCCCCCCCCACCCACATACCAAATGTGAATTCACTCTGATGGCTCCGTATTGAGCCCAAGCCAGGTCGCCCCCTCCAAGCTCTTTCTCCGCCTCACGCCTGCGCTGTTGAACAATCCTTCATTGATGTCAACTCTGCACTCAGTTCTCTAGCATCCTGTTTGATGCTTCACCCCCTCACGTTCGCAGCCCCAGCCTTGGGTCACCCCTGTGATCTGCAGGCCGGGGATAACCAAGTGGCTCCATTGGCTATGCTGACATAAAACCAGTGCTTAATGTGTGGGGGTGTTTACCAGGGCTGAGCCCTGGCACTTACCTTTGAGCCCCAGCACTTATTGTGTCAGACTCACTTTAATTATGAACTTTTGATAGTGAGAGCATCCATCATCCACAATGAGCTGGTGCGAGCTGTAGTGTAACCGCAAATAGGTTTAGCCTGTGCGCAGCTGTTCGCAAAGTGGTGGTGGCGGCGGCAGTGGTGCCCACCTGCAGTGTCACAGGAGTGTTAGATAATATTTGGGCCCTGGCACTTATTTTTTTTACAAAAAAATAGAAATCCATTCCTGCTCTCTCTACTCATGACTTCTGCAAAGTCCAGCTACTATCCCACCCTCATTCCCTCTCCTCAATTCCGTCCTCCAAAGCCAATGTCTAACCTGCAGCCCATATCTGGCATCCCCACCATTTTGTGCTCTCTCTCGGCCAATAACATTTCCTCTTACTTCTCCTTTAAAATATCCCCCCAAAATATACCCTGATCAGCCCTCTATCTAGGGCATAACCGGCGGTCCTTCACCCCAGCAGGCCCCCACAGGTCAAGCGCCCACCATAGATGCAAGCATGGTGTATGACTATTGGTTGAGGGAATCTAAGGGGCCCTCACTACATGCACAGGGCCTCCTTAGTTTTGTGTTACACAACAGCTTATATCCCTCTCCCCATCTTGTTTTCCGACCACTCCTTCTTTAACTCTCTCCTTCCTACTAATATTCTACTCCATTATCCCCAAATGGGGATACCCCATTACCCCAAAATGCTTTGGATTAAGGCCTCTCTGCTGCCAGTGCACATGATCCTGCTCACTAGAGGGGAAAGACCCCCTGTTGCTGCCAGACCTGCTTCCCAGAGTGAAGGTATGGACACAAAGACTCGCCTTGAACCTGGAGCTCCTGGATTGACCTCCCAGCAACTGAGAAGCAGCTCAGAACCCTGCTTACTGCCTTGAACCATCTTTGAGTGGGCCTGACTGTGCTCAACTCATTCTGAGCCACTCCAGCACCTGCAGTTCCTCTTTTTGCAATCTACTAACTTAAGACATCTTACTTGCTTCTTCCAGCTGTCTCAATGCTGCCTCAGCCTGAGGGCTGCATCCTGAGCATCGTCTTCACCCAACAGAAGCATTGCCTCAACCCGACTCGAACCGCTGGAATCCATCCACTTGCCTATCCTAACAACGACTCGATCCAGCTGAAGCATAGTCCCGACCAGACTCAACCACTGATTCAACCAGTTGGGAGCCATCAACACCACCGTCTTGAATGTCGAACCGATCCACAGAGAGCCTGTCCTAAAGCAGCTTTGACGTCAACTCTGCACTTGAACGGTACATCTTGAACATTCCGACATCAGCCGACTAAAGAAAAGCACCAACAAGCCCGGCTTAACGCTGTTCAGGCCCAATGGCAACAAACCAAAGGTATTTGAAGAGGCCCTGTAACCCTGGTTTGCCTTAAGGGACTTTAGTGACTTCTAAGCCGCCTTCTTCAACATCATAAGAAATATCTTTGAACAATGACATTGGCTGCTGAAATCATTTGCCTGAGGACCCCTAGTCACAGATTCTGCATTCTCTTTGTTTCCTTTATAGGGGTGGGTCATTAATAAATCTAACAATGTACACAACTAACCAAGAACACTAAAGTTCCTATTTTCATAGAACCTTGGCTGTTATTATTATTATTATAAGGGCATTTATTTAGCGCAGATGTAGCTCCAGGAAGCCATGTAACACTTCACAAGTCATAGCAGGAATTACAAGGAAGCAGGGAGGTAACAACAGGGGAGGGTAAGCAATTTGGCAGCAAGCGATCTACAAGCAACCAGGGGAGGAAACAGGGGAAGCAGATGGCCCTGTCTCAGGCCAGGAGGGAAGTGGAGGATATGTGGACCTAGAAAGGAGCCATTCCTTTAAGAGGAGGGTCTTGAGCTCCTTCCTGAAATGTAGATGTGAGGGAGCGAGTTTGGTGTTGATGTGGTGGAGGCTCCAGAGTCTGGCAGCATAGACAGAGAAGGCCTGTCTTCTGGTACTTTCCTTCTTGCACTGTGGAGGTACATGTGTGCAAATGTCCTTACTTTCTGGTGGATCGCATGCCTCCAGAAATGCTGAACCTCTCAGAGAGATAGCTTGGGGACTCAAGGGCAATAGCCTTGCAAATGACGTTGACACATTTAAATGGGATCGTCTTTGCAGTGGCAGCCAATGCAGTTCAATGGGGATCTTGGTGATGTGGTCTAATTTGTGGAGTCCTTTGATGTGTGCTCCTGTAGCAAATATAACTCATCTTGGGTGTTCCATGGTAGTCACTGGAAGGCCTTACAGAATCACACTGCCACCAGCCAGGTGGGAGATGACAGAGACTTGATTAGAGTACAGGGTAGTTGATAGATTGTGCTTGGTGGCACCACCAATTCGGTATAAGTCTTTGAAGGGAATTATTCCTTTTGGTTGGTTTAGAGAGCAGCTCAACTGAGGGAAGGCACACAACCAATGGCGTTGCTATAAAGTGTAAGATCGGGACCCCTAACTAAGAGAGACTTGGACAGCACATCGGAGGTTGTTTGCTGGGATGATTTTCCACAGAATGGAATGTTGGTACAAAACTGTTTGTATCTTTCTTTCTAGGTGCTCCATGAAGGAAAGGTGTCTTTCCATGCTGGAACCAGGGGACTTGGCGCAGGTTGTCACCTGAATGAAGTCCTCAATTCAAAGCAGAGAGCCAGGTCTGGATGCCAGGGTGTTTGGTGTTGTTAGTCAGCAGTAGGAGTTCAGTCTTGGAGGTGTTCAGCTTCAGGTAAGCACTGGACATCCAGAACTGGATCAATGAGAGGCCTTGAGCCTGTGGATGTCTTGGATGGAGGATATCTTGTGTAGGGCTGTATCATCTACATATTGCTGGATGTGGAGGTTGCATGTTTCCAGGAAGGTTCCAAGTGGTTCCATGTAAAGGTTGAAGATCACAGGGAAGAAGATGGATCCTTGTGGGACTCCACAGGTGATGGGTAGAGTTGGTGATCTGGAGGAACCCATTTGGGTGATTTGGTGGATGTTAGCATGGTAGGCTTTGAACGAGCTGAGGACACTCTTGCTGATCCCCATGTGGCGATATAGATTGTTGGTGGGTGTCTGCTGGTCTACTGTGTCAAACGCTGCTGAGAGGTTGAGGAGAACCAGGAGGCAAGGATGACATGTCCACATTTTCATAATAAGGTTGATGTTTTTTTAATAAAGGTGGCATCGAACTGCTAGCTATGCTGTAATCTGAACCTGGTAAATTAGCAAAAAAGATTTACTATGCTCAAACCTATACCAGAGGAAAAACTGTTTTATCGCACTAACACCATTCAACAAAAGAATATCATAACATCAATTAACACATAATACCACAATACAAATAATATTATTTTTACCATCTTCAAAGAAAGATCTAAATGTTCAGCCTCGCTATCGAAATCAGCCTTTTTTTCCTTGATCCCTTTTTTGGCATGAGAGCTGTGTGTGCTGGGGCAGGAGGGAGCTTAAGTGGGGCCCCCTTTGGACCTTTCCAAATCTTCTAGACCCCACAGACCTAATGTCGATCTTATCGAGGCAAGTTAAGGGCCCTCACAGGTCTGGATGGGCCTTGCCTTACGGTCACAGTGACCCACAATGGCACTGGCCACTGACAGCTTCCAAGCCATGCTTGAAGTCTTCTGAAGATGGCTGCCTTTACATCTATGGTTCTGACAGTGTACAAACACCCAAGAGCTGCGGCATCCCAGCTCAAAGTAAAATTGCCTGAATGCTGGCTACTCCAAAGGGACTTATGTCATTCTGGGTGTGGTAACAGGGATGGAGCGGGCTTGTTGCCGGCCTGCTACCTGAGCTCGCTCCACCCTGCTGCCGGATCGACACTCCCTGAAGATGGTTGCGCAGTGATTGCATCTGCCGCCAAGAGGCTGGCTGGGGTGATTGCCTCCGGGCTGGCACACGCCACTAGACAGTGATTCACCCTGACTACCGTGCCCTTCTCCCGCATGCTAATGGCAGACCAATGACAAGAGGACACGTGGAGCGCTGAGCTATGACTTATACTGTAAAAGGAAAGACAGAGCTGGAGACTAAGTACATTAATGCATTGCAGCTGGCAGAGAAATGGACCGACTGAATAGGCATGGCATTCCTCAGCGGGCATCTCATTTATTCATGCAACGTCCAGGAGCATAGCTCGGCGAGTTAAGCGCCTGCCACAGACATTTTGTAAGCCCGCCAATCAACACTCCAACCTTCCGAGGTCATTAAATCGAATGCAAATGAATGGGACACTATTACCAACTTCCCTGAAGTTTTTACAAGCGAGGAGACTCCATCACGAAGCGCTTCCTACAGACATTAAAACATTATATTAGTGGTCTATTATATATTTGAACAATGGAGATGTGCGGAATGTCTATGAACGCAGCTTGTTAGCTTTTGCTCTTAAAGCCTGGGGCGCATTCCTGTCTGAGCCTGGGCCGTCCTGTGCCAACACTGGGGGCCTTTAGAAAAACAGTGCCTTGTTATTTCTTGCAGTCAGCCAGGGTGTGTGTGGCAAAGGCAGCATCGCTTCCTGGGAACCTTCACTCTCTGTAAAAATATTGACAGCGCGGCCTCCCCAGGGCTCGAGCCGCAGCCGCATCATGCCGGATGTGTCACCCCGTCGTCACCCCGCAGGAAGGCAGGCACGTAAACAGGAAATGAAGCACTTTATCGCCCACGGATGTAATGGTGGCATGGCGCGTGGACTCATGTCCGCCCCATCAGGCCCAGGGGCTCCTATGAAGGACACCGACGAAGGCTTTCCGTAAACAGGCCTTGACAAACCCAATAGTTTTGGCTGCATGAATTGTAAGGATTATTTGGAAGTGTATAGGTGTGGTAGTGGGGAGGCAAGCAAAGACATTATCCCTTTCTCGCTTGGTAGTGACATATGGGATTTAGAATGACGTTTTGTTTGTGTTGCAGGTATTTTTTTCCCCTGTGTTGCAATAATTTGTGTCTCAGACTATCAGGTCAGACACTGAGCATCAGATGAAGCCCTTACTGCATCAGCACAGGCATGCAGCCCGGCTGAATAATTGTGCGGGCCCCTTGCTAAGAGCGAAAACAGTCTGAGGCACCCGTGGGGTGCATGCTTTATAATGGCGACAAAGATAAGGTTAATAGTCAGAAATTATCAGAGAGGACCAATCAGCAGAGGCGTTGCTAGGGGGCTGAGGGGCTATAGTCTGGGTCTTTTGGTTGTAGCCTGGATAGACGCTCAGGGGTTACAACCAAAAGGCTAGCTAGCCCCGAGTCCGGTCAGTCCTGACATTAGCGTAGCCCCGGATCTTTTGCAGACCTAGCAATACCCCTGCCAACTAGCAGGGAGCTTAAACACCAAATGCCCAATGACAAGCTATAAACCCTTATTTGCCAGCAGGGGGGTATTTTAAATGAAATTGAATGATGGCAGATTGACCTCCGGAAAATGTGTGGGGATAAACCGCACACATTTTCCTATCCGCACCGCATGACATAAACATACACCTGTGTATTCTGGGTGGGCATAACTTACAGGCGCAGCCTCCCTGTCATTTATTTGGGAGATGACAGCCAGAAGTACCCCATGTCATCTCAGAAGAGGGCCAAACCTTCTCCCTGCCATGGTCAGCATAATTAACTAACATAGGCTCCATGGATCTGCCTGTCCTTTTGTTGTATCCTGGAGCTGATGGCAGCAGTTGCATACCAATAAGAGTTTAATTCAAACAGGCCCACATGTGGCTTGGCTACAGAGGCTAACAAAGGAGACTGGAAACCCCAAAACCCTTTCATATGCACTGTGTCAACCTGATGCCAGCTCCCACTCTCAGTATCGATTGACAGTGAAATCTCATGCCAGGGACTGCGTTTTCACAGTAGTCATCCCCGTAGGGAGATCCCTTTCAGAAGGTACGAGTATGTAGATTGACGGCAACAGAAAGTATAGGTTCACTTTAATCAGGAACCACAGAGAGCTCCATTAACCAGAGGGACCCTTTGATCCACAACAGACAGGAAGATGGGTGGGACTTAGTATTACAAGATTTCACCCCTTTACCATTTCTGTTGCAAAGCACTATGGTAATGACCTCACGTATACCGGAGATTGTTGGTGGCGATCCAGGATTGGTTCATTAAGGTAGGCTTATCCTCCACCGATCCCTGTGGTCCATTTGGCTTTAAAAGAGGGTTGAGCCCCTCTTTTGCCAGATCATCTGAAGATTTTGCATGGAATAGCAAGAAGAACTCATCATTGGACGGTGGCTTAAGGTACCGTCTGCCTTACATCTTCCGCCAGTGAAGAAAAGCTAGGACCTCCAAGAGGGAAGCAAGATCTTTCCTCCAAACATCTCACAGAATCCAGAAGACCCTGCAGCAGCTCCAGAACTGGTAGCCAACCAGCACACAGCGTGCCCTGCTAGGTCCTGCAACAAGCTTCCTAGAAGACAAGTGCCAGAGAATCTCTGAACCAAGCCAAGGACAAGGCAGCTGCCTGCAACACACTCCTCAGCTTTGGCCCGTCCGCCTTAAAGGATGACACAAGCCCAGTGAAGAAGCTAGAAGTGCATTGACAAGCATCTACTGACATCCACCTTAAAGGACATTTGCGAGCCAGTCGAGCTCCTCGAGCTGCAACCGACTGCACCGCTGACTGTTGTTACTCCGCAGTCGCCAAAGCCTTCCAAGATGCCTTGACCAGTGCTTCAGAAACGCCGACCAGCACTAAGAGAACGATTCCTGACCCTGAGCCACCGTGTAGGCCAGCCTGCAGCTGTCCATCCAGCTTCACTGGACGAAATGCCTGCCACCTGATACCCACAGCTGTCTCCCATCTTGAACTCTGGCGCAGAAGCTGCAAAGTGCCCTGAAACCGACTCGACCCTGTCAAGCACCAGGAACTCCTACAGCACAAGGTACATTGTAGTACTGTCCCCCTGGTCCTTCTCCGAAGGCCCCTAATGACATTTTACGACCCATTGCTCCCTTTGTGTTGAAAACAAATATCCTTGAACTATTGCGATTATTTACTATACAGACTACCCTCCTGTCAGTATCCAGAGTGCATCCCTTTTCCTTCTTTGAAACTGTCTGTCCTCTGCAATCCTTCACAGGGTATGTTGTATTTCAAAGTGTGCTAGAACTCTCCGTTGTGATAATAATAAAGTAGACATTTTTATAAAACCGTGACTGGACAGTCCCATTTATCATTGGATAATATTTTGTCTTTTCACTGTGTTGCAACTAACCAATGATCCACAACCTTTTGGAGATGAGCCTGCCATTCTGTTCATGTTACCAAAATTAGACGAGTTTTACAATTTACTTGTGTTTCCAATCTGTTCGGATCCCTTGTGGTGTACTAGAGGTGTGGGGCTGATTGATGGTTTAGAAACTGATATCCATCCCTGGACTGCTGGCGCCCCGGAAGTTGATTCAACACAGATGTCCTCAGGAAAGCCTTGCTATCCTATCCATGTGCAGACCCGACACTAAGAAGGGGGTGCAGTGGGCACAAAAGCACCTGTAACAGACAGTGACCAAGGCCTGTAGTTATGACCCGCAGCTTAAATGAAATCTACAAAGGAAATGAAACCGAAAAGCAACACTGAGATTCTGAGAGTACATTCCTTCACTGAAAGCATTTCCTTGGACACTGTCTGGAGCAGACCCCAGGCCCAGCAGTTCTCATCTTCTTTAGAACTGTGACATCACCAGCAGCTCCATGACAGTCCCTCCTAATTAAATAGCCTGTTCTTCATTTCTGGGGCCACTGCTGAAGAAAAAGGGCACACGACCTGGAGCCATTGACCTTTTACCTTGCAAGGACCTGAGCGTTGACAGCCAGCCATCATAAACAGGTGAAGATACCCCCACACCAGGTCCCCTCTGCCTAGATTGCCTTTGGAAAGGCACCCCTAGCTTTAACACTGGGCTTATCTTTGACACTGGTCTGTATCAGCGGAGGCTCCTCTGTTAGGGTGCAGGTCAGGGGTTGCTGTTTGCTTCTTTTGGGTGAGAGATGTACACTTTAGATTAACATTCTAATATACCTTTAGAATGTTAATCTCAAATGTACATCTCTCACAGCACCAGGAAGCACAGGCCGCCCAGATGCTTTATTTGCACCGGGGACAATCCTGCCTGCCTCTGCGCATGGGCGTGTCCCCCACTGCATATTGTTATTAATTAATTTTGTTATGAAGAGACTTCTGGGCGCCAAAAAAAAACCTTAGAGTGCAATCATAAGGGACAGGCATGGCATAGAAAGTCTGGCCCCGCTGACTCTCATTATTGCACTAACAGTGAACAGACAATGATTGACAGTAAAGGAGTCCTCTCCTGTTAGTCAGCATGCTCTGCGGACACGGACAAGAGGGGCGGGCCATCCTGCCGTGGATGGCATGCCTCTTTGTGCTGATGGTGCAAGTAGGTAAGTGAAGTATTGGTATATATGTATGCATATCTCTCAACTCACACGCTTTTGGCGGGTGTCACCCGCCTCGTAAAGGGCAGACTCACCCGCCAAGCCTCCTGCACGCCCATTCATTCCAATGAGCGTCTCACCCGCCAAATACAAAATCGGGTGATTTCACCCGCGTTTGCGACACAAATGGTTGAGAGCTATGATGAATGTATGCGTGCATGCAAGGGGTGTTGTCTAAGTGCACGTTTATGAATGTGTACGCATGTGAATGTGTGTATGTTTGTGTGTGTATTTATTTATTGTACATTTATAACGTGCTTAATACCAGCGATTAGTTTTTAAGTGCAGGATCAGGATTCGAACTTGTGTTGTGCCACGTCGTCTTACTTCCAAGACAAATGCGTTGCCCCAGAGCTATCCTTCCTCCCCCTTGTCTTATGTATGTGTGCTTGCATGGAATTAGCTGAATCCTGTATGAATGCGCAGGTGAATGAGAGTGTGTATGTTGTCTGTATGCGTGTGAATGAAAGTGTGGGTGCTATATCGAGTGTGTGTGAAGGGGAAGCGGACCTCTACATTTAGGGACAAAGTGGCACTGCTGGTGGCGTGGCATTTTTTACTGGGCATCATGTAAAGCAAACATGATATTCTGACGTGGCCATTATGGCCTACACTGGTGCAGACAGTCTGGATATATTTTCTTACAGTGGAAAGGTATATTGTATTGGCAAAGCCAACAGTAGTACGTTCTTATCTGGTAATCTCATACATTGGTGCAGCCTTAGTGGACATGTATAAGCGCAACCTGGATGGAAATGTGTTTATACTTGCATATAATATGGATAAAGGAATCATGAAAATGCGTTGGGAAATACTCCTGTGCACTGTTGGTGATTTGCAGCTATTGTTTTTTTATGTGCTAGCTTACAAAACCAACTGCAAACTGTGTGGCTTTTTACCCAATTTTTCACAGAAAGTGTGCTGTAAAACGCACCATGTTAACCCATTATTTTAAAAAATGTCTTGGGAGAGAACGCACCTTTCCCGTCTGACCCTTGTTGGCTTCCTTGCTACCACGTATTTGTGGCAAACATTTATGTCCCTCCAATTAAAACATTCACCCAAGCTGCATATGTGTGCTAAGACAACCGGGTTCTACGTTGAAATACCAAATTTAAAATAACAGGGCTGAAAATGGCAAGTTTTTTAATCGAATTTTCAAAATGCCTTTTTGTTTCTTTACAATTTATTTTTCTCATGCAGACGGGGACCCCTGGTAGCACTCTCCACCTACATTCCCACCAACTTAATTTAACAGAGAAAGAAAATGTCCCTTGAAGGTATACACAGACAAGTTTCCTTGGTTAGAAATCGTGAAACATTTTATATCTGGGTGTAACAAAACTGCAAGTATATATTTTGAGTAGGGTGTGAATCCAATTCTGTAATATGAAGGCCGTCCAATTTGTAAGAATCAATTATGTCCTATTTCAATACTGACACATGGGGCTTGTCCCCCTGCTTTCAGCCACACAGCTCCATGGATATGTTTGGACAAGTAGTACACGCAGGGCCACATGAAGAAACTACTATTATTACTGCCTGATCTGAAGAGGTCAAAATGTATCTTTTAATGTGCATGAATAACTAGGTGCAAAGAAGTCTTTATTAACTTTATTATTACTTTTCTACTCCCTAAAATATCATTTCACACCCAACTTTTAAAATTTGGCAGTAAAACACTCCCACTTCAAAACCTTATCTGGAGCAGTATACAGGTGTAACTCATAATACATTATCCACTACTGACTAAAATGATATATCGGACCGTAATTTGCAATATCACAATTATTTTGGGGTCATCAAACAATTTGATTGTGGCCATCTCTTTAGAAAGCAGTTGGAGTCCTCTGGTCTCCGAGAAAGGCGTGGGTGGTTTGGAAATCAATGCTTCCTTGAACGGGGTGAAATGAAAGGATGACAAGGTGAGAAGGATTGATAAGTGGATGGTCTGTGGCCTGTAAATTATAATCGAATTTTGTCACCTGAGTCCAGGAAAATTGCTTTTAAACAACGTGAAGCTTTACTGCAAGATTTGCAAGCGGAGGCGCAGGACAGGTTCGCCACTTTGCACCAAACAGAAGAAGTCGTAGAGCGACAGAGAGGAGAATGAAACAAAGGCTGATCATGAAATATAGCGATATAACATCATGATGCAAAGGATAAGCAAAATACAGAATACTGGTATTCACATTCCATATATTAGTTATTAAAAAGGTCAACCGTCCTACAAGAATTTCTAAGCATGCCACAAAAAAGTTGCAATGGAGGGAGATGTTTTGTGTAACAAGAGAATGTAATTAATGTAGTGATTCTATTTTTTTTTTTATTTGTACATAGCACGAACAAGGCAGCAAGTGCAAGAGAGCGCTGTACAATAATAACATATACAAAAAATATTTAAAATGTATACTTTTAAGAACACAATTGCAATAAAAATAAGCACGCACATTAAAAACAGGTTAAAGAATTAGACAACATTCCAGAACCAAGATTTTAAAACTTTTTATGAAACATCAGATATTCTGGAATCAGACGAATTTCGTGGGACGCGGATTCCAGCATTTCCCCGCTTCACCAAAAAAAGAGCTGTTCAGTGACACTGAATGTTTGAATCTGGAAACTTCAAGGCCACAAGAGTCGCGACTACGAAGGCCTCTAATGTTGTAAGAAATGTTGATCAACTAATAAAAAAGGGAACTGGAAATTGATAGGCGCAGCCCGAGTTAAGACCGGTTTTAAAGGAGCCAGGGAAGATTAGGGAAGGCCTATTAAAAGTGAATTCCCAAAATCAGTGTGTGATAAAACTAAAGATTGCACTAACAAATGAAAATGAGCCTCAGAAAGATAGGGTTTCACAGATCTAAATAAATCATTGTAATTATTATATTAAACAAATACAACACCACAAGTTAAACTAAACCCTGATGTCTGAGTCACATATTGAGTGCATAAGCACATAATTGACCCATATGGCTTGGGGAAGTTTAAGGAGAACTATATCGATGGGTAAGGTTTGAAGTTGAAAGAACACTCTGTAAAAGTGTCAATAAAAGGGCAGATAAACAGATTAAGGATGACAAAGGATTCAGAAAGAACTGGTGTTTGCACCCTTCAGAAAAGTCACGTCACAGTCTGAATCCAAGATGGCCGACACAAATGAAAAGTAGGCTTGCACAACTAAGCCTCAGTCTATAAGAGCAGGACGTGAGATCACAGAGATGCCATATTTAAAGAGAACCGGAAATAAGTATTGCCTTTGCAGTGCATCTCTCTGCGGTGTCCCAGACTTTGTTGCTTGGCTCCAGAAATGCTAAGCCTGACATGTTGCCTGCTTTGGTCTCCTGATCCCTGCTTATTCCTATCGGCCGTGTCTGTTTTTGATGGGGTTTTGGTTGCTTTGGGTCCCTTTCTGCTGCCCCCTGCATTTTGCAGGTTGTAACTCCTTGGTCTACTCGCATAGAAATAATGGCTCCCTTCTTTGGTTTAATTCTTGATTATGAACGCGGCCCCATCCCGCCACACCGCAGCATTAGCGGGATAGTCAGTCCTGCTGTGCCAGAGGTTCACTGTGTGTCAGAGCACCTCCTACTGCTTGCGTCCCCTGCACCATCCGCTCCCCCAACTGTGTTTCTTTGCCACATTGCCCATCGACTCCATGGGCTCTACTAATTGCCCGGGTGCAAGTCTAACAAAGCTGTGAGGATGACTCTAGTCTCCCAATAAAGTCTCCAATTACACATTCCGGTCGCTGTAAGCAGGCGGGGAATTGATAAGGGGCGGCTGAGACTAATGATGCTATTTGGAAATCTACCAGCGAGGGTTAGGCTTGATAAAGAGTGATCTAGAGGTCTTAAGCAGGGGTGTATCCTGGCTCCTGTGCTACATGCAGTCCTCCTTAGGGCCTATGTGTTTCTGCCTAGGTTAGCTGGCCAGCTCATTCAATCCCTGTCCTGTTTGGCAGCTGAGAGGCAGTCCCACGTAGAATGAGGCCTGTGGCGCCCAGTCGCTCTCGGGATGGTAACAGAGAATTGGCTGGATGATTCTATAGTCCACCTCTATGATGATTGCGTTCTTAGTGCTGTGTCTTCAAGGCACTTCAGATAACTGAACTGCACAGGGTTATGGAACCTAATCTCATTGATGAATGGGGTATATGGCCCGAGTTATTAATGTGTATGATGCCGCAGGGCCCTACCTATGGCAATCATGTATTTTCATATGTGGTCTTTTAACTGTGAATCCTTCGTTTCGGAGCCTTTCCTCTGTTTTTTATTATTTTGTGCATGTATTAAAATGGGTGGGCGTCCCCCATGTTTTCTTCTTTCCCCTCTACTCTCCCTACTGCTTTTCCTAGCCCTTTGCTTTGGGGTTTCCTATGATATTTGAACAAGAAACTGCAATGAGCTGACCCGCAATGAAGAGAGATGCCTTAGAGTTGGGAAGGAAGAAAAGACATATCACGTTCAGAATGTGGGTACATGGCAAGATGTGTACCCCTTCTTTCCCTATACAAAATACATCTTAAGCACCTGCAGCAGAGCTCTCAGCTGGTCAGGCCTCACATAGTCCCATTCATTGCATGTTATCATGGGCCGGCAAGGCTTCCGAAGCCATACAGCGTTGGCCGTATCCAGGGCTAGCATGCCCCATTCTTCATAACACCACAGGGTTCTTCTAAAGCAAAGCCTGTAACGTTGGAGTCTATAGAGAATGTCTACTCAATGCATTAGGATGCTTAAATTGCACAAACATACAGAAAACCAATGGTTTCACTCTTAACATCGCTGCAGGGTGAACTTTTGAGGGCCATCTTCCTTCCTGTACATTGCCCCTGTTAAACGTGAAATATGTTTTAGGGGTGAAGTTCTTAAATCTTAATGATGGGGGCTTTGATGAGGACTTAGCCTTCCCTTTTCTTCCTCTCCTGTCTGGGATTCTTTTCACCTTTAATATCTCTGTATCACCAACACCCATCTTGACTGCTTGACGTGGGGCGATGGGGGCGGATCGAGGGGGGAATCCCAATCTAGATATATCCCAAAACTGAATAGGCCACTATCGAAGGCCTCCACAATGCTCAACAAGGTCAAGCCTGTTGAGAGCTGGAGAATACTGACTAGGAAAGATTCCATCATGGAGGCTGGGAAGTGGTCAGTGAATTTAGGGGACATATTGAAGAGGGGGGAGCGGCAGTGTTAAAATCAGTTAGCGATACTTTAGATGAGCCGGGAAGCAGTCATTCCCGGTTGGAAAGAAGGCTGAGAATGAGGGAGCTTTGGAGGATCCCATCAAGTGTGTAATGAAAATGTGGCAAGACTACATGGGCACAGTGACTAATCGGGCACACTATTGGCCTGGCTCATGAATAGGGAGACGCAGGCCAATGAAATGCTCTATCGGTGCAGAGAGAATGGATCGGTGGTCGCCGCCCAGAAAGCAATTCACAAGGTGTTTCTAAACTGATACCAAGGCCTATACATCCAGCCACTGATTGCTGAAAGAGAGCATAGAAAGGAAATTCCAGGCACTGAAGGGACGGAGGAAGAACTGGGGCACAGTTTGGAGGAGCAAGTCTCTAAACGGGCAGTAGAATCAACTGGTAGAGGTCCATGGGAGATCGGCATACGACCACTTGATCAATACACATGTGCTCACTATATCTGGGGCTCGCTTACGGCCACCCAAGCGGTTATTTTAATCTTGTTGTTAAAGCCAGCCACTGCAGTGATCTTTATAAGGACCATTGACCATCCGGAACCTGGACTTTTAAGGTTCTCAGATGAACGATTGCACCAAGTCTGCAGTCTGAGGTCAGCAGTAGTGTTATTGGATGGGGTAGAGTGTTCATGGTTTATCCAAGAAAGGCAAACAAGGACTCACCCAAGAAGACTATTTCTTACGCATAATAAAAGCGGTAGTGTGCCCCCGCGTGTACAGCACTCACCCCATGCACTGACAAGCACACAATGACACCAGGGCATGTAGTTGTGTATTTTAGCTGCTTCTTTAATCCTCTTCTTCCTCCCACCTAACCCCTCCCCTTCCCTGAAGTCACGTCCTTTCCCGTGGTCGCCACTTCCTGAACAACACATAAGGTCGTTAACAGGATAAACAAACTTCAGAGCAGTGGGCCTTGAGTCAGAGCTGGCGGTGGCACTCAATTGATCAGGAGGGCACTTTCAGGTCTTGAAGTACATACATTTTACAGCATATATGAGGAGCTGGATCAGACTCCAAACTCTTTGATTCTTCCTGACATGAAAACATTGGCAATCCTTCTTCCCTGATGCCGCCGCCCCGCCTCTTTATTGAACCCAGAGGTAAACAGTGTGACCCAGAGACCACTTTATGTGAGAGTGAAGGGCTCCATGCACAAATACTCTCTAGCTGACCAGATGACCAACTCTGTCAAGGCCCAATTTACAAGGAATACAGTAGAAGCCAGCCAGAGTAAAGGGAGAGTTTGTCTTGCTGTTTTAATGCTGCTTTCCGCCATGTGAAGGGAAGGAAGTGAAGGCCCACCATGCTGTTTTGAGACGATCCCAACACACGTCCCTGCAAAGAAAGAATATTGGCAGACATCTTAGAATGGCCTGTAAAGATGCCAGCTTTACTGGCTCCTTTCTATGAGATTCAACCTCTAGGAACCATTCTAATCCTGAATGCGAAGGCAGGCAACACAACCAGTGTCAGAGAGCAGACCCAGCATTCACTGGTCACAACTCCAACCCGACGCCTGTGAATCAGATGCAGGTCACCAGAGTCTGATGGACCCTCGCTGTCTGCATGTCACCATTGGTTTGCATATGTAGATTGAGGAGAGTATGTGTCTCCTAAACACTCACTAAGACATTGTGATATATTGCGATCAGAGTTTATTGCGCGCAGTGATATCCATGGAGGCAGGAATTTACCAATTTGACAAAAAGTATCTTCAGGTGCCATTAATGTAGAACAACTCTAAAAGAAGGACAACTTGACAATACATTAGTTGGCAGCCCTTCCAAGGACTCGACACCCCTGCCGGCTGCCGGTGAGGAGAGCGAGTATGAGGACCAACCATAATAATATGCATTTGCCAAGAAGAGCATGCCAGCTACCTGAGGCAATTCCATGCAGTGGTCTTGGGTGTCACAAGGAGAGGGGTGCCAGGGCGTGACATTGTGAGCCTAAAATCAACAATCTGGCCTCATGCAAGGGAAGCTGGGTCCAAAGTGGATCTTTGTCTCAAGCTGTGTAAACCTGTGCACCCGGCCCACCTGCCGTGACCCTTGCAGTCAGTGTGTTCTGGGCCAACTGACAGATGTTAGCCAATCTATTGGGTTTGGGAGCTTTCCTTTGCTTTTCAGGGAGACACCCTGCACCTCTTTTTCCCCTGCAATGCCTTCCCAGGCCCCTATGACCTGATAACATATTCTTTGATACCTAATATTCCATCGCCCAGCCGCCATTGTTCTTTACTCTTGCGCCCCGTTCACTTCTATGTTTTCTCTCGAACCTTTCCTGTGTGCAAAAGAAGCACTAAATCCAAAAATGCAATGTATTTATATGCTGCCAAACTGCGATTTCTTAGTGCTGCATTCCACTAGAGCCCCCCCAATCTAGCAGGGTCTAACCCTATTCTGAGCAAGTACTCTTGGCCTTATGCATTCCCCGTCCACACCCATTCTGCGACCCTCCCTAAGCAAGCATTCACCTCCAGGATCTGGCCCTCAATCCAAACCCAAGCAGCATGTCCAGTTCAAACCCCACTGGCAAGCACCTCTCCTTTCAGCAAGTGGATCCTAAGTGCTGGACTGTCATTCCCTGATAGATGGTCCTGCCTATGCAATTCTCTAAGAATGTCTGCGCATGGTGGGCCGGGGCATGTGCATAGCCCCTATACATAGTCATCCTTCCCCAGCTCGTGTCAAATTCATCGACGCTCCAGAAATGAGGAGGCCATTGCACCAATGATATCCTCAGAGCCAATTCCTGTGACCGTCCGAATGAGGAGATATGGTTGATGGTTATACACACTTCAATGTTAGAGGGTCTGTTGCGAAAAACAGAATTAGCACCAAGCCCAACTAGCAATTTATTCTCCGATTCAAGCAACCAAAGCTTTAATAGCGGATGTATTTATCAAATATGAAGATGTGTGGTCATCCTTATTTTTCCAAATGTTCTTAATTTTTATGCAAAGCAGCCAGGAACTCTCATTGGGGCCAATTGTCCCCTTCTTGTTCCTCGAAGGATATTTGAAAAGACTACAACTGGAACACATGTATATGGTTATTGTAGCATTTAATAATGTGCTTTGATCAGTAAGACAAGAGTCATGTTCGTATTATGATTACAGCATATAATTGAATTGATATTTAGAAATGCACTGTTAGTGCAATTCAATAATTTACATGTATGATTCATATTTTCCTTTACTGAGAATGCATCCCATTTTGATTCTCACTATGCCTTCTTCCTTTTGTCTAAGCACTGTAATGAGGTTCCTTGCTCTGCTCTGGGGACCTCTAGCACAGTGACCAAGGGTGCTGTTAGGTGTATCAACCCACGTTCAAGTTATTATGCTGCAACATTTGGTGCTGTGGGCTTAGAAAATCCAAGATGGCTGGAAAGCCCACATTTGCGCCAGAATCCAGGAAAACCGCTCAGTTTTTGCGCACACCAAAATGGTCGCCTGACCTGCCACCCACCAATGCGAGCGTGATGGGCCAGAAGCGCCATGAGTGAAACGTGGTGCCAAAGGAAAAACAGCATTGCCTGTTAGCTCAAAAAGCACTTTGAAATCACCTTTGTTTCTCTGAAATGCAAGCTCAAAATGCCTATTTCAAACATTGCAAGATATTCAAAAATCTTACTGAACACCAGCAGACGTCTGGTAGAATGAAGTCTTGTGTGCATACCAAATCTGGAAAGATGAAGAGCCTAAAATAATGTTCATAACAAAACTGGCTGAGCTGTGGATGTCAGCAGCTTAAGTGAAATGGGATTAAAGCCACTAAAATCGAAATGTTTAAAATAAATGAGTGACCTACCTTTGAGTGTCACATAGGTTGCAACTGTTTAGATGTCATAGTTTTGAACTTAGAATCAGCGTTCTAGCTGCATGTGTCAAAATTGTAAGTTTTATTTGAATGAAGAAAAATGGGAACAAAAGTGACCTTTGGCTGAAGCCTGGCATGAAAGGACTGAATTCTGCCCAGCAACTACCCCCGACAGGAGTTGAAACTTGCCCAGCAACTGTATTCACAGGCCTGCCTCCCTTCTGCTGCCCCACCAAAAGGAGATTACACCTCTCCGATTGAATCAGGGGAGGGGTGCCTAGGACTGCAGGAAAACAGAACAATGAACTTCCCTTTGCTCCAAGCAATTTCTAAATCAGGGGGTCGTAAATGGCCTCTTCTTGGAAGGAAATGGGAGGGGCACTGCCTCTGTGAGCCAGCTGAGCTTGGAGGAAGTGGACAAACCAGAAATTCCCCCATGTGCTTTGGGAAACCACACCCCTCTGGGCCAGAGCATAATTTTAGAAAGATGGATAATTCATAGTACATAATTGTCAAAATTATATCAATATTATTATTATTCCTGTGATTTTTCTGTGCACATTTTAAGAGGTGTTAGGACTCTGTGGTATGTTCTGGGGGGTAATAGCGGAAAATAGGGTATTACTCCAAATGTATGTATGTTAAAAATCTGACACTCCATCATCTGATGCCCATATTCCTTGCACACATTTGTGTAAATTCTGGAAAAGTTTAGAGGTTGTGTTCTGAATGAAAAGGGCAGAATTCTGTCAGAAGTGAACACAACATCTTACAAAGACAGGGATCGGATGGTTTGGCGCTACAGAAAATATGTTAACTGTACATATAATATTAGAAAAAATTGTACATAGATAAATATGCATTTAAGTCAAAAATAGATTTGTGTGCAAAGTGACAAGGGGAGTGTTCTTTCTGTATGCCATAAAAAGGATGCCGGATGACTCACCATTCAGTTCCCCAGTCAGGCGATAGAGAATCCTATAGCCTATCAGGATCCTCAGAGAGTTGGGCATAGAAAGTCAGCCTTCCCACCCACTTTCAAAAGACATAAAAAGAGCCACTGAAGCCCTGGTAGGGAATGCTCTTTCCACTTTCTTGCGAACCACTTTGCTGGACGACTTCAAATCTAGACAATATTCAGAGACCAGAACTTAGAATCCAGACTTCAGAACCTGTAGCAGAGAGGCCTAGTCCACAAGCTGAATCCTTCAGAGGCCTCAGAATCCAGCAACCTAACAAAACTATTCAACAGCCGGGCGAGCTGTTTGATTCTGGCTAGAACCCTGTGCCAGAACCCAGAAAGCAGAGCTGTATCCAGACCGCCGTGCAGTGCCGATAGAAGACCAGACCCAGACCAGACCGCTGTGCAGTGCCAGAACTTTTGCCAGAACCAGAGATCCAGACCAGCAGAGCAGAGAGAACCGCAGCTAAACCTGTTGGTCCAATCTGTGACGAGGCCCATTCCTTCCAAATTTATAGTGTGAGTACCCACAGAACTGTGCATAGTCATCTCTTAGTTTAAAATAATCTAATTCAAACCATTTCAACCTGTCCAGAACTGCATCATAAGAAATCGTGTGTCCATTCTGTGATTCAAACCTGTGAAAGTGTCAATTGCCATTCTGAATCATTATTTCATTTCTGAAATCTACCTCCACAAAATCGTCCATATCTTTTGAACCATATGGAATGAGATTTAACTTTCATTTTAAAGCTAAGATCCTCAGCTTTCCAACAAGCCCTAAACCGACTTTCTACTCCTTATAGTTTTCCCGTAATCGCGCTCAACGCACTCGGAAAAAGTGCAGCGAATTGCAATTTGACTCACTTTCTCCACCTGTCAAAAATCGCTGTCTTTTGCTTCCATTGCTGAAATTCGTTTTCAACCTGATAATCCCTCATGAATCATTGCTAGTGTTGACCTGAACTAATTCAAAGTAGCTGTCACCTACCCTGAATCTCCTATAGGGAATTAAAATCATTTTTAGCATTTTTTCACTTCATTACAAATCACATTAAAAGTATTTCTGCATGTTTTAAAAGCATACCGGTTGCCCTAAGCTTGCTAAGGGGGGGGGACTAGAATTTGTATTGCATTTGATTATATTCCTGAAAATTGTGTGCTCTTTTCCATCTCTTTATATTGCATAGGGGGGGAGTGAATTGTCAAAAGAAAATGTGATTATATTATCTCTTGTTGAAACCATATCAGTTTATTTCTGTGCTGCATTCTTTTCCATCATTGCATTTCCTTGAAACCATAAAGTATTCTCAGCTACCTTATCCTCTCCATACCAACTCCTAAGTAATTAAAAAAGTGTGCTAGTGTAATATTATCCATTGTTGATCACTGTCATATTCACAAGTGTGCTATCAAATATTAATTTATTTATAAAAGTGTGATATATATCGTGTTACAATTTTCAATACATCTTTTAATTTGCAAAACAAACCTACTTCTTGGCTCAGTGATGTCAGGGGATTCAAAGAGAGGGGCGTTATACAAGGGTTTATAATCCAGATTCATGAACTAGTCATAAAAATATATAAATAAGGGCTTTCTTTGGGCATTCCAGAGTAGGCACTGACTTAGTTGGAGTACTGAATTGAAGTCGCTTAACAGAGTGGGGGGGGTTCGAGCCGGGATGTCTGGATTAGATCTACCACTTGTGCAGCTTAATACAGTGTGCTAACTGACAGGATATATAAATCCTGTTGGATCACCACGCTGTGTTACACTGTAAAAGCATCCCTCAAACGAAGGATGCTCTAAGGAGACGGTCTGTTTTGCAAAATAAATTACTTACTTCTGTAAGTCAGGAAGGAAATCAATTTCCAGAATGACAACCTTGGTAGATATAAAAATAGCCAGAGAGCACCTCTTACATAAGCTATTTGTGAGAGGCGAATGGACGGAACAGGACCAGACGGCGTGGTTGCAGGCAATCGCACCCCAGATCACTACAACAGGGTCAGACATGTGGAGAGATCAGGGTCCATTACATGTGGCCCTGAGTGAACTGTATATGGCCCCTAAAGCCAAAGATGAGCACGACAAGATTGTCAGGAAAGCGGCATATTTATATTTATATATGGGAGCTATACAGGACAAATGTGCTGAAGGCCAAGATCTGGCAAATAGGCAACAGATGGCATTAGAAAAGTCCCAATCTGACCTGGTCTCTTCTGAGCAGAGGCTGCACAGGAGCCAGGAGTCAGAAAATGTGAGTAGACAGTATCTCATTAAAATCAAAGAGGGAATGGGTATCCTGCAACAGGAAAGGTCTGACCAGGATACCAGATTTCTGGCCTTGCAGAAGGAGTACCAAGAAGGTTTGGAGCAACAACTGGACTTCAATAGGGTATGTGCTGAGTAGGTAGTCACCCTGCAAAGCCACCTAGATAGGGAGAAGGCAGAGAGCAACAAACTGATTCGGAAAGACCTGGATAACCAGACAGAATTTGAGGAAGAGCGCCAGAATGCTGGTGCCCTTAAAAGGCAGAGGGACGACCTGGCGGCACAGATGCAGACTCTTAGTCAGGAAAGGGACACCTTAAGCCAGGAAGTCTGCCAATTAAAAGTAATACTTGAAGAAAATCACTTGGCCCTCCAGTGACTGGGTGACCGCCAAAAAGAGCATCAGAACTTGTTAGAGCACACCAGGAGGGTGGAAGATGCTCTGGAAAGAAAGGAACAGGCCAGTAGGGATGGGACTCAGGAGGTAACCCTCCTGCAGCAAAGACTGGCCCAGTACTCCAGGACCAACCAGGAAGCACAGAGGGAGAATGAGGCTCTCTGCCAGGACAATGATAGGCTCCAGCAACATGTAGCCATGCAGGAAAGACTGATAGAGTCTAGTAAGGCCTTGACTGAGGAACTGAAAGCACAGGCTCTTGCATTGCAACAGGGAGCAGGGGCTGATAGAGATGAGGTTTGCTGGGAAAGGGAAACACCTGAGCATAACCTCAGGAGCCCTAGTACAGGAAGCCTTCATCTCTCCCAGTCCCTGGAATCTGCCACCCCCATGTCCCCTGGCGCACATGAGCACAGGGCCACAGGGATGGCAGATTACTATCCAGCCAAAAGTATGGGGCTCATAGGCCAGTACCACCCAGGAATGGATGTGCAGGCATCCGGGTATGGGCACCTAAGTACAGTGCAATTTCGTGGGGAACCCCAGGAGAGTAGGCCCACTAAGGGCATCCTGAAAACCTCTGCCCAGTTAGGTCAGTGGGGGGGGGTACCCATCAAATCCTGGCAGCAAGGAGGGATCTGAAGACTCCTCTGAGCGTCACAGGACCCCACATTCTGCCAGCCATTCCCAGGCATGCAGAATCCAGGAAAACCTGGAAGATCAGACAGGCACCTCTGGGAGCAGTGCGTCTGAGTCAGAGGATGAATGGACCAGGGTTGCCCGAACCAAAAAGGCCAATAAGGCAAAAAGGGCTTTGCTTAAGGACCCCTTAAAACAGATTAAGGCAATAAGGAGTGCCATCGCCCCTCATCACAAGAACGCCAAGTATTCTGATTGGGAACACTTGGAGCTTTACGAGCAAATGATGGAGACTTTCCATTTAAAGGACAACAGTAGCTGCCTCCAGTATGTAAAATGGACATTCTCCCCAGACTACTCCAGTTTCTTTGCGGGGCTGGAGGACCAAAACCATTCAAGATGGTCCACATATAGGGCGGCCATCTTGAAACATTTTTCTGTTCACCGGAATCCCCAAGAGGCTCGCAAGGCAGCCTACAATTTGCAATGTGGGGAGGATCAGGCCCCACAAGAATTTGTGCAGGAATTGAAGCGTGCCTTTGCGCAGACTACCAGAAGGGTGCGCAGGGACAGCAAAGAGTTTGTAAATACGTTTTTCCATGCCTTACCCAAATACATAATGACCCAGTGAGTGAGAGATTTTCACGAGAAAAGGTCACTAGACTGGGTCATTGAATAGGCTACCCGGATCTATGAGGTGCAGAAGCCCATAGAAAATAAAAATAACGCCCAGAATGCCCAAAACCGACCAGCACCCCTGCTGCTGCCAAGGTGGCAGAGGTAAAGGTTGCCCCCATTTTAGATTTGGATATGGGGGGGCCTAAAAACCTGCCTGCACCGAATAATTCTCAGCCCAGAAGGCCCTCCGGCCAGTCACAGACAGGAAGTCAAGGAGGTAGTCCCACAAATGGGGTCCCTCATTCCCCTGACTATGCAAATCCCTGCTACAAGGGAAACCGACCCATCCTGGGTTATGTGTGGACTCCTCCAGCCCAAGGGGGGGGGTCCAACCACGCACCCAACCCAGGGAACTTCCCTCCTAACTTCCCCTAGGAGGGCAGAAATGCACCAAACCCTGGGCAGAACTTTTTTCCCAGGTATCCACCCAATTTCCAGCCCCAAAATCATCCATCCATCTTTCCCCAATTCCATGAGCCCAGACAACCTAATCCGGGAGAGGGGAGGCCAAGGGTGGAGGGGTACCCAAATCTTCCCAACCCGGGTGACTACCAGAGAAGGGATAGCTACCCTTCCCGGGATCAGCCCAGGGGAGAAAATAGAACCCCGTATCAGCGTGAGCGGGTTTCACAGTTAGAGAGCCAGGTCCAAAATATGGCATGGGATCTGGGTCACATGCTGAGGGCTCAACAGAACCCTCAGATGAGCATGCCGGCGCAGAATGCCCCAAACCCTGGGCCTGGTGCTCCAGAACAATGACGGGGCAGCACCCGATAACCCACCGGTTCTCAGGGAGGAGGCACAAGGGGAAGGGGGGTGTAAAGCCTTGGAGGAAGCGTCCTTCCCCACTTGTAAACAGCCCCTGGAAACCCAGGAACCAGAAACAAAACTACTACCCCTGAAAGTCTGCCACCCAGGGAGCAGAGAGGAGGTAGGAGAAACAAAGGACCCAAACAGACCCAGTTTGTGGAGGAGGTACAGATCTTCCAATTTGAGGGAGAGGGATCCTCAGAGGATCCTGGGAAAAGGATCTTCTCCTTCAGAGATGGGAGAACTCCTCCCAAAGAAAGATGGGTCCCAAGGGATTCATATCTGGGTAGATGTGGGGACTGAGCTAGCGCCGCCCATCATCTCATCCCAGAACCAACAGCATCAAAATCCCCTGGTTCCAACCCATCCTAGTGACTGCCTCCAAAAAGGGGGGGTGGCCCAGAACCGGAACCAGGGGAACCCACAATGGCTCTGATTTCCAGTTGCCAACTTTTTCTTGCAGATTCCCATGACTCTCCACAGAATTCTGCCCAAATCTCTTCTCTCGCAATGTCCAAAACTAAAAAATTAGCCCACCAGTTGTCCAAAAATGTGCATTAACTGTGCCCCCTTGAGGAGAAGGAGGGAAGATACTATGCCCCGCTACAAGTGCAAGGGCAGTGTACAATTTTGGCACTGGTGGACACTGGATCCCAAGCTACCCTTTTGTCCAAAAGAGCCTTTGACAAACTAAATGCAGGGAGGGGGGAGAATTACCAAATTCCTCTCACCTCACTTCCTGGACAACTTCAGAACTTTGACGGGAAGGAAATTCCCGTCGAGGGGACTGCAGATTTGGACATTAAAATTGGGCGACACAAGGTGAAACACCCGGTCATAGTAGTGACTCCAGAGGGCACCCCTTGTTTGCTAGGGAATGACCTCCTGAGAAGGTTGTCACCCCTAATAGACTGTGTTAACAAGGTCCTCTGGGCCCAGACTAGCCGACCAATAAAATTAAAACAGAGTGTCAACCATGTTAGTTTAAACGGCACATGCCACATGGTTGAACAAAAATCTGACCAAGTAGAATTTCACTTCCAGAACAACCAAATTCCAGACGTGACAGTAATAGCAGTAGGACAACAGACTGGTGATGGGGGGTCCTCCTATTTCTGAAAATCAACCTTCCTTCCAGTTTAAGGTGGTATTCCACACTGGAAGGAAACACTCTGAAATTCTTTACTAATCCACAATCAGGCATTCCCACTCCAATAGTTCCAAAAGATGTGAAATCAGCTCAGAGCCTGGCTGATATTCAACAAATTGGAGAGCAGTTGTTCATCCCTGTTCAGTTAAATGATGGGAAGGACTCTGTTCTCTCCCGAGTGTGTGTGAACAACGGTAAGAGCTTCATCAGCGAAGCCATGATCCGCCAACTCCCAAAAGATCCAGCCATTCCCACATTCAAACTGATAGACAAATGTGAAATGGATCTGGAAACACCCAATTCCAAACATCTCCTGCCAAGCAGGTGTATGCTCAAAATCTCCATTGGCAACAAGAGCATAGTCCATAATTGTTGGGTCGTGCGAGACGTCACTGCCGCCTTTTACTTAGGCAGTGATATTCTCAATCGCTTTGCCATTAGTTTGGACCTAATAAACTTCAAAGCTTGGTCCCGATTAGCGGATAATCCCATGGACTTTGATGATCCAGAAAAAGCATTTAGGTCGGCTCAATTGCTACCTTATGCAGTTGAAATTCAGATTAAAGAGGAAGTCACCATCCCAGAAAGGACCCGACAATTCTCCCTGGAAGTGAAAGTTAAAAGAGGACAAAAATTGAAAAACCCTGATTCTTATATTCATCTAAATGCTGCTCTCCAACAGCAAGGTTTGGGGGTAAACCCAACACCATTAGTCAACATAGAACATGACACCATTCCAATAGAGGTGAATAACAGCGACTTAAAGAGTATTACTCTAGCCGCAGGCACCATTATTGGAATGGCGGTTGATGACCAACATTTTTCCATTGATTTAGGAAATTAACTGTTAGGACCAATCCCCAAGGACTGTTTTGACAGTGACAGTGATAACAATACAACACCAGACAGGATCTTTACCCGGCATGGGGGGAACTTCCTGTTGTACACTTCCCGCCCTTATGGTAAGGAAGATGTGACTTGTGACTTCAGAAGGGATGAGGTGATTTTCCAGGTCCATGAGGGCTGCCTTTCCCACCTGAAGCCTCCAGTCCAAATCAGCACTCTGTCCAGGGACTTCTCCACCCAGCTGGAGGAGGTCGCTGAGATAGCAAAACCAGAAGTCTTTCTAGGCTTCAGGCAGGTGGTTGAAGAGAGAGTCAACCTAGCTGATGCCTGTGTGACTCTGGAACAGAAGCAAAAGTTGAAACACGTTTTCTTGGATTTCCAAGATCTCTTTGGGGTAGACTCATATGACTGTGGTCGCACCGACATCCACACGACAAAAATTCCCACGGACCCTGGCATGACTCCAGTGTTTGTGAAGCAATATCACTTGCCTCTCGCATCCATGGAGTCCCTTGCTGAAATAATTAAGAACCTTGAGTCCCGGGGAATAATCCGTCCAGTACACAGAACCTTCAATAATCCGATGCTGGGAATATTGAAGCCAAACGGCCAGTGGAGACTCTCCGCCGACCTTAGGGAGCTCAACAAACAGGTCCATACTTCCTGATGGCCTCTTCCCTACATTGACTAAGGGCTGGCCCAGATCCAGGGGTCACAGATATTCACTGCAATAGACCTGACCAATGGATACTGGACCGTGCCTGTCAGTAGGGAGGACCAATACAAACTGGCTTTTACCTTTGGGGGTCAGCAGTACACATGGACCCGGACTCCCTTCGGATACCTCAACTCCGGCAATTAATTCAATATTTTCCTACATAAGGCCATGCCCGACCTGGGTGTGAGGGGTAACCTGGCTTATGTAGATGATGTCCTCATCAAAAGTTCATCTGTGGAGGAACACATAGCGGAGATCCGTTATGTTCTGACACAGTTGAGGGCCGCCGGAGCAAAACTTTCCTTTCAGAAAGCACAGTGGTGTAGAACCCGTGTTCATTTCTTGGGGCATGAGATTACTCCTCAGGGGCTCTGTCCCCAGGAAAAGAAAGTGGAAGCACTTCAGAAACTGAAAGACCTCACAACTCTGCGGGAACTAAGGAGCCTCCTTGGACTGACTGACTACAGCAAAAAAAGTTCATTGAGGGCTACGCAGAGATCACTAGACCCCTGATTTATCTCTTGAAGGGAGGGGGGTCAAGTGGGAATGGGGTCCAGAACAATCCGAGGCAGTAAGACAGCTCAAAAGAAGCCTCTCACAAGCACCCTGCCTAGTTTACCCTGTCAGAAACAAGGAGTTTTTCTTGGAGACAGGGTTCTCTAATACATGCTTGACTGCAGTATTATATCAAAAGCATGACAAGGTCAATAAAGTAATCTCCTATGCGAGCAAAACTTTATCCTCGGTGGAGGAAAAATTCAACGATTGTGAGAAGGCACTCCTGGTAACGGTGTGGGCATTGAATAATTACCACCCGTTTATCCAGGGGGAACACATTATAGTGGAGACTCCACACCAGCCTCTGCAATATGTCCAAAGTGACAGAATCCGGGCCGGAAATGTGAGTAATTCCCAAATTACTTCCTGGATTCTGTCAATGCAAGGCTTTTCTGTGGAGGTCAGATATGGCCAAAACAAGAAGAGTACCCTCGCGCAAGGTCTGGCTGACTTGCATGATTGTGCCAGAGAAAACTGTCTCGAGGAGGAAAGTCTAGAAATCAAGGACAACATGGAGGCATACCTTAATTCCCCACACAAAGTCTATGAAGAAGACAAGTGTGAGGGAATGCCCACTGTCTATGTGGACGGATGCTCTTACCATGTTGACAACAACGGGGAGAAAGAACTGGTGGCCGGCATAGGGAATGCATGGGTGAATGAGTCCCCAGAACCCTCCGCTGGATACAAGATTGGTCCAGAAGTAGTCAGGTGGCAGAGTTGATGGCTTTGTATCAAGCCATCCTCACTGCTGTCCAACATCAACTCCACGAACTGGTCATAATCACAGATTCAGACTATGTACAGAACGGGTTCGTGGAGCACCTGGTTCATTGGAAAACCAGAGGCATGTTATGTGCTAATAACAAACCCTTGAAACATGGGAAGTTAATCCAAAATATTGAGGATCTGGTCACCTCGAATGCGATGACCGTTTACTGGAAAAAGATAAAGGGTCATTCCAAAGTAGAGGGACCAGACAAAACTGGAAATGACTTAGCTGATCAGGTGGTCAAAACCGGGGCCATACAAGGGGATCTAATGAAGATTGAGTCCCTGTTGGGGGAAAATCAGGTCACTGCTATCATTAGGTCCCAGACAAATGCCCACAATGATTTTTCAACTGCACAATGGAGTAAGGAGACCCCAGATGCTGATTTGATTACGGCTCAGAAGGGGGATACAATAATTGGTATGTTTTACCAACACATTGGGGACCATCAGAACTTTCCCCTGACGGATACCGATTACATTACGAAAGAGGACCTCAGAGTGTTGATGAAATGTCCAAAAATGTTCCGAATCCAAGACGGTTTGTTGGTAAGGAAATCCCAAGCTGGCCATGATCAGTGGGTGGTCCCTACCTCATTCCGAAGCCTGATGTTAAGTCACGCCCATGATGCGGCCACTGCCGGTCATAGGGGGTTTCGTACAACACTTGAGATCTTAAGAGAGGTTGCATACTGGCCACACATGTGGCAGGACCTCGACCAATAATGATAGGAGTGTCTTGTGTGTGCACAATTTCAGCCAACATACCTCACACACCGTGCGCCTCTCCAAAAGAGGGGGATGACACTGCCATGGTCAGATTTGCAAGTCAACTTCATAGGCCCCGTGATTTGCTCCTCTAAGGGAAATAAGTACATGTTGACGGTGACATGCTTATTCACTAAATGGGTGGAATGTCTCCCGGCCCCAAACTGCAAGGCAGAGACAGCAGCTGCCCTGATGATCAACCACATCTTTTCGCGTTTTGGTCTACCCCAAAGGATTGAGTCAGACCGAGGTAGCCATTTTACCAGCGAAGTAATGACAAAGATGTGGTAGATACTGGGGGTTAAAAGGAAGCTACATATTGCTTACCGGCCAGCCTCTTCTGGTGCATTAGAACGTTACAACCGAACCATTGTGAGCATCTTAAAAAAGTTTGTGGCAGATTCTGGGCCAAGTTAGGATATCCGATTACCTCTTGTCCTAATGGCCATCAGATCTACCCCTTCATCTGCAACTAAAATGTCACCGTTTGAGCGGATGACTGGACGCAAGATGGTGCTTCCCCAGCATTTGCTTTACAGGACCCAAGAGCAAACCTTGATCAATGCCTCCACAACACATGAGTATGTTGAAAATTTAAGGAAACACCTCCAACATGCTTTTGCCTATGCTCAGCGAAACCTAGAAATATCAACCGATAGCACGAAGACTCACTATGATTAGAAGACTATTAGGAAAGAATACAATGTAGGGGACCGGGTTTATCTATACAATTTCCAAAGGAACCAGGCCAAATAGCAGAAATTTCTGCCTACATGGAAGGGACCTTTTGAAATTGTAGACAAGATCCCCCCAGTCGCCTATAAGATCCGCATCCCCAAAGGCAGTTTGGCGGAAGGGGAAGACAAGTGGGTCCATATAAATCAGCTAAAGTGTTGCCATCCCAGGCACACTCTGCAGCAACTGGAGGAGTCCTCTGCAATCCCAGAGGGGGCAGCTCCAGATTAATACAAGTCCAACCCTAAAATATTCCACATATAGCCTATAAAATTGAATGCAAATGTCTCCTGATGTACAAAATGTATATGCTCGCCCCACCATTAATAGTGGTGGGGAAATGTCTACAAATATGTTTCTGCCGCTTTGCTTTGTCATCCTAGGAGAGATGAAACCATGGAGACTGACCAAGGAGGATGACCCGGGGACCGGGAGCAAAGATCCGAGGGGCCCGGGGTACCGCCCGAAACGCCCATCAGGACCAGCGAGGAGAACTGACCGACCCACCCTGATGGAGGAAAAGATGCTGAACTGTGCCATCTCCGGAATCAGAAGAAGATGATGTGGACATCCCAGCACGTGGATCAAAACTTCCTTTGCACCCGACTCCCCGACTCGAAATCAAAGCGCAGTCGGGCGGGGGAGCTTGTTAGGTGTATCGACCCACGTTCAAGTTATTATGCTGCAACATTTGGTGCTGTGGGCTTAGAAAATCCAAGATGGCCAAAAAGCCCACATGTGCGCCAGAATCCAGGAAAACCGTGCAGTTTTTGCGCACACCAAAATGGTCACCTGACCTGTCACCCACCAGTGCGAGCGTGATGGGCCAGAAGCGCCATGAGTGAAACGTGGTACCAAAGGAAAAACAGCAGTGCCCGTTAGCTCAAAAAGTGCTTTGAAATCACCTTTGTTTCTCTGAAATGCAAGCTCAAAATGCCTATTTCAAACATTGCAAGATATTCAAAAATCTTACTGAACACCAGCAGACGTCTGGTAGAATGAAGTCTTGTGTGCATACCAAATCTGGAAAGATGAGAGCCTAAAATAATGTTCATAACAAAACTGGCTGAGCTGTGGATGTCAGCAGCTTAAGTCAAATGGGATTGAAGCCACTAAAATTGAAATGTTTAAAATAAATGAGTGACCTACTTTTGAGTGTCACATAGGTTGCAACTGTTTAAATGTCATAGTTTTGAACTTAGAATCAGCGTTCTAGCTGCATGTGTCAAAATTGAAAGTTTGATTTGAATGAAGAAAAATGGGAACAAAAGTGACCTTTGGCTGAAGCGTGGCTTAAAGGGACTGAATTCTGCCCGGCAACTACCCCCGACAGGAGTTGAAACTTGCCCAGCAACTATATTCACAGGCCTGGCCTCCCTTCTGCTGCCCCACCATAAGGAGATCACACCTCTCTGATTGAATCAGGGGAGGGGTGCCTAGGACTGCAGGAAAACAGAACAAAGAACTTCCCTTTGCTCCAAGCAATTTCTAAATCAGGGGGTCGTAAATGGCTTCCTCTTGGAAGGAAATGGGAGGGGCACTGCCTCTGTGAGCCAGCTGAGCTTGGAGGAAGTGGACAAACCAGAAATTCCCCCATGTGCTTTGGGAAACCACACCCCTCTGGGCCAGAGCATAATTTTAGAAAGATGGATAATTCATAGTACATAACTGTCAAAATTATATCAATAATATTATGATTCCTGTGATTTTTCTGTGCACATTTTAAGAGGTGTTCGGACTCTGTGGTATGTTCTGGGGGGTAGTAGCGGAAAATAGGGTATTACTCCAAATGTATGCATGTTAAAAATCTGACACTTCATCATCTGATGCCCATATTCCTTGCGCACATTTGTGTAAATTCTGGAAAAGTTTAGAGGTTGTGTCCTGGATGAAAAGGGCAGAATTCTGTCAGAAGTGAACACAACATCTTACTAAGACAGGGATCGGATGGTTTGGCGCTACAGAAAATATGTTAACTGGACATATAATATTAGAAAAAATTGTACATAGATAAATATGCATTTAAGTCAAAAATAGATTTGTGTGCAAAGTGACAAGGGGAGTGTTCTTTCTGTATGCCATAAAAAGGATGCCGGATGACTCACAATTCAGTTCCCCAGTCAGGTGACAGAGAATCCTATAGCCTATCAGGATCCTCAGAGGGTTGGGCATAGAAAGTCAGCCTTCCCACCCACTTTCAAAAGAAATAAAAAGAGCCACTGAAACTCTGGAAGGACTGCTCTTTCCACTTTCTTGAGAAGCACTTTGCCGGACGACTTCAAATCCAGACAATATTCAGAGACCAGAACTTAGAATCCAGACTTCAGAACTTGTAGCAGAGAGGCCTAGTCCTCAAAGTGAATCCTTCAGAGGCCTCAGAATCCAGCAACCTAACCAAACTATTCAACAGCCAGGCGAGCTGTTTGATTCTGGCTAGAACCCTGTGCCAGAACCCAGAAAGCAGAGCTGTATCCAGACCGCCATGCAGTGCCGATAAAAGACCAGACCCAGACCAGACCGCTGTGCAGTGCCAGAACTTTTGCCAGAACCAGAGATCCAGACCAGCAGAGCAGAGAGGACCGCAGCTAAACCTGTTGACCCGATCTGTGACTAGGCCCATTCCTTCCAAATTTATAGTGTGAGTACCCACAGAACTGTGCATAGTCATCTCTTAGTTTAAAATAAACTAATTCAAACCATTTCAACCTGTCCAGAACTGCATCATAAGAAATTGTGTGTCCATTCTGTGATTCAAACCTGTGAAAGTGTCAATTGCCATTCTGAATCATTATTTCATTTCTGAAAACTACCTCCACAAAATTGTCCGTATCTTTTGAACCATGAGGAATGAGATTTAACTTTCATTAAAATCATTTTTAGCATATTTTCACTTCATTACAAATCACATTAAAAGTATTTCTGCATGTTATAAAAGCATACCGGTTGCCTTAAACTTGCTAAGGGGGGGGGACTAGAATTTGTATTGCATTTGATTATATTCCTGAAAATTGTGTGCTCTTTTCCATCTCTTTATATTGCATAGGGGGGGAGTGAATTGTCAAAAGAAAACGTGATTATATTATCTCTTGTTGAAACCATATCAGTTTATTTCTGTGCTGCATTCTTTTCCATCATTGCAGTTCCTTGAAACCATAAAGTATTCTCAGCTACCTTATCCTCTCTATACCAACTCCTAAGTAATTAAAAAGGTGTGCTAGTGTAATACTATCCATTGTTGATCACTGTCATATTCACAAGTGTGCTATCAAATATTAATTTATTTATAAAAGTGTGATATATATTGTGTTTAATTTTTCAATAAATCTTTTAATTTGCAAAACAAACCTACTTCTTGGCTCAGTGAGGTCAGGGGGATTCAAAGAGAGGGGCGTTATACAAGGGTTTATCATCCAGATTCATGAACTAGTCATAAAAATATATAAATAAGGGCTTTCATTGGGCATCCCAGACTAGGCACTGACTTAGTTGGAGTACTGAATTGAAGTCGCTTAACAGTGCCGGGTGCCTCCCTGAGCTAGCGGATGATGGACCCATTGTGGTGTGGGGGATTCTCATGTTGACCCCGCTTGGTCTCCATATTACAGCAGGGGACAGTCACATTGCCACTACAAAAACCACTGTCCCTCGAAGGGATGTAAGATGTATCGAATCCACAGATCTGTTCAAAAAGAGGCTGAAGACTCTACTGTTTGCGTAGATCTCCTCTTGGTTTATGACCATTGCCCTGGTTTCCTCTATACTTCTGACTGAGCCATCACCCCTTTTATGTTTTCTGTCGTAAGTCGGTCTGCGCCCTAAAGACTACGGGTCTATAGGTGCGCATTACAAGTTTGATAAAGTAAAAGTAAAGTAAAGACGGGAATCTAGGGCGAGTGGCCACACAGAATCAGCAGCGGCTGTGTGCTCGGCTTCCGCGCGCCTGTCTGAATGCACCCCATATAAAACTACAGAGGGTAAAGAAAGGGACCTGCTTTGGGATGGGAATCATGATAGTCAGTCAGCCAACCATTGCACAACGCCTCTGTTAAGGACGGATACGCTAAGAAAGTCCTCTCTGGACAAAGGGTCAGGAAAACCAGAGCGATGACATACGAAGAGGAGGGGCTTTCCAGCCCCAAATCAGAACTAGAATCCATCCTCAACTGTCCACCAGTCAAACTCTACAAAGGGTGCCTGGAAAGATGCCCCTGAATTCCCTTAACACAGAGAGAGGCTGAACGTAGGGCCAGGGTGTGGCACTCATGGCAGGGATGGCAATCTCAAGTCCTGCATCCGAGCTGCAAGACATCCCCAGGGGTGGAGCCCAGCAGCCAATCCCCATCCCAGCTCAAACACCTGACTCCCCTTTAACCAGAGAGAGGCTAGAAGGCAGAGAGAAAGAGAGCGCACTGACACACAGAGCGAGTGGAACAGATAGCACAGGCTGTGGGTACCAGACCACGCAGAGAGAGAGAGTGAGCCCCTCCCAACGCGGCTCTCATCCACAGAGACGGACACAGAGTGGGGCAGAGATAGCGAGAGAGGACTGAAATGGTGCGTCATTATGTGTACAGTAACGGTCTAAGTAATATTATTCAGACATACCAAGAGGTGTCTGACAAATGGTCCCCCAGGAACGAGCTTTGTGCATTTATGAGCCCAGGGCAGAGTCTGAGGCAGGGGTGTTGCCCGGTCAGGAATAGATCTGGGGCTATGCTAATGTCAGGAATGTGGGGACTCGGGGCTAGCTGGCCTTTTGGTTGTACCTCCTATGCTTCTGGTCTAAGGTATCCAGTGTTAAGGTAGTGTGAGGCTGCCTCGGCCTACACCTTAGCTCACCTGGGTTGGTGGACAGGCAGAATGTGCAAGGCAGGTTTGCCCTGGGTCTCCCCAACTCATTTAAAACAGTCCTCCTTTCTGCGTCTATTAACCATCCGTTGAGGCCGTCCTGCTTGGGGACAGTGCTATGTTCCTGGCCGAGCTTGCACTAGCCGGCAGCCCCATATGTATTCGCTTCACCAGGTGAGGGGTTACTGCAGCAGACAGCCACACAGCACAAGCAGGACAAAACCCAGCAACCCAGGCGACCCCACACATGCCCCACTGCAGTGCTGCTCCTAGATGCCCGACTATGATCCTGCCAGCTGGGGTTTGCCCCCACGTGACCCGCTGAGGTTCTGCTCACAGCTGCCCCTCTGCAATTCCGCTGCCAGATGTCCCTGAAAGGATGTCTCCGGGGGGACATTTCACTCCACTGTGGACCTGGCAGGCACATCTGCCTCCCCTTAGTGTGCTTTAGGACCAGGCACTGCAAGCTGCCCCTACAAGGAATGCCAGCCTATTCCCGAGGCCTCTGCACTGTGCCTCACGTTTACCTTACCAGAGATGCACCACTATGAGGACATTGGCACAGCCACACTAGATGGATGCCCCCCAATGACCGCTCAGGCCTCCACTGACTGTTCCCAGCACTAACAGGCTCACATTCTAAGTAACAACACACAGCACACTTACCAGATACGCCACCCACAAATGCCCATAGAACAACACCCGCAACAGGCATCAAGCCTCACAGCACAACAAAAGGCTGTTTAGTGTGGTGCGCAAACCAGTCGCTGCCTGGGGTGCAGGTACGTTGAGGGCGCATGATAGGTTGGCCCCATCCATTATTTATTTATTTATATTTATTTGTATTTGATTCTTAAAGAACCTTTACAAAACATTTAATTCCAATTAATAGTTTCGGTTAAAATACTGTTCAAAATGCAATTCATCATCATTACCTAAAATTCATATGGCAACACAATTCCAAAGTAAATTTCGAAATAAGTGTTGAAATTAAGAACAGTAAAACTGGTTAAAGCAGGGCAAGACGCACTGAGCGCTGATCCTTGTTGGTCTATTTTTTTCACTTTGCATTTGAAGTAAAAAGAAAGTAACAGGGCAGCAAAGGGTCCATGGAACCTGTGTTATCCTGTCTCTGTTATTATCAGGGCACAGGAAATGATGCGTGGTAGAGGCCTGCAGGCACAGCAGTGAGTGCGTAACAAGGAGCAATGAATGTTAATGGGATGCCCCTAACAGAGTTCTAATGCTGAGTGAATCACATGCAATGGTTGCATGGCAAGCTCCATGATGTGTGAATCCAGAACTCCAGGAAGGAGACCTTATCAGGCGTCTTCTTTTACCGTGAGTGTTTAAGTCTCCCTAGTAGCATTACTTTGCCTGCTGGTAAACGTGATATTCTTTCACTATAAGGAAAATAAAGTTTCAATCATACTCCTTTGGGATGTATGTCATCACTGCAAATCTATAAAGCCGAATCCGAAAATGTCCATTTTCGTTTTAGCATTTCCCTGTAATTACATAAGGGGGAGGGGCGGTGAGCCCCGCAGACCTCCCCCATACTCCCCTTATATGTTTTATTAACCTAAACCCGCCCCCTTTTGCTCAACATGTTCCTGTCATAAATTATATTTTGTCATGTCGGTTTATTATGTGGTGTGTTTAGTTTTGATGTCATCTCTAGATTATGTTGTGTTATATGAGTAAGCCTTCATGCTGCACCCATATGCAACTATACATACAGGCTTCAGTGCTGTAACCCCACTATGGCGGCCATAGTGGTTTTACGGCACCAAAGTCTGTCTGTATAATCGCATATTGTTCCCCCGCCAGAGGTAAGCGAACAGTGGTCTGTGGGGAAAAGGAAGAGGGCAAAGTGGTAGGATATGTGCAGTGGGAGTGGGATAGAAATGCACAGGTAATTGGAAAGTACCAAGGGGTTGAGGGGGGAGTGTCTGATTGTGGCAGCAGGGGCGCAAGGGTAATCTTTGGTAATGGATCAAACAGAGTGCTGATTGTCATTATATTATCATAGCGCAAACCTAGCTCGGGAACAACAGAGTGCTGAACAAGTCATAGAGCAAAACATTGGTCCCTCAATTTCTAAATATCGTTTTGGGTTGGATGTATTTGTACATCTGTGCACCCCTCTTGGTAACAGTGCTTCTATAATTGTAATACTATGCTTTTGTTGAGGCAATGCTAGTTCATCTGTAAGTGATTTCAATCCGGCACTTCACCTAAGTCAATGCCCAGCATGTAATGCACAACTGAAGCCCTTATTTATTTGTGTCTAAAAGTTCTTTTATTCTGAACGATGTACCACTTATATCACGCCCCTCTCTTGGAACCCCCCGCCCCCCGGTCACACTGAACCAGAAATCAGGCTGGTTTGCAAAGTTAAAATATTTATTTATGTAGTTCACAATGTAATCACACTATGTTTAATGGAAATACAATAATCACCAATGGGGTGATGTAACAGTAAGCAATCTCTTTAATCACAAGGTGAAATAGTGAGCAAAACAATTCACAACCGAAACAATACTTTGTGTGGTTTCAGATCAATAGCAGTGTGGTTACTATTTCCCCCTGCACACCCCTCAGCCCCCACCAAGCAATATAAAAGATAGGAGGAGAGAGAACAGGTTTCAGGAATGCAGAATTCAAACAAAATGTCAATCCCAATTTCCCCCCAGCAAACACAAGAGAGAAACAGAACTGATTGGCAAACTGTCAAAATGGTTTTAAAGTTATCTGAGAATGGATTGGTTTAAATGACTGAAATTGTTTAAATTCTAATGGGAGCCGCTTTGGATAGTTGCAGACAAACACCAGCAATGATTTGACACTAATAAGCAATGTGCAGACTCAAAATTGAGGTTGGGTGCAATCAGAAGCTATTTTACATGTGTAATGTTTTGGAAATACAAAAATTTGCGGCAAACTTTTCCACGCGCGGTTATCGCGATCGTGGGAGAACTATGTGGATTTGCAATGCGGTTTTAGGTTCTATGTGAAGCTTAGGAACAAGCAGAAGTAGAAATTTTGTTTCTAGCATATTGAGAAAGTTATGGACGTTTTAGTGGAGGTCGTTTTTCTGAGATAGGTGCAAGAATAATACACAGGTAGGTGCTTTAAAAGACAAACAGGATTTCTTTACACTAGGGTATCACTATGAAGAAGCAAATACCACACGGAAGCACAGCCACTGGACCAGGGCGCCACTGGATCCGGGCGACTGCCTGCCGAGGAGCTTGCCTTCTTCAGATGAAATATATAAGCGCAAAGATATTTAACAATACCAATACCAAAGGAGATAGTAGGGATAATATAGATAGTTCAGGCAATTCAAAAATATTTCTAACAATGCAGTTCTGAATATAAGATCGGATGGATTTAGATAGGGGTAGACTATGGATAGTACATTTGCTAGTGACACAGTCCTATACTATGCATACTCACTATATATGTTTTGAACAGAACGGTCAGGAATTCTGGTCCGTCAAGATTTCTGGTCAGGAATTCTGGTGGGCACACCGGACTGGACAGGCTGCTGGGTACACCGGACTGGACTGGGTCTGCAATGGCTCTGGTCACAGCCATCTGGTCACAGCATGGCACTTGTAAGAAGATTCAATTCAGCACTACAGCTAAGTCGATGCCTAGTCTGGGATACTGAATGGAAACCCTTATTGATATATCATTATGTCCAGTTCATGAGTTCTGGATGACTACCCCTATATAACACCCCTCTCTTAGAATCCCCCTGACCCCACTGAGCCAAGAAGTAGGTTTGTTTTGCAAATTAAAAGGTTTATTTGAGAAATAAGACAAAATATAGATACCACGCTTTTAAAATAAATTAATAATTGATATCGCCCTTATAAATATAATGTTAATCAACAATGGGTAATCTGACACTAGCACACTTCTTTATAATCAATGAGGAGTTAGTATAGGATGGAGCAAGTAGCAAAAATACTTTTATGATTTCAAGGGAAAAGCAATGAGGAATAAAATGCAGTACAGAAATACTTGAGATGATTTTAGCAAAAGATAATATAATCACTTTTTCTCTGGCAATTCACCCCCCTCCCCTATGCAATGTAAGACATGGAAGTAGATGGAAAGAGGAGCACACAGTTCTCAGGAATGCAATCAAATACAATACGAAATTCAGTTCCCCCCAGCAAGCTTAGAGGAAACAGGTAGGAGTTTGAAACACAGGCCCAAAATGCTTTTTAATGTGATGGCAATGGGTGGGAAAATGTTGAAAATGCTTTTAATTTCCTTTAGGAGGTTCAGGGTGAGTGAGAGATACTTGGGATGAGTTCAGGCTCACTTTAGCAATGATTCAGAGATGGTGATTAAGAGGCAAACAAATTTTTAGCAAGGAAAGAAATGACTGCTGATGATTACACGTGGCTGGATTTTTAACCAAATCGCAAATCGCGGTAAAATTTGCAAGTGCGTGAATCGTGATTACGGCAAAAGTATAAGGAGTAGCAAGTCGGTTCTAGGTTCATTGGAAAGCTGAGATTCTAAGCTTTCCTATCCCAAACGGTTCTAGAGATACGGGCGATTAAATAAAGGTAGTTTTTCGGATTTAAAGTAAACTCAAAATGACAGGTGACAGCTTGCAGCTTCAGAATTGACAGGTGACAGTTGTGCAGCTTTACAAATGACAGATGACATGATTTCTAGGAGGCTGTTCTACTTAGGTTAAAATAGTTTGGATTAGATTATTTTAACTAAGAGATTGGTTCTGCACAGTTCTGCTAGGTACTCACAATATAAATTTGAAATAGGCCTCGCCACGGATCTGGTCAGGTTTTGGACTGGACTCCGGTTCTGGTCTCGGCACTTCACAGTGATCTGGGTCAGCTCTCTGGTTCTGCTCACAGCGGTCTTGGTCACTCTGGATCTCTGGTCTGGTCTGCCCGGATACAGCGGTCTCTGCACGGCTCCTGGATCTCTGCACTGGTCCTGGCAAAAGTTCTTGGCAAGGGATTCAAGCAGCTCGCCTGGCTGTGAGTAGCTTTCAATGATTTGAGGCCTGCTGCAGAGAACTCAGCTTGTGGTTTTAGGCCTCTGATTTAGGTTCTAAAGTATAAGTTCTAGGTTCTGGAGTATGTAGCTGGAGTCAGTCTGGAACTGGTATCTTCTGGATGTTGTGTGGTCCGGCAAAACGCTCCGCAGCAACTGGATTTGAATGTCTCTACCTGTCCCAGCAGTCTCTTTTTATGTGTTTTGAAAATGGGTGTGTGCCTGGGCCTAGCTAAGCCTGCCCCTCTCTACTTGTCATTGGCCCAATTCTCCCCTCTCCCATGATTGGGGGAATGAAATGTGAGTCAGAGTGATGCTGTAGGTTTTATGGGTCAGAGGATCCTCCCCTGGTCAGTTTGCCCACACATCTATATTTGATTCAAATACATCCTTCCCAGATATACAATTTGTTGAAATTACATGTGCACATTATATATTCCTTATGGTCCATGCTTGTCCGCCTCTGATCTTCCGGGGGGCTTGCATTCAAAAATGACAACATTTTGCACTTTTTAACTGGTTTTGCAATATCGGACATTTACCCAAATTCACACACATGTGCGCAAGGAGTATGGACATTAATTGATGAAGTGTCAGATTTTTAACATGCAGACATTTGGAGTGAGACCCTATTTTCCGCTAGCAACCCCCCAGAATACACCACAGGGTCCTAACGCATCTCAAAATGTTCACAGAAAAATCACAAAAATAATGATATTACTTATATAATTCTGACAAGTCCGCACTTTGAGTTATCTATCTTTTTAAAATTATGCCCTGGTCAAAAAGGGGTGTGGCTTCCCACATCACAGGGTGAAATAACTTGTTTATCCACTTCCCCCAAGCTCAGCTGCTAGCAGAGGCACTGCCCCTCCCAGTTTCCCCTAAGAGCAAGCCACTTTTACGACGCCCCCAATATAACATTTGCCTGAGTCCAGGACAGGCCTTTGTTCAACTCCCTGTAGTCCCCAGCTGCTCCACCCCTAATCTAATCAACACGGCCATGTGACCTCAGGATGCAGCCAGGCCTGGGAACACAGCTGTTGATCCAGTATCAACTCCTGTCATGGGTAGTTGTCAGGCAGAATTCAGTTTCATTAAGCCAGGTTTCAGCTAAATGTCACTTTTTGTTCCCAGTTTTCTACATTCAAATCAAACTGACAATTTTTACCTATACATTAAATAATTACTCCCTTCAAGTCATTTCAGAATATAGTTTTACATTGTATCCACCTCTTAGCAAGTCTTTCCTTGGTCTGGTTTTGTTTCATTTTTTCAGTTTTACACAAAAGTCTGGTGGTTTTAAAACGCCGGCTTTCTGATAGTGGTGAGTACTGGTAATGCAACCATTTTTGGGATTAAGAAAATGAATTCCCCACAAGAAGGTTGTATCTTTGGAGTGGTCTCGTGCCAACTGCGCAGTTCTCCTATTCTGGCGTGAAGGTGGGCGGCGATAGCTCATCCCCACATCCACCCAGTCTATTGATTTAGTTTGTTCTGGGATAGAATAATGGGCGGCAACAGCTCATCCCCACATCTACCCAGTCTATTGATTCAACATGGGTCAAAACCCATGACAAATCCCCCCGCCCGACTGCGCTTTGATTCAAGTCGAAGGGAAGTCGGGTGCAAAGGAGGTTTTGAGCCCTTGCGCTGGTATGTCCCCATTATCTTCTTCCAATACTGTAGTTGGCACAGTTCAGCATCTTTTCCTCCCTCCAGTCGATCAATCAGTTCTCCTTGCTGGTCCTGATGGGAGGATTGGGTGGTACCCTGGGCCCCTTGGGTCTCTGCTCCCGGTCTCCGGATCGTCCTCCTTGGCCAGTCTCCAGGTTTTCTTTCTCCTAGGACGACAAAGGAAAAGTGGCAATACCTATTCGTAGACATGTTTCCATCACTACTAATGGTGTGGCAGACATATACATTTTATACTTTAACATACCTAACATTTTACTTTTGAGATACAAGTTATCATTCATAGACAGTGGCTTACAAGAGTATAATATTTTAGAGACTATATGTGGGATATTTTAGGGTTGGAACTGAATTAATCTGGAGCGGTCCCCTCTGGTATTGCAGAGGACTCCTCCAGTTGCTGCAGAGTGTGCCTGGGATGGCAACACTTTAGCTGATTTATATGTACCAACTTGTCTTCCCCCTCCGCCAGACTGCCTTTGGGGATGCAGATCTTATAGGCAATAGGGGAGATCTTGTCTATAATTTCAAACGGTCCCTTCCATGTAGGCAAGAATTTTCGCTGTTTGGCCTGGTTCCTTTGGAAATTGTATACATAGACCCGATCACCCACCTTATATTCCTTTCGGGTAGTTTTTAAATCATAGTGGGTCTTCATTCTCTCGGCTGATCTTTCTAGATTCCGCTGAGCATAGGCAAAAGCATGCTGAAGGTGTTTCCTTAAATTCTCCACATACTCATGAGTTGTGGAGGCATTTATCAACGTTTGCTCTTGGGTTCTGTAAAGCAAATGCTGGGGAAGCACCATCTTGTGTCCAGTCATCAATTCAAATGGTGACATTTTGGTTGCAGATGAAGGGGTAGATCTGATGGCCATTAGGACCAGAGGTAATCGGATATCCCAACTTGGCCCAGAATCTGCCACAAACTTTTTTAAGATGCTCACAATGGTTCGGTTATATCTCTCCACTGCTCCAGAAGAAGCTGGCCTGTAAGCAATGTGTAGCTTCCTTTTAACCCCCAGTATCTCCCACATCTTTGTCATTACTTCACTGGTGAAGTGGCTACCCCTGTCTGACTCAAAAGATGTGGTTAATCATCAGGGCAGCTGCAATTTCTGCCTTGCAGTTTGGGGCTGGGAGACATTCCACCCACTTGGTAAACAAGCATGTAACGGTCAACATGTACTTGTTTCCTCTAGACGAGCGAATCACAGGGCCTACAAAGTCGATTTGCAAATCTGACCATGGCAGTGTCATCCCCCTCTTTTGGAGAGGTGCACGGTGTGTGAGGGATGATGGCTGAAATTGTGCACACACAAGACACCCCTTCAAGTATTGGTCAAGGTCCTGCCCCATGTGTGGCCAGTATGCAACCTCTCAAGATTTCCAGTGTTGTGTGAAACCCCCTATGACCGGCGGTGGCCGCATCATGGGCGTGACTTAAGATCAGGCTTCGGAATGAGGTAGGAACCACCCACTGATCACGGCCAGCTTGGGATTTCCTTACCAACAAACCGTCTTGGATTCGGAACATTTTTGGACATTTCATCAACACTCTTAGGTCCTCTTTCCCAATGTAATCGGTATCCGTCAGGGGAAAGTTCTCAGGCTCCTCAAGGTGTTGGTAAAACTTACCAATAATTGGATCCCCCTTCTGAGCTGTAATTAAATCAGCATCAGGGGTCTCCTTACTCCATTGTGCAGTTGAAAGATCATTGTGAGCATTTGTCTGGGACCTAGTGATAGCGGTGACCTGGATTTCACCCAACAGGACTCTATTTCGATTAGATCCCCTTGGATGGCCCCGGTTTTGGCCAGCTGATCAGCTAAGTCATTTCCAGTTTTGTCTGGTCCCTCTACTTTGGAATGACCCTTGATCTTCTTCCAGTAGATGGTCATCACATTCGAGGTGACCAGATCATCAATGTTTTGGATTAACTTCCCATGTTTCAGGGGTTTGTTATTAGCGCATAACATGCCTCTGGTTTTCCAGTTGACCAGGTGCTCCACGAACCCGTTCCGTACATACTCCGAATCTGTGATTATGACCAGTTCGTGGAGTTGATGCTGGACAGCAGTGAGGATGGCCTGATGCACAGCCATCAATTCTGCCACCTGACTACTTCGGGGACCAATTTTGTATCCAGCGGAGGGTTCTGGAAACTCCTTCACCCATGCATTCCCTACGCCAGCCACCAGTTCTTTCTCCCCGTCGTTGTCAACATGGTAAGAGCATCCATCCACATAGACAGTGGGCATTCCCTCACACTTGTCTTCTTCAAAGACTTTGTGTGGGGAATTAACGTATGCCTCCATGTTGTCCTTGATTTTTAGACTTTCGTCCTCGAGACAGTTTTCTCTGGCACGATCATGCAAGTCAGCCAGACCTTGCGTGAGGGGACTCTTCTTGTTTTGGCCATATCTGACCTCCACAGGAAAGCCTTGCATTGACAGAATCCAGGAAGTAATTCGGGAATTACTCACATTTCCAGCCCGGATTCTGTCACTTTGGAGATATTGCAGAGGCTGGTGTGGAGTCTCCACTATGATGTGTTCCCCCTGGATAAACGGGCGGTAATTCTTCAATGCCCACACCGTTGCCAGGAGTGCCTTCTCACAATCGTTGAATTTTTCCTCCACAGAGGATAAAGTTTTGCTTGCATAGGAGATTACGTTATTGACGTTGTCATGCTTTTGGTATAATACTGCCGTCAAGCACGTATTAGAAACCCCGTCTCCAGGAAGAACTCCTTGTTTCTGACAGGGTAAGCTAGGCAAGGCGCTTGTGAGAGGCTTCTTTTGAGTTGTCTTACCGCCTCGGATTGTTCTGGACCCCATTCCCACTTGACCCCCCCTTCAAGAGATGAATCAGGGGTCTAGCAATCTCTGCGTAGCCTTCAATGAACTTTCTGCTGTAATTAGTCAGTCCAAGGAGGCTCCTTAGTTCCTGCAGAGTTGTGGGGTCTTTGAGTTTCTGGAGTGCTTCCGCTTTCTTTTCTTTGGGACAGAGACCCTGAGGAGTAATCTCATGCCCCAAGAAATTAACACGGGTTCTACACCACTGTGCTTTCTGAAAGGAAAGTTTTGCTCCGGCGGCCCGCAATTGGGTCAGAACATAACGGATCTCCGCTATATGTTCCTCCACAGATGAACTTTTGATGAGGACATCATCTACATAAGCCAGGTTACCCCTTGCACCCAGGTCGGGCATGGCCTTGTGTAGGAAAATGTTGAATTCATTGCCGGAATTGAGGTATCCGAAGGGAGTCCGGGTCCGTGTGTACTGCTGGCCCCCAAAGGTAAAAGCCAGTTTGTATTAGTCCTCCCTACTGACAGGCATGGTCCAGTATCCATTGGTCAGGTCTATTGCAGTGAATACTTGTGGCCCTTGAATCTGGGCCAGCCCTTGGTCAATGTAGGGCAGAGGCCATCGGGAAGTATAGACCCGTTTGTTGAGCTCCCTAAGGTCGGCGCAGAGTCTCCACTGGCCATTTGGCTTCAATATTCCCAGCACCGGATTATTGAAAGTGCTGTGGACTGGACGGATTATTCCCCGGGACTCTAGGTTCTTAATTATTTCAGTAAGGGACTCCATGGATGCGAGAGGCAAGCGATATTGCTTCACAAACACTGGAGTCATTACAGGGTCCGTGGGAATTGTCGTGGTGTGGATGTCGGTGCGACCACAGTCATATGAGTCCACCGCAAAGATATCTTGGAAATCCAAGAAAACTTGTTTCAACTTTTGCTTCTGTTCCAGAGTCACACAGGCATCAGCTAGGTTGACTCTCTCTTCCACCATCTGCCTGAAGCCTGGAAAGACTTTTGGTTTGGCTATCTCAGCGGCCTCCTCCAACTGGGTGGAGAAGTCCCTGGTCAGAGTGCTGATTTGGACTGGAGGCTTCAGGTGGGAAAGGCAGCCCTCATGGACCTGGAAAATGACCTCATCCGTCCTGAAGTCACAAGTCACATCTTCCTTACCGTAAGGGCAAGAAGTGTACACAAGCAAGTTCCCCCCATGCCGGGTGAAGATCCTGTCTGGTGTTGTTTTGTCATCACTGTCACTGTCAAAACAGTCCTTGGGGATTGGTCCTAACAGTTCATTTCCTAAATCAATGGAAAAATGTCGGTCATCAACCGCCAGTCCAATAATGGTGCCTGCGGCTAGAGTAATACTCTTTAAGTCGCTGTTATCCACCTCTATTAGAATGGTGTCATGTTCTATGTTGACTAATGGAGTTGGGTTTACCCCCAACCCTTGCTGTTGGAGAGCAGCGTTTAGATGTATGTAAGCATCAGGGTTTTTTAAATGTTGTCCTCTTTTAACTTTCACTTCCAGGGAGAATTGTCGGGTCCTTTCTGGGATGGTGACTTCCTCTTTGATCAGAATTTCAACTGCATAAGGTAGCAATTGAGCTGACCTAAATGCTTTTTCTGGATTATCAAAGCCCATGGGATTATCCGCTAATCGGGACCAAGCTTTGAAGTTTATTAGGTCCAAACTAATGGCAAAGCGATTGAGAATGTCACTGCCTAAGTAAAAGGCGGCAGTGACGTCTCGCACGACCCAACAATTATGGACTATGCTCTTGTTGCCAATGGAGATTTTGAGCATACACCTGCTTGGCAGGAGATGTTTGGAATTAGGTGCTTCCAGGTCCATTTCCCATTTGTCTATCAGTTTGAATGTGGGAATGGCTGGATCTTTTGGGAGTTGGCGGAACATGGCTTCGCTGATGAAGCTCTTACCGTTGTTCACACACACTCGAGCGAGAACAGAGTCCTTCCCATCATTTAACTGGACAGGGATGAACAACTGCTCTCCAATTTGCTGAATATCAGCCAGGCTCTGAGCTGATTTCACATCTTTCTGGACTATAGGAGTGGGAGTTTCTGATTGTGGATTAGTAAAGAATTTCAGGGTGTTTCCTTCTAGTGTGGAATACCACCTTAAACTGGAAGGAAGGTTGATTTTCAGAAATAGAGAGGACCCCCCATCACCAGTCTGTTGTCCTACTGCTATTACTGTCACGTCTGGAATTTGGTTGTTCTGGAAGTGAAATTCTACTTGGTCAGATTTTTGTTCAACCATGTGGCAGGTGCCGTTTAAACTAACATGGTTGACACTCTGTTTTAATTTTATTGGTCGGCTAGTCTGGGTCCAGAGGACCTTGTTTACGCAATCTATTAGGGGTGACAACCTTCTCAGGAGGTCATTCCCTAGTAAACAAGGGGTGCCCTCTGGAGTCACTACTATGACCGGGTGTTTCACCTTGTGTCGCCCAATTTTAATGTCCAAGTCTGCAGTCCCCTCAACGGGAATTTCCTTCCCGTCAAAGTTCTGCAGTTGTCCAGGAAGAGAGGTGAGAGGAATTCGGTAATTCTCCCCCCTTCCTGCATTTAGTTCTTCAAAGGCCCTTTTGGACAGAAGGGTAGCTTGGGATCCAGTGTCCACCAGTGCCAAAATTGTACCCTGCCCCTGTACTTGTACCGGGGAATAGTATCTTCCCTCCTTCCCCTCAAGGGTGCACAGATAATGCACATTTTTGGACAACTGGTGGGCTAACTTTCTGGTTTTGGACATTGCTAGCGAAGAGATTTGGGCAGAATTCTGTGGAGAGCCTTGGGAATCTGAAAGAAAAAGTTGGCAACTGGAGATCAGAGCCATTGTGGGTTCCCCTGGTTCCGGTTCTGGGCCCTCCCCCCTTTTTGGCAGCAGTCACCAGGATGGGTTTGAACCAGGGGATTTTGGTATTGTCGGTTCTGGGATGAGATGATGGGCGGCGGTAGCTCAGTCTCCACACCTCCCCAGTCTGAATTGACATCCCTTGGGACCCATTTTTCCTTGGGAGGAGTTCCCCGATCTCTGAAGGAGAAGATCCTTTTCCCAGGATCTTCTGAGGATCCCTCTCCCTCAAATTGGAAGACCTGTACCTCCTCCACAAAGTGGGTCTGTTTGGGTCCTTTGTTTCTCCTACCTCCTCTCTGCTCCTTGGGTGGCAGACTTTCAGGGGTAGGATATTTTGTTTCCGGTTCTGGTTTTCCAGGGGCTGTTTACAAGTTGGGAAGGAAGCTTCCTCCAAGGGTTTACACCCCCCTTCCTCTTGTGCCTCCTCCCTTGGAACCAGTGTGTTATGGGGGTGCTGCCCCCGTCATTGTTCTGGAGCACCAGGTCCAGAGTTTGGGGCATTCTGCGGTGGCATGCTCATCTGAGGGTTCTGTTGAGCCCTCAGTATGTGACCCAGATCTCGTGCCATATTTTGGACCTGGCGCTCAAGTTGTGAAACCCGCTCAGGCTGATACGGGGCTCTATTTTCTCCCCTGGGCTGATCCCGGGAAGGGTAGCTATCCCTTCTCTGGTAGTACCCCTGGTTGGGAAGATTTTGGTACCCCTCCACCCTTGGCCTCCCCTCTCCCAGATTAGGTTGTCTGGGCTCAGGGAATTGGGGAAAGAAGGATGGATGATTTTGGGGCTGGAAATTGGGTGGATACCTGGGGAAACAGTTCTGCCCAGGATTTGGAGAATTTCTGCCCTCCTGTGGGAAGTTGGGAGGGAAGTTCCCTGGGTTAGGTGCTTAGCCGGATCCCGCCCCTTGGGCTGGAGGAGTCCACACATAACCCAGGATTGGTCGGTTTCCCTTATAGCGGGGACTTACATAGTCAGGGGAGCGGGGGACCCCATTTGTGGGACTACCTTCTCGACTCCCTGTCTGTGACTGGCCCGAGGGCCTTCTGGGCTGTGAATTATTTGGTGCAGGCAGGTTTTTAGGCCCCCCCATCTCCAAATCTAAAACAGGGGCAACCTTTACCTCTGCCACCTTGGCAGCGGCAGGGGTGCTGTTGGTTTTGGGGGTTTTCGGCGCATTATTTTTATTTTCGATGGGCTTCTGCACCTCATAGATCCGGGTAGCCTGTTCAATGACCCAGTCTAAAGATCTTTTCTCATGAAAATCTCTCACAAGCTGGGTCATTATGTATTTGGGTAGAGCATGGAAAAACGTATTGATGAACTCTCTGCTGTCCGTGCGCACCCTTCTGGTGGTCTGCGCAAAAGCACGTTTTAATTCTTGCATAAACTCTTGTGGGGCCTGATCCTCCCCACATTGCAAATTGTAGGCTGCCTTGTGAGCCTCTTGGGGATTTCTGTGCACAGAAAAATGTTTCAAGATGGCCGCCCTGTATGTGGACCACCTTGAATGATTTTGGTCCTCCAGCCCCGCAAAGAAACTGGAGTACTCTGGTGAGAAGGTCCACTTTACATATTGAATACAGCTTTGGCTGTCCTTCAAATGAAAAGTCTCCATCATTTGCTCAAACAGCTCTAAGTGCTCCCAAACAGAATACTTGGCGTTCTTATGATAAGGCGTGATAACACTCCTTATTGCCTTTATTTGCTTCAATGGGTCCTTAAGCAAGGCCCTTTTTGCCTTATTGGCCTTTTTGGTTCGGGTAACCCTGGTCCATTCATCCTCGGACTCAGAGGCACTGCTCCCAGAGGTTCCTGTCTGATCTTCCAGGTTTTCCCGGATTCTGCAAGCCTGGGAATGGCTGGCAGAATGTGGGGACCTGGTCTCCTGTGTCCTGCGCCGTTCAGAGGAGTCTTCAGATTCCTCCTTGCTGCCAGGATTTGATGGGTACCCCCCCCACTGACCTAACTGGGCAGATGTTTTCAGGATGCCCTTAATGGGCCTACTCTCCTGGGGTTCCCCACTAAATTGCACTGTGCTTGGGTGCCCATACCCGGATGCCCGCCCCTCCATTCCTGGGAGGTACTAGCCTATGAGCCCCATACTTCTGGTTGGATAGTAATCTGCCATCCCTGTGGCCCGGTGCTCATGTGCGCCAAGGGACATGGGGTTGGCAGAGTCCAGGGACTGAGAGATATGAAGGCCTCTGGTACTAGGGCCCCTGAGGTTATGCTCAGGAGTCTCCCTCTCCCAGCGAACCTGGTCTCTATACGCCCCTGCTCCCTGTTGCAATGCAAGAGCCTGCGCTTTCAGTTCCTCAGTTAAGGCCTTACTAGACTCTATCAGCCTCTCCTGCATCGCTACCTGTTGCTGGAGCCTATCATGGTGCTGACAGAGAGCCTCATTTTCTCTCTGTGCCTCCTGATTAGTCCTGGAGTACTGGGCCAGTCTCTGCTGCAGGAGGGTTACCTCCTGAGCTGTGTCCCTATTGGCCTGCTCCTTTCTTGCCAGAGCATCCTCCACCCTCCTGGTGTGCTCTAACAAGTTCTGGCGTTCTTTTTGGAGGTCACCCAGTCCCTGGAGGGCCAGGTGATTTTCTTCCATTTTCCTTTTTAAGTGGCAGACTTCCTGGCCTAAGGTATCCCTTTCCTGACTAAGAGTCTGCATCTGTGCCGCCAGGTCGTCCCTTTGCCTTTGGAAGGCACCAGCTTTCTGGTGTTCTTCATCAAACTCTGCCTGGGTATCCAGGTCTTTCAAAATCAATGTATTGCTTTCCTCTTTCTCTCTGTCTAGTTGGATTTGCAGGGTGGCTACCTGCTCTGTGCCGGCCCTGTTGAAATTGATCTGTTGCTCCAGCTTTTTCTGGCTCTGCAGTAAGGAGTCCAGACTGTCTTGGTGCTCCTTCTGCAAAGCCAGAATTCTGGTATCCTGGTCCGTCTTTTCCTGTTGCAGGATATCCATATGCTTCTTTATTTTAATGATGTACTGTCTACTCTCATTTTCGGACTCCTGGCTTCTGTGCAGCCTCTGCTCAGAAGAGTCTAGATCAGATTGGGCCTTCTGTAATGCCAGCAGTTGCCTACTCCCCAGATCTTGGCCTTCAGCACATTTGTCCTGCATGGCTCCCATATGTAAATATAAATATGCCGCCACCCTGGCAATCTTGTTGTGCTCATCCTTGGCCTTAGGGGCCATATATAGTTCACTCAGGGCCACATGTAAGGGACCCTGGTCTCTCCATATATCTGACCCTGTTTCAGTGATTTGGGGTGCGATTGCCTGCAACCAAACCGTCTGGTCCTGATGAGTCCACTCACCTCTCACAAATAGCTTATGTAATAAGTGCTCTCTGGCTATTTTCATATCTACCAAGGTCGTCATTCTGGAATTTGAGTTCCTTCCTGACTTACAGAAGTTTGTATTTTATTTTTGCAAAACAGACCTTTCCCTTAGAGCGTCCTTTTGAGGAGTGCTTTACAGCGTAACACAGCGTGGTGATACGACCGGATGTATGTATCTTGTCAGTTAGCACACTGTATTAATTTGCACAAGTGATAGGTCTAATCCAGAATCCCCGGCTACGAGCCCCCAATTTGTAAGAAGATTCAATTCAGCACTACAGCTAAATCGATGCCTAGTCTGGGATACTGAATGGAAACCCTTATTGATATATCTTTATGTCCAGTTCATGAGTTCTGGATGACTACCCCTATATAACACCCCTCTCTTAGAATCCCCCTGACCCCACTGAGCCAAGAAGTAGGTTTGTTTTGCAAATTAAAAGGTTTATTTGAGAAATAAGACAAAATATAGATACCACGCTTTTATAATAAATTAATAATCGATATCGCCCTTATAAATATAATGTTAATCAACAATGGGTAATCTGACACTAGCACACTTCTTTATAATCAATGAGAAGTTAGTATAGGATGGATAGGATGGATCAAGTAGTAAAAATACTTTTATGATTTCAAGGGAAAAGCAATGAGGAATAAAATGCAGTACAGAAATACTTGCGATGATTTAGCAAAAGACAATATAATCACTTTTTCTCTGGCAATTCACACCCCTCCACTATGCAATGTAAGACATGGAAGTAGATGGAAAGAGGAGCACACAGTTCTCAGGAATGCAATCAAATACAATACGAAATTCAGTTCCCCCCAGCAAGCTTAGAGGAAACAGGTAGGAGTTTGAAACACAGGCCCAAAATGCTTTTTAATGTGATGGCAATGGGTGGGAAAATGTTGAAAATGCTTTTAATTCCCTTTAGGAGGTTCAGGGTGAGTGAGAGATACTTGGGATGAGTTCAGGCTCACTTTAGCAATGATTCAGAGATGGTGATTAAGAGGCAAACGAATTTTTAGCAAGGAAAGAAATGACTGATGATGGTTACAGGTGGCTGGATTTTTAACCAAATCGCAAATCGCGGTAAAATTCGCGAGTGCGTGAATCGTGATTACGGCAAAGGTATAAGGAGTAGCAAGTCGGTTCTAGGTTCGTTGGAAAGCTGAGATTCGTTCCTGTCCCAAACGGTTCCAGAGATACGGGCGATTAAATAAAGGTAGTTTTTCGGATTTAAAGTAAACTCAAAATGACAGGTGACAGCTTGCAGCTTCAGAATTGACAGGTGACAGTTGTGCAGCTTTACAAATGACAGATGACACGATTTCTAGGAGGCTGTTCTAGTTAGGTTAAAATAGTTTGGATTAGATTATTTTAACTAAGAGATTGGTTCTGCACAGTTCTACTAGGTACTCACAATATAAATTTGAAATAGGCCTCACCACGGATCTGGTCAGGTTTTGGACTGGACTCCGGTTCTGGTCTCGGCACTTCACAACGATCTGGGTCAGCTCTCTGGTTCTGCTCACAGCGGTCTGGGTCACTCTGGATCTCTGGTCTGGTCTGTCCGGATACAGCGGTCTCTGCACAGCTCCTGGATCTCTGCACTGGTCCTGGCAAAAGTTCTTGGCAAGGGATTCAAGCAGCTCGCCCGGCTGTGAGTAGCTTTCAATGATTTGAGGCCTGCTGCAGAGAACTCAGCTTGTGGTTTTAGGCCTCTGATTTAGGTTCTAAAGTATAAGTTCTAGGTTCTGGAGTATGTAGCTGGAGTCAGTCTGGAACTGGTATCTTCTGGATGTTGTGTGGTCCGGCAAAACGCTCCGCAGCAACTGGATTTGAATGTCTCTACCTTTCCCAGCAGTCTCTTTGTATGTGTTTTGAAAATGGGTGTGTGCCTGGGCCTAGCTAAGCCTGCCCCTCTCTACTTGTCATTGGCCCAATTCTCCCCTCTCCCATGATTGGGGGAAGGAAATGTGAGTCAGAGTGATGCTGTAGGTTTTATGGGTCAGAGGATCCTCCCCTGGTCAGTTTGCCCACAAATCTATATTTGATTCAAATACATCCTTCCCAGATATACAATTTGTTGAAATTACATGTGCACATTATATATTCCTTATGGTCCATGCTTGTCCGCCTCTGATCTTCCTGGGGGCTTGCATTCAAAAATGACAACATTTTGCGCTTTTTAACTGGTTTTGCAATATCGGACATTTACCCAAATTTACACACATGTGCGCAAGGAGTATGGACATTAATTGATGAAGTGTCAGATTTTTAACATGCAGACATTTGGAGTGAGACCCTATTTTCCGCTAGCAACCCCCCAGAATACACCACAGGGTCCTAACGCATCTCAAAATGTTCACAGAAAAATCACAAAAATAATGATATTACTTATATAATTCTGACAAGTCCGCACTTTGAGTTATCTATCTTTTTAAAATTATGCCCTGGTCAAAAAGGGGTGTGGCTTCCCACATCACAGGGTGAAATAACTGGTTTATCCACTTCCCCCAAGCTCAGCTGCTAGCAGAGGCACTGCCCCTCCCAGTTTCCCCTAAGAGGAAGCCACTTTTACGATGCCCCCAATATAACATTTGCCTGAGTCCAGGACAGGCCTTTGTTCAACTCCCTGTAGTCCCCAGCTGCTCCACCCCTAATCTAATCAACAGGGCCATGTGACCTCAGGATGCAGCCAGGCCTGGGAACACAGCTGTTGATCCAGTATCAACTCCTGTCGGGGGTAGTTGTCAGGCAGAATTCAGTTTCATTAAGCCAGGTTTCAGCTAAATGTCACTTTTTGTTGCCAGTTTTCTACATTCAAATCAAACTGACAATTTTTACCTATACATTAAATAATTACTCCCTTCAAGTCATTTCAGAATATAGTTTTACATTGTATCCACCTCTTAGCAAGTCTTTCCTTGGTCTGGTTTTGTTTCATTTGTTCAGTTTTACACAAAAGTCTGGTGGTTTCAAAAACGCCGGCTTTCTGATAGTGGTGAGTACTGGTAATGCAACCATTTTTGGGATTAAGAAAATGAATTCCCCACAAGAAGGTTGTATCTTTGGAGTGGTCTCGTGCCAACTGCGCAGTTCTCCTATTCTAGCGTGAAGGTGGGCGGCGATAGCTCATCCCCACATCTACCCAGTCTATTGATTCAACATGGGTCAAAACCCATGACACACAGCACGGCACAGCACAGCACAACTGGATTGGATCTTTTGGTTCTGGTAATAATTCTTTTAGCAGGAAAGCAGTTACAGCGCAGCCCGGCTGTTTCTTTTGTTCCCCTTATATTTTGTGGGATTCTTTCTGGTCCTGGAAACTCAAGGCCTAGTTGAAAATGGTTCAACTAATGGAATGGGCCTTTCTGCTTGCCAAGTGTCTGGAGTCAGGAGCAAGGAATATGGATGGATCTGCTTCAGGGTGCTTCGCCAGGATCAGGATAGTGGGTGAATCTGTCTGTCTTTTTCTAGGTCCTCATCTTTCCCTATTTATGCATATGATACGGGTGTGTGTATGCTGGCTTATCCTAAGCACATCCCCTAGGTAGGCTATTGGCTAGAGTCTCCTCTCTCCCTTGATTGGAGGAGTAAACAGGGTGTCACCATGATGATGTGGGTTATGAGTCAGAGAATCCTCCCCTTGTCCCTTTGAACATAAAATCTACTTTTAGTACAATACATATTTGCAAATGTGCAACCTTTCTAACAATAACATATATAGATCACATATTTTGTGGAGCAGATACTCTTCCATTCCAAGCCCGGTCGCTGTAGGATCTTGGGTCTGCTTTTGACAGGATTCTGCCCTTTTTGTCTGTAACACATGGTCCAATTTCAGAGCAAATTCCCACAAATGTTCACATTGTAAATGGGCATAAGCATGTGAAGTTTCATGCTTTTGACATAATTAGATTTGGTATAAAACCATCATTTCCACTGTTACTTCCCAGAACATAGCACAGAGTTCTGGCGCCTCTTAAAATATGGAGCTGAAAATTAGGTTCACAAGTTCGGGGTGTACATATTTTTCACAATTTTACACAGTAAATTATCAGTCTTTTTTTAAAAATGTGCTTTTTGTCCTTGTGAATCAACAAATGGTTGTCTGTCCCCACCTCCTTCTCCTTCTGGCAGCTCAGAAGCAATCTCCGCCCCTCCCTTCTGGGAGAGGCTGTTTATGATTCTTCACACTCTGCATATCCTTTCAACCAGAGGAAGTCCATTGTCCTCTTCTCCTGCAGCCCAAGATCTCCTCCCCTGATCTAATCCTCACAGAGGTGTGATTTCCTGGCCTTCCTGGGGGGAAGCTATCATACTGGTTGGGTGGCTTTGAGGCAGCTTAAATTCAATGTCATTTTGTTAATTTTTTTTCCCTTGGTTTAAAACAAACTTGCAATTTTCAAACAAGCAGCTAGAACACTTATTCCAGCTTCTAAACCATGGGATTTAAATAGTTACAACCTGGGTTACTCTCAATAACAGGTCACTTAGTTTTCAGACATTAGATTTCAATGGTACAAGTTTAAATCCTTATGATGCAATCTACTGACAGCTGTCCACAGGCGGCCGGAGGTACTGCACCCAGATTTTGACAGATTTCACAGGAAGGCACCTTTTTGCTGTGAATGTTCTGATGACAAATTCAGCTTTTCATGACATTGTCTGTTCATAATGATTTCTTGAATGAAGTGACCTGTAACACCCAGCAAGAATATTGGATGTTTTATGGTGTTTTGTGCCGGCATTCTGTAGTTTCAGCAACCAACAAAAAGGAATTTAAAGCAGATGTTGGATTTCTTTCAGCAAGCACTGCTTTTCATGCAGTCTCCATTTTTACTTGTTGGGCAGCCCAGTGACATGTTTCAGCTGTGCGGTCTCCGTTCCACCACAGACAACATGCATGGTAGATTTGGCAGCCATCTTTCCATGTTGCAAAGTGCGATTTCCATAGGTTTTGGCGTGCATAGGGGTTTTGCAGCCATTTTGATAATTCTGGTACCATCAGCACACAGGGATGCCACAGGGCAGAGCATAAGTGGGTTGATGCATCCCACAAAGCCCCCCCACACAATTTGAAATTTGACCGCCCGTCAAGGGTAAGTCGGGAGATTGGGATGTCATTCTTTCTTTTTGGTCCAAGTGGAAAATTCGTCTGCTTCTCCCATCAGTGCTGTATCAACAGGTTCTCCTCGCCGGTTCTGGATGGGAGTATGGAGCGATACCCCAGGCTCCTTGGGTTTTTACTTCTGGTCCCTGAGTGGCCCTCCTTGGTTCTTGGAATCCATGGTTTCAGTGCTATAAGACAAAACAGAGCATGTTTGTGGACATTTCCCCACCACTATTCATGTAGTGGGGCAGATGCATACATTTGACATGCAATTGACAATCTTTCCCGCCTGTAATGACTACTGATGTTAACAAGTGGAATGGTTTTTAATAGTTGTAATCTTCTAGGGATCCGGAATTTCCCCCTCTGGGTTTCCAGATGGCTCCTCTAGTTGCCGCAGAGTATGCCTAGGATGGCAACACTTCAGCTGGTTCATGTGGACCCACTTATCTTCCCCTTCTGCCAAACTGCCTTATGTTTTTGATATGTATTTTGTAGGTGACTGGTGAGATTCTGTCTACAATTTCAAAAGGACCCCGCCAGCTAGGAAGAAATTTGTGCTGTTTGGCCTCGTTCCTTTGGAAATTGTACAAGACCCGGTCTCCTACTTGGTATTCTTTTCTAATTGTCTTAAGGTCATAGTGGGTCTTCATACTGTCTGCAGATCTTTCTAGATTCCGCTGAGCATAGGCAAAAGCATGTTGAAGGTGTTTTATGAGATTCTCAACATACTCATGAGTTGTGGAGGCATTTATCAGGGTCTGCTCTTGGGTTCTGTAGAGCAGATGCTGGGGAAGCACCATCCTTCGTCCAGTCATCAGCTCAAAGGGTGACATTTTAGTTGCAGAAAAAAGGGTAGATCTGATGGCCATCAGGACAAGAGGTAATCGAATGTCCCAACCTGGCCCAGAATCTGCCACAAACCTTTTTAATATGCTCACATTTGTCTTGTTGTATCTCTCAACTCCACCACTAGAGGCTAGCCAGTAGGCAATGTGTAGTTTCCTTTTGACCCCAAGTATCTCCCACATCTCTGTCATCACTTTGCTAGTGAAGTGACTACCTCAGTCTGACTCAATCCTTTGGGGTAGTCCAAAACGCGAGAAGATGTGGTTGATCATCAGGGCAGCTGCTGTTTCTGCCTTGCAATTTGCGGCCGGGAGACATTCCACCCATTTAGTAAACAAGCATATCACGGTCAACATGTACTTGTTCCCCCTAGAGGAGCAAATCACGGGCCTGATAAAATTGACTTGTATATCTGACCAAGGCAGTATCATCCCCCTCTTTTGGAGGGGAGCACGGTGTGTGAGTGATGTTGGCTGAAATTGTGCACACACAAGACACCCCTTCAAGTATTGGTCGAGGTCCTGCCTCATGTGTGGCCAGTATGCAACCTCTCACAAGATTTCTAGTGTCGTATGAAACCCCCTATGACTGGCTGTCGCCGCATCATGGGCGTGACTTAGCATAAGGCTTCGGAATGAGGTGGGGACCACCCACTGGTCATGGCCAGCTAGGGATTTCCTCACCAACAAACTGTCTTGGATTTGGAACATTTTTGGATATTTCATCAACACTCTGAGTTCCTCTTTCCCTATGTAATCGGTATCCGTCAGGGGAAAGTTCTCAGGGTCCTCAATGTGTTGATAAAACGTACCAATAATTGGATCCCCTTTCTGAGCCGTAATCCAATCAGCATCTGGGGTCTCCTTACTCCATTGTGCAGTTGAGAGTTCATTGTGAGCATTTGTCTGGGACCTAGTGATAGCAGTGACCTGGATTTCCCCTAACAGGGACTCGATCTCAAGTAGATCCCCTTGGATGGCTCCAGTTTTGGCCAGCTGATCAGCTAGGTCATTTCCAGTTTTGTGTGGTCCCTCTACTTTAGAATGACCCTTGATCTTTTTCCAGTAGATGGTCATCCCATTCGAGGTGACCAGATCATCGGTATTTTGAATTAATTTTCCATGTTTCAATGGTTTGTTATTAGCACATAGCATGCTTCTGGTTTTCCAGTTAACCAGGTGCTCCACAAACCCGTTCCGTACATAATCTGAGTCAGTGATTATGTCCGGTTCGTGGAGTTTGTGTTGGACAGCAGTGAGGATGGCTTGATGCACAGCCATCAACTCTGCCACTTGACTACTTCGGGGACCAATTTTGTACCCAGCGTAGGGTTCTGGGGCATCATTCACCCATGCATTCCCTACACCGGAAACAAGTTATTTTTCCCCGTTGTCGTCAACGGAACATCCATCCACATAGACAGTAGGCATTCCCTCACACTTGTCTTCTTCAAAGACTTTGTGTGGGGAATTAATGTATGCCTCCATATTGTCCTAGATTTTAAGACTTCCGTCCTCGAGACAGTTTTCTCTGGCACAATCATGCAAGTCAGCCAGACCTTGTGCGAGGGGACTCTTCTTGTTTTGGCCATATCTGACCTCCACAGGAAAGCCTTGCATTGACAGAATCCAGGAAGTAATTCGGAAATTACTCACATTTCCGGCCCGGATTCTGTCACTCTGAATATATTACAAAGGTTGGTGTGGAGTCTCCACTATGATGTGTTCCCCCTGGATAAACAAACGTTAATTCTTCAATTCCCACACCGTTGCCAGGAGTGCCTTCTCACAATCGTTGAATTTTTCCTCCACAGAGGATAAAGTTTTACTCGCATAGGAGATTACTTTGTTGACCTTGTCATGCTTTTGATATAATACTGCAGTCAAGCATGTATTTGAGAACCATGTCTCCAAGAAGAACTTTTTTTTTGACTGGGTAAGCTAGGCAAGGCGCTTGTGAGAGGCTTCTTTTGAGTTGTCTTACTGCCTCAGCTTGTTCTGGACCCCACTCTCACTTGACCACCCCTTCAAAAGATGGATCAGGGGTCTTGTGATCTCTGCGTAATCCTCAATGAACTTTCTGCTGTAATTAGTTAGTCCAAAGAGGCTCCTTAGTTCCCGCAGAGTTGTGGGGTCTTTTAATTTCTGAAGTGCTTCCACTTTCTTTTCCTGGGGACACAGACCGTCAGGAGTTATCTCATGCCCCAAGAAATTGACACGGGTTCTGCACCACTGTGCCTTTTGAAGGGAGAGTTTTGCTCCGGCAGCCCTCAACTGTGTCAGAACATAACGGATCTCTGCTATGTGTTCCTCCACAGTCAAGCTTTTGACTAAAACATCATCCACATAGGCCAGGTTACCCCTTTCACCCAGGTCGGGCAAGGCCTTGTGTAGAAAAATGTTAAATTCATTTCCGGAGTTGATGTATGCGAAGGGAGTCCGGGTCTAAGTGTATTGCTGCCCCCGAAGGTGAAAGCCAGCTTGTATTGGTCCTTCCTACTGCCAGGTACAGTCCAGTACCCATTGGTCAGGTCAATGGCAGTGAATACCTTTGACCCCTGGATCTGGGCCAGCCCTTGGTCAATGTAGGGAAGAGGCCATCGGGAAGTATGGACCCGTTTGTTGAGCTCCCTTAGGTCGGCACAGAGTCTCCACTGGCCGTTTGGTTTCAAAATCCCCAGCACCGGATTATTGAAGATGCTGTGGACTGGACGAATTATCCCACGGGACTCAAGGTTCTTAATTATTTCAGTAAGGGACTCCATGGATGCGAGAGCCAAGCGATATTGCTTCACAAACACTGGAGTCAGGCCAGGGTTTGTGGGAATTGTTGCTGTGTGGATGTCAGAGCAACCACAGTCATAAGAGTCCACCGCAAAGAGATCTTGAAAATCTAAGAAAACTTGTTTCAATTTTTGCTTTAGCTCCAGAGTCTCACAGGCATCAGCTAGGTTGACTCTCTCTTCAACCATCTGTCTGAAGCCTGGAAAGACTTCTGGTTTTGCTATCTCAGCGGCCTCCTCCAGCTGGGTGGAGAAGTCCCTGGTTAAAGTGCTGATTTGGACTGATGGCTTCAGGTGGGGAAGGCAGTGCTCGTGGATTTGGAAAATTACCTCATCCCTCTTGAAGTCACAGGTCACATCTTCCTTGCCATAAGGGCAGGAAGAGTACACCAGGAAGTTCCCCCCATGCCGGGTGAAGATCCTGTCTGGTATTGTGTTGTCATCGCTATCACTGTCGAAACAGTCCTTGGGGCCTGGTCCTAACAGTTCATTACCTAAATCTATGGAAAAATGTCAGCCATCAACCGCCATTCCAATAATGGTGCCTGCGCCCAGAGTGATACTCTTTAGGTCACTGTTATCCACCTCTGTTGGAATGGTGTTGTGTTCTATGTTGACTAGTGGTGTTGGGTTTACCCCCAACCCTTGCTGTTGGAAGTGAGCATTAAGATGAAAATAGGCGTCAGGGTTTTTCAGTTTCTGTCCTCTTAATTTTTACTTCCAGTGAGAATTGTCAGGTCCGTTCTGGGATGGTGACTTCCTCTCCAATCTGAATTTCAACTGCATGAGGCAGCAGTTGAGCTGACCTAAATGCTTTCTCTGGGCCATCAAAGTCCATGGGATTACCCGCTAATCGGGACCAAGCTTTGAAGTTTCTTAGGTCCAAACTAATGGCAAAGCGATTGAGAATGTCACTGCCTAAGTAAAATGCAGCAAGGACACCTCACACGACCCAACAATTATGGACTATGCTCTTGTTGCCTATGGGAATTGTGAGCATATTCCTGCTAGGCAGGAGATGTTTGGAATTGGGGGTTTCCAGATCCATTTCCCATTTGTCCATCAGTTTAAATGTGGGAGCGGCTGGATCTTTTGGTAGTTTGCGGAACATGGCTTTGCTGGTGAAGCTCTTACCGTTGTTCACACACACTCGGGCGAGAACAGAGTCCTTCCCTTCATTTAACTGAAATGAACAACTGCTCTCCAATTTTCTGAATACCAGCCAAGCTGTGAGCTGATTTCTCATCTTTCTGGACTATAGGAGTGGAATTTCTGATTGTGAATTTGTGAAAAATTTCAGAGTGTTTCCTTCCAGTGTGGAATGCCACCTTAGACTGGAAGGAAGGTTGATTTTCAGAAATAGAGAGGACTCCCCATCACCAGTTTGTTGTTCCTACTGCAATTACTGTCACGTCCGGGATTTGATTATTCTGGAAGTGAAATTCTATTTGGTCAGGTTTTTGTTCCGTTTAAACTAACATGGTTGACACTATGTTTCAATTTTATTGTTCTATTAGTCTGGGTCCAGAGGACCTTGTTTACAAAATCTATGAGCGGTGACAATCTACGCAGGATGTCATTCCCTAGTAAACAAGGTGTGCCCTCTGGAGTCACAACTATGACCAGTGCTTCACCTTGTGTCGCCCAATATTAATGTCCAAATCTGCAGTCCCCTCGACGGGAATTTCCTTCCCGAAGTTCTGAAGTTGTCCAGGAAGAGGGGTGAGAGGAATTTGGTATTTCTCCACCCTTCCCGAATTCAATTGATCAAAGGCCCTTTTTGACAGAAGAGTAGCTTGGGATCCAGTGTCCCCCAGTGCCAAAATTGTACGTTGCCCTTGTATTTGGACTGGGGCATAGAATCTTCCCTCCTTTTCCTCAATGGGGCAAAGATAATGTACTTTTTTGGACAACTGGTGGGTTAATTTCTTGGTTTTGGATACTGACAGAGAGGTGATTTGGGCGGGATTCTGTTTGGGGTCTTGGGAATCTGGAAGAAAAAGGTGACAACTAGATATGGGGGAAGTTTTAGGTTCCCCTGGTTCTGATTCTGGGCTCCCCCCCTTTTTGGAGGCAGTCACCAGGATGGCTTTGAACCAGGGGATGTTCATGCTGGTGATTCTGGGGGTTGATGATGGGCGGTGCTAACACGGTCCCCACATCTACCCAGTCTGGATTTGGATCCTGTGGGACCCATTTTTCTTTGGGAGGAGTTCCCCCATCCCGAAGGAGAAGATCCTTTTCCCAGAATCCTCTGAGGACCCCTCTCCTTCAATATGGAAGATTTGTACCTCCTCCTCAAAAGGGGTCTTTTGGTGCTCTTGATTTCTGCTACCCGCCCTCTGTTCCTGTTCCGAAGACTTTCGGGGGTAGGAGATTTTGGTTCCGGTTCCTGGGTTTCCAGGGGCTTTCTACAAGTGGGGAAGGAAGCTTCCTCCAAGGCTTTACACCCCACTTCCCCTTGTGCCTCCTCCCTGGGAACCGGTGGGTTGTCAGGGTTCTTCCCCCGTCATTGCTCTGGAGCACCAGATCCTAAATTTGAGGCATTCTGAGCCGCCATGTTCTGGACCTGGCGCTCTAGTTGGGACACCCGCTCTGGCTGGTACAGGGTCCTCATTTCTCCCCTGGGTTGATCCCGGGAAGGGTCGCTATCCCTTCTCCCATAATACCCCAGGTTAGGGAAGTTTGGGTACCCCTCCACCTTTGGCTTCCCCTCTCCCAGATTGGGCTGTCTGGGCTCAGGAAAGTGGGGAAAGAAGGATGGGTTGTTTTGGGGGTTGAAATTTGGCGGGTACTGTTAAGACGGATTTCTGAACTCTGTCCTGGCGGCGCAGAAGTTCAGAAGGCCAACCTAATTACTTGGAACAGGGTAACCTCTGGACAAGCCAGACCAATCAGGGTAGCGATCGCGGCGGTCAAGACTAGGTCTCAAGAGGGGTGAGGGTGACTGAAAGCCCGCAATGAGCACACAAAGCAAGGACACTTACAAGCTACTCCAAACAGGTGTTATATTAAAAATATATACACATTTATTCCAAGGCCTTTGCAACAATGACCGTAGCGAGAAATCACAATAAAACTCTAGTAAACCAACACATACCAAACCAATACAATATATATACAAACGAGTCTAAAGCGTTAGATGCACGAAATGTGTAGTCCACCTAGAAGGGGAGGAAAACAGGCAGTGCAAAATAATGATTAGACCCAGTCCGCCTTCAGAGGCACCTAACTAAAAGGAAGTCCAAGCCCTACGAAGAGTGGAGCCTTGTGCTCAAAAGTACCTGCACACGCTGGTGCCAACGGGCAAAAAGGGGAGTCTCTTCGAGGGAATCAGGCAGTTCATTTGGTGCACAAATGAAGAAGAACAGAGTTCCGCGACTCAAGCGCAGCCTCCACTGTGGGCAGAAGCAGAGCGCGAGTACGGAAAGGCGTGCTGTTTTGACACAGTGGGGAAAAGCTATGGGCTCCTGCAGGAGGGCGACCAGTTCCTAGCTATGCTACTCACCGGTCCCCGATGCAAGCAGACCCAGGCTACTCCGCGTCAGTTTCAGTGCTGGCAGGTTCAGGAGAGCAGGGGACGTCTCGTCGTCGTGTAGATTCTGCAGCAGCAGAGTTGAGTTAAAGATGTCCCAAACGAAGTGAACCCGCACAGTTTGTTACCACAGCAGGGCAACGGAGCGGCCGTGTGTATCTCAGCCAAATGTACACTACTCACTTCAGACCTTGGAACGCCAAGTGTACGAATCGTGTGAGAGTGACAAGGACTAGAAATACAACACAACCTGGCAGCGGTTACAGAGCAAGACTCCTGGGTAGGCTGGTCAGTCTGCTGGATGGCCCAGAGACACTTTCGAAGGCTTACATGCAGGAGATGGTGAAGATGCCGAGAATAGCTGTCCCCGCTATTCCAAGGGTCGAAGTACCAGTACAGGCCTTCTGGTTCGATCAGAGGTAGAAAGGGTTTCACAAGGCGACAGCAGTGCAGAGGAGCAGTCCTTCAGCGGGTCACCAGCGATTCCTCGGTTCAGCCTCGTGGTTGCAGGATACTTGGCTCCTGTATTCCTTTGTTCGTGAGAACTCAGGAGATCAACATGGTAGTGACGTTTCCAGCCCCCTCTTATCCACGGTTCCCTTCGTGCCAAAACAGAGGGGACCCAATGGGAGATCCGCTCATAAAACACTCACACCATACGTGGACCTATCACGGACCACGGTGGTCCCAGGCATTCACACCACCCTAGACTCTCTGGCACCCAAGATGTGTATTGGGACCAGGCATACCAGCCCACATCCTGGAGGCACACACAAGGCCTGTAGAGTCTGCGAAAGCATCTGTGTTTCGCGGGAAAGTACATGCCCAAATAAGGAAGGCCCCGGGTCGGCTCGACCTGGGGAAGGTGAAGGGGGCAAGACGGTCAGCGGACAGGACAAAGGAGCCTCGTGGTCTGGCCATTTTGGGAGCCAGGCCACCATTTTGGGCTAAGTGCGAGAAACGCGCTTAAAACGCCAAAAGGAGCTCAAAACACAAGAAACGATCGCTGCCACCATTCCCGTCCGTGATTCACTTGCACCGATCAGTTACAATCCAAAAAGAGTATCTAGGGCCTGTAGAAGGCTAGAGACCCAAGAGAGCAGTAACTTAGCTTACAGTGCCCTCTTGTGTCATGTTGCACGAAAGCCGCAACATGATAAAGAAACTACGGAAAACAGCGTTTCCCGGTACTGACTGTTTTAAGGGCATGTCAGTTTCCCCGTAAGAATGGAGCCAAAGCCCAGAGGAGTGCAGCAGAAGGCTGCACTTCTCTGGCAAAGTCTAGATCATGGTGAAAACAACAGCAAAAAGTTTAGGGGTTGCCACATGGAAGGAAAATTACCCACAATTACGAAATCTTTCCTAACAGGTACCTAGGAAAGAAATTTTGTCCGGTATTTGGGGGATTACTGCCCTCCTGGGGAAAGTGAGGAGGGAAGTTCCCTGGGTTTCCTGCTGTCTGGTTGGATCCCCCCCTTGGGCCGGAAGAGTCCACACATAACCCAGGATGGGCCTACTACCCTTGTAGCGTGGGCTGATGTAGTCAGGGAAGTTAGGGGTCCCATTTGTAGTGTTGCCTCCCTGGCTCCCTGTTTGTGATTGGCCTGAGGGCCTTCTGGGTTTGGGGTTGTTTTGATTCTGTGCGGGCAGGTTTTTAGCCCCCCCCCATCTCCAAATCTAAAATGGGGCAACCTTCACCTCCGCCACTTTAGCAGCAGCAGGGGTGTTAGTTGTTTTGGGCTTTTGGGATTATTTATGTTTTCCAACAGCTTCTGCACCTCATAGATGCGCGTTGCTTGTTCGATGACCCAGTCTAGTGATCCTTTCTCGTGAAAGTCCCTCATTAGCTGGGTCATAATATACTTAGGGAGAGCATGAAAGAAAGTGTTTACAAATTCTTTGCTGTCAGTGTGCACCCTTCTAGTGGTCTGCGCAAAGGTGCGTTTCAACTTCTCAACAAATTCTTGTGGAGCCTGGTCTTCCCCACATTGTAAGTTGTAGGCTGCCTTGCGAGCCTCTTGAGGATTCATGTGAACAGAAAAATGTTTCAGGATGGCCGCCCTATAGGTGTACCATCTGGAATGATTCTGATCCTCCAGTCCCGCAAAGAAGCTGGAGTGCTCAGGAGAAAATGTCCACTTCACATACTGAATACAGCTTTGGCTGTCCTTCAGATGGAAAGTGTCCATCATCTGTTCAAATAACTCAAGGTGCTCCCAAACCGAATATTTTGCATTCTTTTGATAGGGCGTGATGACGCTCCTAATGGCCTTTATTTGTTTCAGAGGACCCTTGAACAAGGCCCTCTTTACTTTGTTGGCTTTTTTAGTTCGGGTCACCCTGGTCCACTCATCCTCGGACTCAGAGGCACTGCTACCAGAGGTGGCTGTCTGGTCTCCTAGGCTCTCCCGGACTCTGCGAGCTTGGGAATGGCTGGCAGAATGTGGGAGCCTAGTTTCTTGGGTCCTGTGGTGCTCAGAAGATTATTCTGACTCTTCCTTGCTCCCAGGATTGACTGAGTACCCCCCGACTGTCCTAGCTGGGAAGAGGTTTTTAATATACTCTCAGTGGGCCTACCCTCATGGAATTCCACACTAAATGTTACAGTCTATTCTCTGGATAAGTGATATTTCTGAGGATCCATTTCTCTGATTCTCCCCTCATTGGAGTCTCCCTGATCAGAGAAAATGGTCCTAGCACTTGGGAACCCATACACAGATGACCCCCCATCCATTTCTGGGAGGCGCTGACTTATTAGCCCCATATTTCCCCTTAGGTTGAAGTCTGCCATCCCTGTGGCCCTCGGCTCATGTGTGCCAGTGGACATGGGGGTGGAGAGTCCATGGAGTTGAAGAGATGAAAGTCTCTGGTACCAGGGTTCCTGAGGTTATGCTCAGATGTTTCCCTCTCCCAGCCGACCTCATCTCTCTCAGACCCTACTCCCTGTTGATATGCAAGAACCTGACCCCTTTGTTCTTCTATCAAGGCCTTACTAGTCTCTATTAGTTGTTCCTGCATAGCTACTTGTCTATGGAGCCTGTCATTTTTCTCACAGAGAGCCTCATTGTCTCTCTGTGCTTCCTGTGTAATTTTGGAGTATTGGGCCAATTTTTGCTGTAGGAGGGTTACCTCCCGAGTCCTGTCCTTACTGGCCTAGTCATTCTTTGCTAGAGCATCTTCCACCCTCCTGGCGTGCTCTAACAGTTTTTCATAGTCCCTTTTGAGCTCACCCAGTCCCTGAAGGGCCAGGTGATTTTCTTCCATCTTCGTTTTTAAATAACTGACCTCCTGGCCTAAGGTGTCCCTTTCCTACCCCTCTGTGCAGCCAGGTCGTCCCTTTGTTTTTTGAGTGCACCAGCTTTCTGGCGCTCTTCATCAAATTCAGTTTGGGAGTCAAGGTCTTTGAGAATTAATTCATTATTTACTTCTTTTACTTGGTCTAGGGGGTTTTGCAGGGTGACTACCTGCTCTGCGCAGGCTCTACTAAATTTAATTGCTGTTCCAGCTTTTGTTGGCTCTGTAGTAGACAGTCCAAACCTTCTTGGCACTCTTTTTGCAGCGCCAGTACTTTGGTATCCTGCCCTACCTTCTCTTGCTGCAGGATATCCAGACCTCCTTTTACTTTTATCAGGTACTGTCCGATTTCATTCTCTGATTCTCGGCTCTTTTGTAGCATTTGCTCTGCAGAGTCCAAATCAGTTTGAGTTTTTTCTAATGATTGTACGTGCCTATTTGCCAGATCTAGGTTTTCGGCATATTTTTCCTGTATTGCTCCAATGTGGAGGTACAGATATGCCGCAATTTTGGCAATTTTACTTTGCTCTTCTTTTACCTTAGGGGCCATGTACAATTCACTAAGTGCCATGTGTAATGGTCTCTGATCCTGTCATATATCTAATCCTGTGGCAGTGGCTTGTTCTTTGATTTCTTGCAGCCAGACCTTCTGATCCTGCTATGTCCATTCATCCCTGACAAATAATTTGTGCAGTAGGTGTTCTTTTGCCATATTAATTGCTACTGGGGTCGCCATTCCGGAAATATTAATTTCCTTTCTGACTTACAGGAGTTATTTTATTTTTGCAAAACAGGCCAACTCCTTAGAGCGGTTCTATTGAAGGGTGTTTTTACAGCATAGCACTGTGTGGTAGCCCAACAGGGTTTATGTACCCCGTCAGTTAGCACACTGTCTTAGACTGTCACAAGTGGTATGTCTAATTCAGAAATCTCGTGACGAGCCTCCAATCTGTAAGTGATTTCAATCCGGCACTTCACCTAAGTCAATGCCTAGCGTGTAATGCACACCTGAAACCCTTATTTATTTGTGTCTAAAAGTTATTTTATTCTGAACGATGTACCACCTATATCGCACCCCTCTATTGGAACCCCCTGGTCACACTGAACCAGGAATCAGGCTGGTTTGCAAAGTTAAAATATGTATTTATGTAGTTCACAATGTAATCACACTATGTTTAATGGATATACGATAATCACCAATGGGGTGATGTAACACTAAGCAATCTCTTTAATCACAAGAAGAAATAATGAACAAAACAATTGAGCACCGAAACTATACTTTTGTGTGGTTTCAGATCAATAGCAGTGTGGTTACTATTTCCACCTGCATACCCCTCAGCCCCCACCAAGCAATATAAAGAGATAGGAGGAGAGAGAACAGGTTTCAGGAATGCAGAATTCAAACAAAATGTCAATCCCAATTTCCCCCCAGCAAACACAAGAGAGAAACAGAACTGATTGGCAAACTGTCAAAATGGTTTTAAAGTTATCTGAGAATGGATTGGGTAAAACACTAAATATGCTTTAAATGACTAAAATTGTTTAAATTCTAATGGGAGCCTCTTGTTTTCAAAACACTAGCAATGATTTGACACTACTAAGCAATGTGCAGACTTAAAATTGAGGTCGGGTGCAATCAGAAGATGTTTTACACGTTTAATGTTTTGCCAAAACGTAAATTTGCGGCAAACTTTTCCGTGCGCTGTAATCGCGGGAGAACTATATGGATTTGGAATGCGGTTATAGGTTCTATGGAAAGCTTAGGCTGTTAGCTACAAGCAGAGGTTGAAATTTTGTTTGTAGCATAACAATTGAGAAGGTTATGGACATTTTAGTGGAGGTAATTTTTCTGAGATAGGCCAAGAATGAAACACAGGTAGGTGCTTTAAAAGACAAACATGATTTCTTTACCCTAGGGGATGACCATGAAGAAGCAAATACCACATGGAAGCACAGCCACTGGACCAGGACGCCACTGGATCCGGGCGACTGCCTGCCGAGGAGCTTGCCATCTTCAGATGAAATATATGACCGCAAAGATATTTAACAATACCAGTACCAAAGGAGATAGTAGGGATAATATAGAGCGTTCAGGCAATTCAAAAATATTTCTAACAATGCAGTTCTGAATATAAGATCAGATGGATTTAGATAGGGATAGACTTTGGATAGTACATTTGCTAGTGACACAGTCCTATACTATGGATACTCACTATATATGTTTTGAACAGAACCGTCAGGAACTCTGGTCCATCAAGATTTCTGGACAGGAATTCTGCTGGGCACACCGGACTGGACAGGCTGCTGGGCACACTGGACTGGACTGGGTCTGCAGTGGCTCTGGTCACAGCTATCTGGTCACAGCACGGCACAGCAAGGCACAGCACAGCACAACTGGATTGGATCTTTTGGTTCTGGTAATAATTCTTTTAGCAGTAAAGCAGTTACAGCACAGCCTAGCTTTTTATTTTGTTCCCCTTAGATTTTGTGGGATTATTTCTGGTCCTGGAAACTCAAGGCCTAGTTGAAAATGGTTCAACTAATGGAATGGGCCTTTCTGCTTGCCAAGTTTCTGGAGTCAGGAGCAAGGAATATGGATGGATCTGCTTCAGGGTGCTTCGCCAGGAACAGGATAGTGGGTGAATCTGTCTGTCTTTTTCTAAGTCCTCAGCTTTCTCTATTTATGCATATGATAAGGGGGTTTGTATGCTGGTTTAGCCTAAGCGCACCCCCTAGGTAGGCTATTGGCTCGAGTCTCCTCTCTCCCTTTATTGGAGGAGAAAACAGGGTGTCACCACGATGATGTGGGTTTATGAGTCAGATAATCCTCCCCTTGTCCCTTTGAACATAAAATCTATTTTTAGTACAATACATATTTATAAATGTGCAACCTTTCTAACAATAACATACATAGATCACATATTTTGTGGAGCAGATACTCTTCCAAGCCCCATCGCTGTAGGATCTTGGGTCTGCTTTTGACAGAATTCCGCCCTTTTTGTCTGGAACACATGGTCCAATTTCAGAGCAAATTCCCACAAATGTGCGCATTGTATATGGGCATAAGCGTATGAAGTTTCATGCTTTTAACATAATTACATTTGGTATAAAACCATAATTTCCACTGTTACTCCCCAGAACGTAGCACAAAGTTCTGGCGCCTCTTAAAACGTGCAGCCAAAAATTCAGTTCACAAGTCCGGGGTGTACATATTTTTCACAATTTTACATAGTAAATTGTCAGTCTTTTTTAAAAATGTGCTTTTGTCCTTGTGAATCAACAAATGGTTGTCTGTCCCCACCTCCTTCTCCTTCTGGCAGCTCAGAAGCAATCTCCGCCCCTCCCTTCTGGGAGAGGCTGTTTATGATTCTTCACACTCTGCATATCCTTTCAACCAGAGGAAGTCCATTGTCCTCTTCTCCTGCAGCCCAAGATCTCCTCCCCTGATCTAATCCTCACAGAGGTGTGATTTCCTGGCCTTCATGGGGAGAAGCTATCATACTGGTTGGGTGGCTTTGAGGCAGCTTAAATTCAATGTCATTTTGTTACATTTTTTTTTCTTGGTTTAAAACAAACTTGCAATTTTCAAATAAGCAGCTAGAACACTTATTCCAGCTTCTAAACCAAGGGGTTAATTAGTTAAAACCTAGGTTACTCTCAATAACAGGTCACTTAGTTTTCAGACATTAGATTTCAATGGTACAAGTTTAAATCCTTATGATGCGATCTACTGACAGCTGTCCACAGGCGGCCGGAGGTACTACGACCAGATTTTGACAGATTCACAGGCAGGCAACTTTTTGCTGTGAATGTTCTGATGACAAATTCAGCTTTTCATGACATTGTCTGTTCATAATGATTTCTTGAATGAAGTGACTTGTAAAACCCAGCAAGAATATTGGATGTTTTATGGTGTTTTGTGCCGGCATTCTGTAGTTTCAGCAACCAAAAAAAGGAATTTAAAGCAGATGTTGGATTTCTTTCAGCAAGCACTGCTTTTCATGCAGTCTCCATTTTTACTTGTTGGGCAGCCCAGTGACATGTTTCAGCAGTGCTGTCTCCGTTCAACCACTGACAACATGCATGGTAGATTTGGCAGCCATCTTTTCGTGTTGCAAAGCGCGATTTCCATAGGTTTTGGCGCGCACAGGGGTTTTGCGGCCATTTTGATAATTGTGGCACCATCAGCACACAGGGATGCCGTAGGGCAGAGCATAAGTGGGTTAATACATCCCAAACATCTTAGTGGGGCTACTATGCTTTTGTTGAGGAAATGCTAGTTCATCTTACTGGGGATGCTATAATTTTGATGGGACAACATCAGGACTTCTCAGTTGAGCTGCTACACTCTTATTGACAAGGCCCCAGCACTTCTCAGCAGATTTATTTATTTTTATTTTTATTTGTTATTTATAATGCACGTAATACCAAGAGGTTTCTAAGCACGGACCGAGGGATCGAAACTGTGTTGCGTGGACCGAGGGATCGAACCTGTGTTGCTCCATGTTGTCTTGCGTCTAAGGCGAGCACGTTGCCCCTGAGCTATCCTCCCGAGACTCTGAAGATCTGAAGTACATTTAATGATAGAGAACCAGAACTATTGAGCAAGTCTGATATCATAGTCATCATCAGAATAACTCAACACTGTCGTGGTTATACAAGAGCTAATATATTTAAAGGGATGGAATTACTCAGAATGTAGCAGCACTATTCAATAACCCAAAAGTGCTTAAGCATAGTTAATGTGAAAATACTACACTTCTCACTGTTGGGACAGTACTGCCACTTCTCACAGAGGCTTCTACACCTTTTATGGGGCAGCACTGATCCAGCCTACTGGACAGCTTCACTTTTAATGGCACTTCTCAATAGGACTTCTATACTTCAATGGGAAATGACCAACACTACCCGCAGGGAATTGCATACTCTTGATGCTGCCAAAGCAGCACTTCCACCCACCACAGCTGCTTTATTTTTAATGGCACAGTGCATGTACTTCTCAGCCACTATACATTTACACAGACCAAATTGTCATTTCTCAGCAGGACTGCAACACTATGCCATTGTGTTCTGTATGTTGAGTGCTTCTTCACCGCCACCAATGTGGGTTCATGGCACTCTCCCAGTGTCTAAATAATAGATCTGGCTACATTCAATTGGCAACAGGCATGTCCCGAGCTGCCTGCTGTACATAAACTGCCGCTCACGATGTTGGAAGCTGTGATGGGGCAAGAGACAGAAGGTTCGAGCCTGTAGGATAGCAGAATCAGCCGGGTTTTAAAACCTGCTCACTCATTCTGGAGTGAGGGGCCATTGGGCAAAATGAGTCTGATCCCACATGCAGGGGGTTGTTACCCCTTTATCTCTCCTGAATGAAAGAATGAGCTCTCTCAGCCACAAGTTATCACCCCTGCACACACAATGAATTAATATGGTATGGATCTATAGATCGAAAAAACTGGAGTGAGAATTCAGAGTGCTTTAACAGAAACATAAGTGTCTTCCCAGATGGGAGACTGACTCCATTAATATACATGGGGTCACTGAGATGACCAAGAGTGAAACTGTACGTTCAGTTGTGAGATTACCAGCAACGGGTATACTATGCTCCAAGGAGTGAGGTGCCCACTCAATATATTGTCAATCTGGAAAAATGAATACCCTTCATTTGAATAATAGACGTAACTTGATGGCAGTGGGCCAACCGTCTTATGCACCGAATTATAGAAATATAAACTGCTATGCTTGACCAAGGAGCGGCCATTTTAAATGTAGCAAGAATTGCCATTTTGCTTGTTAACCATTGCTCATTGCTTTCTGTCTAAAAACTGCTTTGCAGCTTACAATTCTTGCGGATTCTGCTTACTCTGCTCAACTGTTAACATTGTTGTCTGAATATGAAAGGGCAAGGTCGCGGGACTGAAGAGTTTGCTGAAACTCCTCATGAGTAGCTCAGAGAGGAATGCCCACGCTCCCTCTCTGTAGCCTTGGGAGGAAGCTGCAGGGCATTTAATCACTTCACAGCTGCCAGCCAGTCTCGTACGATGGTAGAATATGTTAGAATAATACAGTTAAAGGCTTAAATTATGCTTTTCTTACGCCCCCCCTTCGCAAAACCCTTTAGAACGTGTCGGCTCCCAGGACACGAATAGTACCTCATAGATAGCAGAGCTTGGAATGTGGCTCTTCCCCCGTCTGCAGCTTGCTTCCAAGGAGAGAACCACCGTGTTCTAAAAGATGCCTCCGCACTTTCTAATTGCACATTGTTACTAGAATAGACATCGAAAGCATTATAATCGTCATACTCGTCGTATATGTCCATTGTCATCCCAAGTTCAAAGGAACTTAATAAAGAGGGGTGTTGAACATGACTTTGCTGATTGTATGATATGCATTTATTATATATGTAACTGATGAACGTAATTCGCTCTCTTGAGTCCCTCGAGGTCTAGGAAACTCACGTCGCGGGGCGTGAGATCAGAATTGGCCAATTGATACTATCTTTTGCTTGCAATAAACCCTAGCATTGGGAATTTGAACCTCGTGTCTGGCGCATCTTTTCGTGTATGGTTATTGCCTTGTTTCCATAGCACGAGGGACCCCTAGGGGCCCCTTTCAAGATGGCGCCCGAACAGGGACCCTCCCCCACTTACCCCATCGTATACGTTGTAACGGAGTAAAGGCTGAAGAACGGCGAGGACGGGACGGTCGAGCCGGGATCAAGAAGTGTACGGGGCACCCTGTAGAAGAGAGGAGAGATTCCTTCCGCAGATCTGCACACATCTGATCCCTGATCGACGTACCGGGCCAGAGGGCAAAGGAGGCGAGGGTCCCAAGACGAGGCAGAAGCCAGAGAAGCGCAGACACGACGTGGGAGAGGTTGCGTTAGAACAGGCGACTTGTTTTATCAGGTGAGTCATTCCCCGATTCAAAGAGAAACCTGATTTTTGGTAGAGTGTTGATTTTGCAAACTCAAATGTCCAGGTAAAAGTGGCTAACCAAAGGGGAAGGTTAAAGAAACATGCCTGGAGTACTGTCCACTTTAGCGGGGCTTTTCAGCTGCTGTAGACAGTCCTTGGAATATGGCCAAAGTGCACTGCCTGGGGGAACGCCGGCTTATGATATGTATGCAAAATATGGTGTGGGTGCGATAATATTTTGTGAAATTTGGCATAGGCAAACTAGAAAGCAGCCCGACCATCAGTGGCCGATTAATGGTAGTTTTGAGATTGGGAGGATAGATAACCTAGAAAGGGTGCTGATTAGAAAGAAAGCTCGACCTGCAACTTTTAAGACCGTCAAAGATTGGAGGAGGGAAGCAATGCTCCGACTAAGGAGTAGAGAGAAGCATGCGCGTAGGCACAAAACGAAGCTTGAGATAGCAGAAGAGAAGGAAGAGGAGGAGTGGACTGAGAGTCTAAGACGGGAAGGGAGACGGGACCAGATGAACATAGACAGAATATACCCGCAGCGGGAACTACACATAGCAGACGAATTAATGGAACTTTTGTTAAATAACACGGTTCGAGGCCCAAAACCAGAATCGAAACCAAACACGCCAGCAGTGACTACGCAGGCCCAACCAGTAGCTCTTATAACCCCTCCCGCAGCCCAAGCACTTCCCCTCACGCAAACGTTAACCCAAGCCCCGTCCACAGCGTGAGCCCTCCCACAAGCGCAGACCGCGGACACACAATTTCCCAGCACCCAACAAGGCCCTTCACAGATGCCACCTGTGTCACTTGTCCCATCCGCACCTCCCGCTCTAGGGACAGATTCAGCACCATCCGCTCCTCCAGAAGTCGAAATTGAGACTGGGGAGGCGAGAGGCGGGGCTGAAGGAACAGGATTTGGACGGGTAACTCGAAGCGAGATCAGCAAAGAGAGAAAGATTGAATTACGGCAAGAGGCAGAAATGTACATAGAAGGAAATGATGAGACGGCAGCATTGGCCTCATTGTATGGGTACCGAAGAAGAGACAGACGAGAGACAGGTAGTGTTGGAATGCATGGGGGAAATTTTGGTGGGAGAATGGAAAAAGATACTTGGGAATTTACCGCCACAGCGGTTGTTAGATTTGAATAAGTTAGCACTCAGTGAGCAAAGAGATGAGGATGTAAGAAAACATGTGCACAAACTGATTGAAGTAAAAAATGAAATGGAAGACAGATATGCTGAAATGTTTGCTACACCTGAGTATAGTAGAGAGTTTATTAAGAAAGGTAGGAAGGAGGCGTCAAGGTTGAATATGAAAAAATCATTGCCGAGAGTTTTTCCAGGTGGTACAAAGCATTTGCCGGTACCGGGACAAAAAGGAAAGTAAGTGAGATATGTAATGGGTACCCATTGGAGATGAGAAAAGAAGTGATGCAAACGATAGTATGGGTGTTACTGCAGCAGGTCATTGGATACAATAGAGGTAGAGGAAACGCACAAGGCCGGGGAAATTTGAATAATATGCATGGGGTGTCATTGGGATTAAATCAATGTGCGTACTGTAAGGAGGAAGGACACTGGCGAGCGCAATGCCTGCACCTACAGAATAGAGGTGGGTTTGGTCAGAGAAGGCCTCATAGAGGACATCAGGGGTCAAACGGCCCAAGCAGAAGTAATATGCAGCAGCAGCAGAGATATACCAATGAAGGTACTCAAACCCAATCACATGGTCAAAACCAAGCACAACAGAACCAGACATTGAACCAAAGTGTTTCGAACCAAAATCAGGGCGGGCAGGGCCAACAGAGAAATGATCACAGTGGAGGACATCGAGGGGGAAATGGGAATATTTTTGATACACAACCAAACACGTATTATAGCAGTAGCGGTAACTACACATCGGACGATGTGTTATTTTCGCGATAGGACAGCCCACGACAGGGGTCGGAACCAGTGTCTATTCCCGTGAATCAGAGAGGACCCTACGTAGAAATGAGAGTCGGGAATAAGGAGCACCGATTCCTTGTAGATACAAGGGCACAGAAGTGCTCGATAGACCACCACTTGGTTCCGGAGATACCACTGTCGGGGCAGAAGAATGTTTCTGTAGGGTTCGCAGGTACACCAGTAATTAACCCCATGTCCAAAGCTGTCCCAGTTACAATAGGGAACACAAAGGGTATTCTGTATTTGATGACCTCTAGAAGGTCAAACTTGCATTCCTACCGTGTATTCATAATACATATTAGCACTTAATCACGGTCTGTGGAGAAGAATTTATGTTGTACCTATTACATGTGTATACTCAGTACATCATATACTTTTAAACAACACTCACTGGGGGGCCGTCACTCTACAGAGAGATATGGGACCCCCAGTCTAGAGGAGAAAACAAAAGGAATTAATACCGCTTCTTACAAAGACAAAACTCATTTATTAAAAATCAGACTTAGTGTTTTAGTAACAACAATAATTAATAAGACCAAATTGGAACAAATGGGGCATTTTACATTAGATAATGCCCGGTATTAGATTTTTTTAGATTTTTATAGGGCTTTCTATGCAGCACGTTGTATATTATTAAAATTTATTTAAACAACGTAATACTAGCACCTATAAAGATCTTACACCTCTTGCTGATATCACACACCTAAGGATCCTACCCAATAAGGTCCTTACATACATATAGACACAGTAAAACAGACCTATACCTAAGGTCACTTTCAATTCTTATTGATTATGTCAAGTTGTTTAAGACATAGATCATAGAAAAGCATGAGTCCAGCTCATACTCTAATAAGGTCGACCGGTTTCATAACCACACTTGTTTAGGTCATCTTCTTCAGGACATGTAGTTTCAAATGAAGGGGTGTTGACTCCCTAATGGAAAGACTTTTTCCAGATGTGTGTTCTTACTCCTACAAGGAAGTAAGAGAAAAAAGGGGGGGTTTTTATATCACTCCTCTGGTCCCTAAATTACATTTATATTTTATTTTAAATACAATGCTTATAAAAGTATTTCTGAATCTATTAGCCAAAAGGTCAATTTTTTATACTGAGGCTGCTGTTTGGCATTCAAAACAGCGCCAAGAAAGGCACTTAACAAGGGAGGGGAATGGGGATGGGACGTGCCCAGGGGGACTCCTTATGATTTAATTCATTAATACATGCATCAAGGGCTCTTGTTGGTACACCTTATAGCCCTATTGTGCAGCGAGTATATGCAAAGGTAGTTTAAAAGATAATGTTTTTCCTTACCGCCCACTTCAAACTAGTGGCACTATCTTGTGTTGCCTGCCCATATACGCGTTGTGCAATTTGTCTTATCCCCTGCTGTAAACAAGAGAAAGCAATGGAAGAATCACCTTCCATACGTCACTTTAACTATATCATAGGTATTATCCTTATCATTAGCACGAATGCCTTTACAAAAATGTATAAGTTAAAAGAGCTTACCAGTTCTTTTAATACTCGTTGCTTATCGTATGCAAGAGGAAAAAGGGGGGGTGTTGTAGGCGCCGTTAGATCGCCTCATCAAGCGGCTATATTATTACTTTCCTGAAAGGAAAAACGAAAAACCCGCGGATGCACTCGCGTTATATAAGGCTCTCTGTTACGGAAAAGTGGTTCTTTATTTATACCGTCATGCTATCTCAATAAGGCTGTACCAGAAGAAGATAGGGCTGCAAATTCATACCTTCGGTCCTCGCGTATGTAAGCACTATCCGGGTCTGCTGCTCTGATTACTCTGCAGCGGCTGTTAGTAACGGGCCGCCCTGCAACACTATCCTATTTTGATTACTGGCTTACGTGGCCACTCTATGGCTGCGACGCCATACTGGACAGGGAAAACTAGGTCGCCATCTTTGATCAGGTCAAAAGTGACCTGTTGTAACCTTGTATGCTTATTTATCAAAGTAAAATACGGATGCGTGTTTGTGGGAACTTACTATCTGTTCTATACTGTTTTTTCTTTGGGCAGGTCGTACTTACACAGGAAAGGGCTTATAGACTTCTACTATATATCTCGGAGTTGGAAGATTCTAAAAGTAAAAAAATTCCCTATACAACAAAAGATTAATTCTCATCATTGAACAATTTAGTCAACATCTTTAACAGCAATGATATATATTACATATTCAATGGCATTTGTATTAACAAAAGTTGTGAGAGATACATAGCAAGCGAACACATCCCAGTTACATAAACAATTTGAAATGGGATGGGAACACGGGGAGATCCTATTTGGTAGAGCATTCTCTCATCACATGATACCAGATCAATGATCAAGAAAAGCAAACAAGGAAAATGAATGTTTTTGTTACATCGGCCCATGTTGCAGCTATTATAGCAAACAATACATTCTGTACATTACAGTGACACGGTGACTAACTCAAGGCGTCAATTACTATCATTAAAGATGCCTATCTTATAGTGGCTGTAACAATTTTTATGCCAGGGGGTCAAAAACAGGCGTTCTAAAGACATTACCAATGAATCAACGTGGGAGAACTGCCAGCTCATTCCATTGGATTTGTTCATTCAGACCGATCTTGTGTGTATTTAGTCTAAAAATCCAATTTTGTTCCCTCCTCAAGAGGATGTTATGATAATTCCCACCTCTTTTAGGAAATTGTATTTTTTCAATGACTGTCCATTTAAAGTCTTCAGGGCCATGTTCTTTTGTTATAAAATGATTGACCATTGGAGCTGTAAGTTTATTGGTTCTAAGGCACGACCGATGTTCTATCATCCGTTTTTTAATTGGTCTCATTGTCATGCCCACATATTTCAGATTACATGGACAAACTATCAAATAGATCACTCCTGATGTGTTACAGTTAGTGAGATGTCGTTGTACCCAAGGAGTTCGTAATCCCAGGTCTATTTCTTTTGTACGTGCCGTTTGCGGGCACATCGAACATGACCCACATGGGGAGTGTCCTGTTGGATAGCTACTTTGCCAGATTGTTGCAGTCTGTTTTACTTTGTCTTCACGTAATGTGGTTACTAGTTTGTCTCTAATATTAGTTCTTCTTTTAAGGGCAAATTTTGGTTCTTCCAAATTATGTTGTCCAGTATTCAGTATTGGCCACAGATTCTTAATTTCCTTTTTGAGTTTGTTCACCATAGGTGCATAACTTAGAACTGCCATTATATTGTCCTGTTGTGGTGGTTTGGGATGTTGCTGAAGAGTAGTACTCCTGGGAATATTACGAGCTCTCCTGTAGGTAGAGTCAATGATCCTTCTTGGATACCCTCTATTTTCAAGCTGTTTTTTGAGATTTTTGCCTTGCTCTTCAAAGTCAGTAACTTGGGTGCACGTTCTTCTATAGCGAAGAAATTGGCCAAAGGGCAAATTGTCTTTAAGTGCCTGAGGATGGTAACTTGAGTATGTTAAAAGTGAATTTTTGTCTGTTGATTTTTTATAGACTTTAGAACATAACTTGTCTTCTATTACCATGATGTCAAGATCTAAAAAATGTATTGTTTTCTTACTGAATTCCAACGTGAATCTTAAATATGGATTCTGTACATTAAGCCAAGTATGGAACTCTTGAAGATCTGTCTCTGAACCGGTGAATATCATAAAGATATCATCTATGTATCTTTTCCAGAGTTTAATCTTTTGTAGGAATGGATTGGAAACTGGATAGATGGCATCGCATTCAAATGAGTTAACGTATAAGTTAGCCAAGCTAGGCGCAAAAGTCGCTCCCATCGCAGTACCAGATATCTGCTGGTAAAATGTGTCATCACATATGAAGAAATTCCTAGTCAGGGCTATTTCCGCCAATTGGATTATCAGACCTGGTGGTGTATTATGTAATGCAATACCTGATTCCAATAACCGTTGGATCATAGAAAGAGTCGCTCGTTGTGGTATTTTAGTGTATAGTGACTCTATATCCATCGTGACCAACCACTCCTTTTCCTGGTTAAATACAATGGTGTCAAGTAAATGTAACATGGCAGTAGAGTCCTTAATATATGCTCGCATTTTTGGAACTTCTTCTTTGATGAAATAATCCACAAACTGTGAAAGGGGTTCCAAAATGGATTGTATCCCAGACACTATCGGTCTTCCAGGTGGCGGATTGATACATTTGTGTATTTTCGGGGTTGCATAAAATGCCGGTATCCGTGGGTGTGCTGGTGTTAAAAAAGCAGCCTCTTTCGCACTGATATGTCCCTCTGCTTCCGCTTCCTCAATGATGCTGTTAATTAAATTTTTCAATTGATTGGTTGGATTTCCTGGTAGGACACGATAACTCGCTGTGTCTAGTAAAAGGACATTCACCATGTTATTATAGTCAACTCTATTCATAACAACAATAGCTCCGCCCTTGTCTGCTGGTTTTATGACGATAGCTTCATTGGCTGCAAGTGTTTTTAATGCTACCATTTGTTGTTTGGTGCAATTTGAGTGAATAAATGGAACATTTTCTTCCATTTTGCTTATGCTCTTAAGTAGAGCTTGTTCAAAAGTGATTGACTCCACTGTATTGGTTCCGTGTGGAGGATAGAATTGTGACGGAGGTTTCAACCCTGTTGCATCTTGTTTACCTGGTGGAATTGCTGCAAAATATTGTTTGAGTCTAATTTTCCTCATCAATTGACTAACCTCTATTCTGGTTTGGAAAGGGTCATAATATGCAGTCGGGACAAATGATAAACCCTTTTGAAGGATTTCTTCTTCTGGTTTCGTCAGTATGTGTGTAGATAAATTCACAACTAGAGAAACACTGGCTGAGGGAGCCCTCGTCCTCTGCTTCGGGTAACTCGTGGGGATTGATTTTGCCAGCGCTTGTTGCCTTTGATCCCTCCTCGTTGTCCTAAAAAAGAAGCATTGGCGGGTGCTGCTGAGGCCTGGTTGTTGTAAAAGTGTACTCTTGGGTTTCCTGAGCTATTTGATGACCCGGATGATGATCCTGATCTATTTCTGTTAGTATTTTTTTGCATATTTTGAAATCTCAACTGGGCTGCGTCTCGTCTGGACTGTTTGGCTTCTTCTGTAAAGTAATCAACTCCCACATAGGGATATATTTTCTCATGGGAGAATGCTGCCAAATCTTTTTTTAATTTAGTCAGCTTCTTATTTAAGTTGAAATCTTTGAATTCTTTTAATGATGTTTCAAGAACCAGAAGTTTGGCATTATATATGTCCAGAGTCATTTTCAGTTTCATGGCATCATTTTTATCACTAAGTTCTTTCAATAGTTGCTCAGTTACTTTCTTTGCTGTGTTAATAATCAAAATTAGCCAATCTCTGGTACACTTATTGGCTATATATGACCAATCCTTCCTAAATTCCAAGTTATCCAAAAAAATCTGCGGTTCAATACGAATAATAAGACCATTTGGGGCTGCATGCGCTCTTAAGCATTCAATCATAAGTGCCCCATGAAGTTCTGTTTGAATTATTTTCTTCCTAATAACTTCCAATTCATTCCATTCAGCTGAGTTGGGAGTGATTTGAATTGCCAAATCCGCACTTAGCATAGAAGGGTGAGCCAAAATGCCTTCAACCAAGTCCTCTGCATATGCAAGATAATTATTCTCAGCCATGTTGAACTCGTAGTACCAATGTATGTCCGTCAAGAAAAATGTCTTGTATACTTTATTTACATATATTCAAACGGAGCTAAGGACCTGGGGACGCATTACAAATATTGTGCACTGAAGCTTTTCTTTTTAATGCTTCTTAACAATTATGGACTTACAGAGACTCCGCTAGAGTCCTTCAATTGAATAAATCTAACCCAACAACCACACAGGTTGTACGAAGAATACTGAAACACAAAGGGTATTCTGTATTTGATGACCTCTAGAAGGTCAAACTTGCATTCCTACCGTGTATTCATAATACATGTTAGCACTTAATCACGGTCTGTGGAGAAGAATTTATGTTGTACCTATTACATGTGTATACTCAGTACATCATATACTTTTAAACAACACTCACTGGGGGGCCGTCACTCTACAGAGAGATATGGGAGCCCCAATCTAGAGGAGAAAACAAAAGGAATTAATACCGCTTCTTACAAAGACAAAACTCATTTATTAAAAATCAGACTTAGTGTTTTAGTAACAACAATAATTAATAAGACCAAATTGGAACAAATGGGGCATTTTACATTAGATAATGCCCGGTATTAGATTTTTTTAGATTTTTATAGGGCTTTCTATGCAGCACGTTGTATATTATTAAAATTTATTTAAACAACGTAATACTAGCACCTATAAAGATCTTACACCTCTTGCTGATATCACACACCTAAGGATCCTACCCAATAAGGTCCTTACATACATATAGACACAGTAAAACAGACCTATACCTAAGGTCACTTTCAATTCTTATTGATTATGTCAAGTTGTTTTATGACATAGATCATAGAAAAGCATGAGTCCAGCTCATACTCTAATAAGGTCGACCGGTTTCATAACCACACTTGTTTAGGTCATCTTCTTCAGGACATGTAGTTTCAAATGAAGGGGTGTTGACTCCCTAATGGAAAGACTTTTTCCAGATGTGTGTTCTTACTCCTACAAGGAAGTAAGAGAAAAAAGGGGGGGTTTTTATATCACTCCTCTGGTCCCTAAATTACATTTATATTTTATTTTAAATACAATGCTTATAAAAGTATTTCTGAATCTATTAGCCAAAAGGTCAATTTTTTATACTGAGGCTGCTGTTTGGCATTCAAAACAGCGCCAAGAAAGGCACTTAACAAGGGAGGGGAATGGGGATGGGACGTGCCCAGGGGGACTCCTTATGATTTAATTCATTAATACATGCATCAAGGGCTCTTGTTGGTACACCTTATAGCCCTATTGTGCAGCGAGTATATGCAAAGGTAGTTTAAAAGATAATGTTTTTCCTTACCGCCCACTTCAAACTAGTGGCACTATCTTGTGTTGCCTGCCCATATACGCGTTGTGCAATTTGTCTTATCCCCTGCTGTAAACAAGAGAAAGCAATGGAAGAATCACCTTCCATACGTCACTTTAACTATATCATAGGTATTATCCTTATCATTAGCACGAATGCCTTTACAAAAATGTATAAGTTAAAAGAGCTTACCAGTTATTTTAATACTCGTTGCTTATCGTATGCAAGAGGAAAAAGGGGGGGTGTTGTAGGCGCCGTTAGATCGCCTCATCAAGCGGCTATATTATTACTTTCCTGAAAGGAAAAACGAAAAACCCGCGGATGCACTCGCGTTATATAAGGCTCTCTGTTACGGAAAAGTGGTTCTTTATTTATACCGTCATGCTATCTCAATAAGGCTGTACCAGAAGAAGATAGGGCTGCAAATTCATACCTTCGGTCCTCGCGTATGTAAGCACTATCCGGGTCTGCTGCTCTGATTACTCTGCAGCGGCTGTTAGTAACGGGCCGCCCTGCAACACTATCCTATTTTGATTACTGGCTTACGTGGCCACTCTATGGCTGCGACGCCATACTGGACAGGGAAAACTAGGTCGCCATCTTTGATCAGGTCAAAAGTGACCTGTTGTAACCTTGTATGCTTATTTATCAAAGTAAAATACGGATGCGTGTTTGTGGGAACTTACTATCTGTTCTATACTGTTTTTTCTTTGGGCAGGTCGTACTTACACAGGAAAGGGCTTATAGACTTCTACTATATATCTCGGAGTTGGAAGATTCTAAAAGTAAAAAAATTCCCTATACAACAAAAGATTAATTCTCATCATTGAACAATTTAGTCAACATCTTTAACAGCAATGATATATATTACATATTCAATGGCATTTGTATTAACAAAAGTTGTGAGAGATACATAGCAAGCGAACACATCCCAGTTACATAAACAATTTGAAATGGGATGGGAACACGGGGAGATCCTATTTGGTAGAGCATTCTCTCATCACATGATACCAGATCAATGATCAAGAAAAGCAAACAAGGAAAATGAATGTTTTTGTTACATCGGCCCATGTTGCAGCTATTATAGCAAACAATACATTCTGTACATTACAGTGACACGGTGACTAACTCAAGGCGTCAATTACTATCATTAAAGATGCCTATCTTATAGTGGCTGTAACAATGTTTATGCCAGGGGGTCAAAAACAGGAGTTCTAAAGACATTACCAATGAATCAACGTGGGAGAACTGCCAGCTCATTCCATTGGATTTGTTCATTCAGACCGATCTTGTGTGTATTTAGTCTAAAAATCCAATTTTGTTCCCTCCTCAAGAGGATGTTATGATAATTCCCACCTCTTTTAGGAAATTGTATTTTTTCAATGACTGTCCATTTAAAGTCTTCAGGGCCATGTTCTTTTGTTATAAAATGATTGACCATTGGAGCTGTAAGTTTATTGGTTCTAAGGCACGACCGATGTTCTATCATCCGTTTTTTAATTGGTCTCATTGTCATGCCCACATATTTCAGATTACATGGACAAACTATCAAATAGATCACTCCTGATGTGTTACAGCGCCTAGCTTGGCTAACTTATACGTTAACTCATTTGAATGCGATGCCATCTATCCAGTTTCCAATCCATTCCTACAAAAGATTAAACTCTGGAAAAGATACATAGATGATATCTTTATGATATTCACCGGTTCAGAGACAGATCTTCAAGAGTTCCATACTTGGCTTAATGTACAGAATCCATATTTAAGATTCACGTTGGAATTCAGTAAGAAAACAATACATTTTTTAGATCTTGACATCATGGTAATAGAAGACAAGTTATGTTCTAAAGTCTATAAAAAATCAACAGACAAAAATTCACTTTTAACATACTCAAGTTACCATCCTCAGGCACTTAAAGACAATTTGCCCTTTGGCCAATTTCTTCGCTATAGAAGAACGTGCACCCAAGTTACTGACTTTGAAGAGCAAGGCAAAAATCTCAAAAAACAGCTTGAAAATAGAGGGTATCCAAGAAGGATCATTGACTCTACCTACAGGAGAGCTCGTAATATTCCCAGGAGTACTACTCTTCAGCAACATCCCAAACCACCACAACAGGACAATATAATGGCAGTTCTAAGTTATTCACCCATGGTGAACAAACTCAAAAAGGAAATTAAGAATCTGTGGCCAATACTGAATACTGGACAACATAATTTGGAAGAACCAAAATTTGCCCTTAAAAGAAGAACTAATATTAGAGACAAACTAGTAACCACATTACGTGAAGACAAAGTAAAACAGACTGCAACAATCTGGCAAAGTAGCTATCCAACAGGACACTCCCCATGTGGGTCATGTTCGATGTGCCCGCAAACGGCACGTACAAAAGAAATAGACCTGGGATTACGAACTCCTTGGGTACAACGACATCTCACTAACTGTAACACATCAGGAGTGATCTATTTGATAGTTTGTCCATGTAATCTGAAATATGTGGGCATGACAATGAGACCAATTAAAAAACGGATGATAGAACATCGGTCGTGCCTTAGAACCAATAAACTTACAGCTCCAATGGTCAATCATTTTATAACAAAAGAACATGGCCCTGAAGACTTTAAATGGACAGTCATTGAAAAAATACAATTTCCTAAAAGAGGTGGGAATTATCATAACATCCTCTTGAGGAGGGAACAAAATTGGATTTTTAGACTAAATACACACAAGATCGGTCTGAATGAACAAATCCAATGGAATGAGCTGGCAGTTCTCCCATGTTGATTCATTGGTAATGTCTTTAGAACTCCTGTTTTTGACCCCCTGGCATAAAAATTGTTACAGTCACTATAAGATAGGCATCTTTAATGATAGTAATTGACGCCTTGAGTTAGTCACCGTGTCACTGTAATGTACAGAATGTATTGTTTGCTATAATAGCTGCAACATGGGCCGATGTAACAAAAACATTCATTTTCCTTGTTTGCTTTTCTTGATCATTGATCTAGTATCATGTGATGAGAGAATGCTCTACCAAATAGGATCTCCCCGTGTTCCCATCCCATTTCAAATTGTTTATGTAACTGGGATGTGTTCGCTTGCTATGTATCTCTCACAACTTTTGTTAATACAAATGCCATTGAATATGTAATATATATCATTGCTGTTAAAGATGTTGACTAAATTGTTCAATGATGAGAATTAATCTTTTGTTGTATAGGGAATTTTTTTACTTTTAGAATCTTCCAACTCCGAGATATATAGTAGAAGTCTATAAGCCCTTTCCTGTGTAAGTACGACCTGCCCAAAGAAAAAACAGTATAGAACAGATAGTAAGTTCCCACAAACACGCATCCGTATTTTACTTTGATAAATAAGCATACAAGGTTACAACAGGTCACTTTTGACCTGATCAAAGATGGCGACCTAGTTTTCCCTGTCCAGTATGGCGTCGCAGCCATAGAGTGGCCACGTAAGCCAGTAATCAAAATAGGATAGTGTTGCAGGGCGGCCCGTTACTAACAGCCGCTGCAGAGTAATCAGAGCAGCAGACCCGGATAGTGCTTACATACGCGAGGACCGAAGGTATGAATTTGCAGCCCTATCTACTTCTGGTACAGCCTTATTGAGATAGCATGACGGTATAAATAAAGAACCACTTTTCCGTAACAGAGAGCCTTATATAACGCGAGTGCATCCGCGGGTTTTTCGTTTTTCCTTTCAGGAAAGTAATAATATAGCCGCTTGATGAGGCGATCTAACGGCGCCTACAACACCCCCCCTTTTTCCTCTTGCATACGATAAGCAACGAGTATTAAAAGAACTGGTAAGCTCTTTTAACTTATACATTTTTGTAAAGGCATTCGTGCTAATGATAAGGATAATACCTATGATATAGTTAAAGTGACGTATGGAAGGTGATTCTTCCATTGCTTTCTCTTGTTTACAGCAGGGGATAAGACAAATTGCACAACGCGTATATGGGCAGGCAACACAAGATAGTGCCACTAGTTTGAAGTGGGCGGTAAGGAAAAACATTATCTTTTAAACTACCTTTGCATATACTCGCTGCACAATAGGGCTATAAGGTGTACCAACAAGAGCCCTTGATGCATGTATTAATGAATTAAATCATAAGGAGTCCCCCTGGGCACGTCCCATCCCCATTCCCCTCCCTTGTTAAGTGCCTTTCTTGGCGCTGTTTTGAATGCCAAACAGCAGCCTCAGTATAAAAAATTGACCTTTTGGCTAATAGATTCAGAAATACTTTTATAAGCATTGTATTTAAAATAAAATATAAATGTAATTTAGGGACCAGAGGAGTGATATAAAAACCCCCCCTTTTTTCTCTTACTTCCTTGTAGGAGTAAGAACACACATCTGGAAAAAGTCTTTCCATTAGGGAGTCAACACCCCTTCATTTGAAACTACATGTCCTGAAGAAGATGACCTAAACAAGTGTGGTTATGAAACCGGTCGACCTTATTAGAGTATGAGCTGGACTCATGCTTTTCTATGATCTATGTCATAAAACAACTTGACATAATCAATAAGAATTGAAAGTGACCTTAGGTATAGGTCTGTTTTACTGTGTCTATATGTATGTAAGGACCTTATTGGGTAGGATCCTTAGGTGTGTGATATCAGCAAGAGGTGTAAGATCTTTATAGGTGCTAGTATTACGTTGTTTAAATAAATTTTAATAATATACAACGTGCTGCATAGAAAGCCCTATAAAAATCTAAAAAAATCTAATACCGGGCATTATCTAATGTAAAATGCCCCATTTGTTCCAATTTGGTCTTATTAATTATTGTTGTTACTAAAACACTAAGTCTGATTTTTAATAAATGAGTTTTGTCTTTGTAAGAAGCGGTATTAATTCCTTTTGTTTTCTCCTCTAGACTGGGGGTCCCATATCTCTCTGTAGAGTGACGGCCCCCCAGTGAGTGTTGTTTAAAAGTATATGATGTACTGAGTATACACATGTAATAGGTACAACATAAATTCTTCTCCACAGACCGTGATTAAGTGCTAACACCAATTACAATAGGACCATTTACGGAACAGTGTCCATTTCTTTTGACAGAAAACTGTGAAGAGAACTTGCTAGGATTAAATTTGTTGAGAAAATTGGGGGCAGTCATACATTGTACGGCAGACGGGGTGTTCCTCACGATGTGGCCTCACGATACACCGGTGACGGAATTTATGTCAAAAGAATTGCCAGAAGAGCTAAGTAGAGTACCAACCTGTCTGTGGGCAATGCATGATAACGATGTAGGATGCTTGAAAATAGAGCCAGCAAAAATAACTCTGAAAGAGGGTGTAACACTACCACGAATTCCCCAGTATAAAATTTCTATTGAAGGTGAGAAGGGATTGAAAAGCATTGTTACTGACCTGGTGAGATTGGGGGTGGTTGAGGAAATTGCAGATAGCACTTGCAACAGCCCAATTCTTCCAGTTTACAAGAAAGGAGGCAATGAGGTACCCTATTGTTTCATAATTGATCTGCGCGCATTAAAAAAAGTGGTAGACCCACAATTCCCTTTGGTCCCAGATGTCACAACAATACTGACAATGATACCGCCCACTGCAGAATACTTAAGTGTAGTCGATTTGAAGAACGCATTCTTTAGCATTCCAGTGGATAAAAGCAGTAGATATCTGTTCGCGTTCACTCTAGGAGGTAGATCATTCACATTCACACGCATTCCACAAGGATACACAGAAAGCCCGAGCATTTACAGCAGAGCGCTAAAAGAGCAGCTAGACATGCTAGAATTACCCGAAGGTTGCGTACTCTTGCAGTACATAGATGACTTGTTACTAGCTGCTGATACGAAAGAGATCTGTAAAGAAAGTACTATATTACTATTGACACACTTAGCGACCCATGGTAAAAAGGCAAGTTTGAAGAAATTCCAGTATAATCGGAAGGAGGTGTCTTATTTGGGATACCTACTTTCGAAAGAAGGGAGAAGATTAACACCAGAACGCATAGAAAGTATTTCTAGTATGCCTATTCCAAAAACTCAAAAAGGAGTGAGAGCTGTAATAGGCATGGCCTCTTATTGTCGGCAGTGGATCAGTAATTTTGCGTTGATTGTGAAGCCGATGATAAAACTGACAAAAAAGGATGCAGAGATGCCTTTACAGTGGGATGAGGAATGTCAGAAAGTGCTTGAACAATTGAAAACTGCATTGTGTGCTGCGCCAGTTTTAGGCACTCCAAACTATAAAAAGATCTTCAGACTATTTGTGAGTGAGAGTGAAGGATGTGCATTGGTGGTTTTGTCACAAGAACAACGTGGAAGAAATAGGCTGTGCGGGTATTTTTCTTGCGCGTTGGACCCCGTAGCGCGCGCACTACCACGATGTTTGCGATCCGTCGCAGCGGCTGCTGCGTCAGTGAAACAAACAGAAGGAATGGTATTGGGGCACACTTTAATTCTGATGGTGCCACATGCTATAGACGTTCTATTAAATAGGACTCAGACGCAACACCTCACCTCAGCTAGACTGACAAGATATGAGCTCATCTTGTTTGCACCCCACATCCAAATTATGAGGTGTAGCGCATTGAATCCTGCAGAATTAATGCCACTGCTCATAGCAGAAATTGGTGACAACGAACCACCACCCCATGATTGTTTAATGATCACTGAAGAAGAAACAAAGGGAAGGATTGATTTGAGTGATATCCCACAAAAAGAGCCAGATGGGGAGTTATTTTGTGATGGCTCTTGTTTTAAATTACCTGATGGCACATCAACGGCCGCATATGCAATTACTACCCTAAAGAGAGTTGTAGAAAGCAGAAGAATCCCCTACAATTCGGCACAAGTCACAGAAATAATAGCACTGACCCGAGCCTGTGAACTCTCTGAGAATTTGAATGTAAATATTTATACTGGCAGCCAGTACGCCTTTGCTGTGGTTCACAACTTTGGCCGACTTTGGGCTGAGAGGGGTTTCTTGACATCACATGGAGCCAGGATTCAGCATGGCCCTTTGATTGTGCGATTGTTGTCTGCGCTCACGTTTCCAAAGCGCCTAGCTATAGTGAAGTGCGAGGCGCATAAGAAAGTAACATGTTGAGTGGGAGAGGGAAACGCGTTTACAGACAGGACTGCGAAGCAAACAACAACAGATTTGGGGAATAAAATGATGACAGTACAGACTGAGGAAGTACCTTGTATGATAGAGAATGGAGTTGCCACAGTAAAAGAAATGCAGGCTGAGGCCACGACCGAAGAGATTCAGGGGTGGGATGAGGGCTCTGCTGAGTTAGATTTGGAAGGATGTTGGGTGGACAAGGAAACAAAGAACTGGATGTTGCCAAATTGTTACGTAACTGGAATGGTTATAATGGCGCATAGCCCTACCCACATTTGTGCGAAGAAGATGCTACAGTATTTATCCACAGTATGGAAGAATGAGCACATAAAAAAGAATGCAGAAAGGCTAGTGCAGAATTGTATTACGTGCCTGCAACACAATGTAGGGAAGGGAACCGTGACTCCAGCAGGTAGTTTCGGCCCACCCTCTATGCCGTTTGAGGTGGTCCATTTTGATTTCATAGAAATGGAAAGGTGCCAGAACTACAAGTATGTGTTAGTGGCAATCTGTGCATTCAGCAAGTGGGTGGAGGCATATCCTTTAAAAGACTGTACAGCCATGTCCACAGCAAAAGTAATGCTAAAGGAGTATTTCTCTCGGTTTGGGTTGCCCCGTGTCCTGTGGTCAGACAACGGCCCCCAATTTGTGGGCGCAGTAGTGCTACAGATCTGTGCAGGTCTGCAAATAGAGAAGCGATTCCACAGTTCCAGGCATCCCAGTTCTGCCGGGCTTGTGGAGAGACACAACGGAATCTTGAAGTCAAAGATAGCAAAACTTTGCGCTGGGAGCAAGTTGAGTTGGGTGGATGCATTACCCCGAGGGCTGTTGTGTATGCGCACGTCTGTGCAGGCTAAGACTGGGCTCTCCCCCTATGAGATTATAATGGGGAGACCAGCAAATGTATGGTGCGCACCGCAGCCCAAAAGATTATGTGAGGTCGAGCACCCTATGTTAAGCACTTATTGTGGACTTTTAATACAAAAGTTGCGTTTGATTCATCAGCAGGTGCAGGAGGCGTTGCCAATGCGATATACCGGACCAGGGCACTCACTGGAGCCTGGAAGCCGTGTGTTAATCAAAAACTTTGAACGGAAGACAGCATTAGCATCCAGGTGGCGCGGCCCCTATCAAGTACTTTTGGCAACACAGACGGCCATGCGAGTGGACGGACGAAAGGCATGGATCCATGCGACACATGCCAAAAGATTCCCAGGACTGCTGACAACTTCCGACGACCTGAAAAAGGAAACGGTCTCGGTAACGAAAGAAACTGTTGCCAGTTAAGTGCCACAGCAACAGCCTGAGCGAGAAGTGAAAGTTGAAACAAAGAGAAAAAGAGAAGTGAAACTCGAAACAGAGCCCGAGGAGGCTGCCAGTAAGGGGAAAGGGCGAAAAGTGCCCCAACGTTGCTCAGCGGAAACAACATCACTGCCGAGCGACACAAACCCTGCATTGCAAACACAAACAGAAACAACGCGTGTACCCCTTTGGCGCCCACCAGTTCCCGAGAATGCACCAAAGCCAAAGAAACTACATCAGTGCCACGACGCTCATCGCTGCCCATCATTGTGCCACAGGCTGACACTGAGCCTGATACTGCAAATGCAACGGCACTATTCACGGATCATACAATACCAGGAGTGAATCGGTATAATTTGCAGCCTCGACAGGCAAAGTGATCCACAGATCTTTGGTGCTTTTCTTTTTGCCTTTGGTTGTACTCACGGACGGAGTAGGAACCAGGGGCGTAGAGGAGAGAAGTGTGAGAATTGTGCAAGTCGGACAATTCAAGACTCACGGCTCCTCGGTGCGCTTATAAAAGTACATGTGTCAGGAGCCAGAGCAGGACAAGCCGGACGCACATAAGTACTAGGGCTGATGGAGTACATGTGTCCTAAGCCAGAGCGGGAAAAGCTGGATGCACATAGTACTCTATCAATAAAGAACTGTTCAGAAATCGTCTGAGCAGTGGGAGAAAGAACAACTAATCTTGCTCGGAGTGGATAAATGATCCAGGCTGTGAAAAGGCTGGCAGAATTGAACTGTGACATTTTTCGTTGAACTTTTCTAGCATCAAAAACGAGAGACATTCACAACGAACTTTGTCAGCAAGAAGAAGGACGATGTAGAACAAGTCAAGACCGGTTTCAGCTTCTTCCTGCACCCCTGCTGAAAAGATAATAGATTTAGAGACTGTAAATTTAGGAAAAAAGCATGGTAAAAGGAATAAGGTACTGATTTGGACATTGGTCCTATGTTTTTTAAGTATGATAGTACCAACAATAACAGCCATTACACAATGGTTCCTGGAGTACGTACACCCATTAGAAACACTTTTGCCAAAAGCAGCAACTGAAAGCCCGGTTCATGTAATCACTGGTACTTTGCCCCCAATGGAAGAGAGACATAGAGAAGGATACAGCAACAATACATTGTTGCTCATCATGAACATGACCCATGCGGTTTTAAAGTAAAAAGATTGCTGGGTTTGCGCCCATTTACCGCAGCACGGAGGGAAAGGGATAGGCTGGTATGTACAACGATTGCCATTGATTTATTCATGTGAAGTAACATTAGGTGCAATGTTCTTTGGGAAATGGAACAAGAGTAATACGGGTCAGCTAGATGAGACCAATATGAATGAATTTGAGGAAGCAATCATGAGACCTGTGGGTTGTTCCATATTCCAAAAAGCTTGCGTGTTTGCACTAGAACCCATGAGAAAGAATACAAGACTAGATAGATTACATAGGCAGAATAGACCAACCCCGCCAGCAGAAAGAACATCAGTAATGACATTTCGGATGAGGGATGAATGAAACAAAGATGCTGTCCCCCCTGCCTATACAGTGGATCACAGCCCCAAAACTGCTCCCCTATGTCTACAGAAAAAGGGTTCCTATAAAGTAGGAACGTTTAGCAACTGCCTGAACACAGTGGTTTTAAAACATGAAATAGAACCGAGTACGTGGGAGAACCTGTTTATTTTATATGTGGAGAAAAAGCATATCCATGGTTACCTAGAAACTGGGGAATTACATGCTACCTAGGTCTTCTGTTTCCAGGAGTGTTCCTCTTGGAGACAGCAGAAGTAGCCAAACGAACGAAAGGTAGAACTCAAAGGAGTAGTGAGGATGGACTGATAGCAATGGATATAGCCAAATCATTTATACCGTTCTTGTCCCAAATAGAAAATTCTTACAATATAAGAAAACTGTCTGGAATATTACAAAAAACAATAGATTCCACAACGGATATTTTATTGAATATGACATTAGAAGAAAAAGGAATAAGACTAATGGCACTTCAAAACAGGATGGCTCTCGATATAATATTAGTTGATCGTGGGGGAGTTTGCAAGCTCGTAAAAACTGCGTGCTGTGTGTATATAGATGACTACTCCCCTACAATATTTAAAGCAATCCGGAAATTACATGTCATAAGGTCCACACTCTCTACTGAAGAAGGGGGTTGGGGGATAGGATCCTGGTTTTGGGGATTATTGCGGTCTTGGGGATGGAAGTTAATTTCGATACTAATGATGGTACTCAGGATATTCATAACATGCTGCTGTTGCAGACAATGCTTACCAATAGTGTGCACTGAAATAACTGATGGATGTACTAAGGGATGTATGCACATGGTGTCGAGGGGAAAACAAACGCATGGCCGGAATTACAGAGACACTGAGGAAACAAAAATAGTAAAACAATTCATGGCAATAGACATCAATGATGGAGATGATTCAGATGTAGATACCCCAGACTCATCCTCATTAGAGGAGGATACAATGAATAAATAAGACGTTTGGCATACGGCCAAAAGGAGGGTTTGTCAATCTGGAAAAATGAATACCCTTCATTTGAATAATAGACGTAACTTGATGGCCGTGGGCCAACCGTCTTCTGCACCGAATTATAGAAATATAAACTGCTTTGCTTGACCAAAGAGCGGCCATTTTAAATGTAGCAAGAATCACCATTTTGCTTGTTAACCATTGCACATTGCTTTCTGTCTAAAAACTGCTTTGCAGCTTACAATTCGTGCGGATTCTGCTTACTCTGCTCAACTGTTAACATTGTTGTCTGAATATGAAAGGGCAAGGTCGCGGGACTGAAGAGTTTGCTGAAACACCTCATGAGTAGCCCAGAGAGGAATGCCCACGCTCCCTCTCTGTAGCCTTGGGAGGAAGCTGCAGGGCATTTAATCACTTCACAGCTGCCAGCCAGTCTCGTACGATGGTAGAATATCTTAGAATAATACAGCTAAATGCTTGAATTATGCTTTTCTTACGGCCCCCCTTCGCAAAACCCTTTAGAACGTGTCGGCTCCCAGGACACGAATAGTACCTCATAGATAGCAGAGCTTGGAATGTGGCTCTTCCCCCGTGTGCAGCTTGCTTCCAAGAACAGAACCACCGTGTTCTAAAAGATGCCTCCGCACTTTCTAATTGCACATTGTTACTAGAATAGACATCGAAAGCATTATAATCGTCATACTCGTCGTATATGTCCATTGTCATCCCAAGTTCAAAGGAACTTAATAAAGAGGGGTGTTGAACATGACTTTGCTGATTGTATGATATGCATTTATTATATATGTAACTGATGAACGTAATTCGCTCTCTTGAGTCCCTCGAGGTCTAGGAAACTCACGTCGCGGGGCGTGAGATCAGAATTGGCCAATTGATACTATCTTTTGCTTGCAATAAACCCTAGCATTGGGAATTTGAACCTCGTGTCTGGCGCATCTTTTCGTGTATGGTTATTGTCTTGTTTCCCTAGCACCAGGGACCCCTAGGGGCCCCTTTCAATATCACACTGTTTATAGGTGTGAGACCCATCCTGAAAGCTTGCCCAAAGAGCCTTGGCCAGAGTTTAACACTGAAGAAGTGAGCATGTGATCCGGGGTCTGCAGCCCACACACACGCATGGGATTCCCATGCACCCACTTGCGAGATTTGCACCCAATTAGTGAGATTGTGCTCCAAGGTAGGAGGCACACGCACAGTCTTTGCTCTGAGGTTTGACACACTCACAGGATGGGACGGCATTTCGTTCTCCCAGCCTAGTTGTGTTGCTCTGCCTTTTGAGGTCTACTACAACTTGGATGATTATAGAAGGGTGGAGTAGAGGCAGTGTTGACCTACTGGAATGCAACTGGGAGGTTTAAACCTCCTTCTTACTTGACTTTAGTATATGAAGTATATGCTAGCCAATTTTTCCCCTGTTCAGCGCCCCCCTCGCACCAAGTTGGCAACTACGTGCAAATGCGGTCATATAACCGCTGGTGATGTCACTTCCTATATTTGGGCACCCCCCCGGGAAATTAATAAGTCGGCTCCCCTGCACTGGCCTGCCTCCTTGAATACATTACAGTGGATTAAGTGCTCCCTACATCAATGCGCCCTAGGCCTCCAGCACCCACCTGCGTTCAGGGAGTGCACTTCATAATGACATTTTACATGTTTTTTTTTTAAATCTATCCCTGTTTTAGGGATAGAAATGCAAGTGGGCTGCTGATCCGATTTAAAGAAAAAGTGTGACAGGTCTGACATGCTCCTGCCATGCATGGCGCCTATTCTGAATAGGTGCAGGGCAATGTGATTATTTTCTGCTTATTCAAGAGAATTTTATTTGTAGATTTGGGAAAGAGAAATGCCACATTTTTTGAGCAAATGCCCAAATAGACTGACAAAGGGCATCTGTACAAATCTATGATGCTAAAAAAATCCCCTTATCCACAAAGGTGACCTGGGCATTTCATCTGGGGTGCGCAGCGGTGCAAATGATGCCCTGGCCAGACCTCGTGCATACATTAATGTTGGGGGCATCTGATGCACACATTCAATAGGGCACACTTTTTATCAGTAAAAGTGATGAGATGCGCAAGTTTTGAGCTTCTGCTCCATCCTTTCTTAATATCCACATGGATTATAAGAGTCGTTTACCGAATTTGGTCTCTAGCGACCTAGTGCTTGCATTGGCTCAAACCAATTTAAGCGGAATCAGACATTTACCGACTTGGCTGGTTTCAACTTGCGAGCCACCTCGTAGGAGCCGCAAATGGCTTGAGATGATTCGAATCTTTTCTTCAAAGGTCTGAACCAGCATCCGAGTGAAGCACTTCAAGGCTTGGCTATCCCTAATTTAGTTATACCGTGCAGTATCACCACCGTAGTGTTCGCCTGGCTCTCTATGCAAGAGGGTAGGTTGCCTCAATAAATTGGTGCATAGTGTCCCAATGCCAGGACCAGTACCGGAGGAAAACATAGCGCCCAGATGGCAAGCCTCGTACACTAGCGCCTCTGTTGAGTGGAGATGCCCACTTTCAGAAGTGGCTGATGCAGAATGAAGGTGATAAGCGCACCATCCTCCAGGGACACAAATTTATCTCCTTCCAACCCCACCCCCCAACCCCCACCGCCCTCTCCCAGATGAACTTTTTAAGCCATTGGGAATTCTTCCAACAGGAGGAGACATGCCAACATCAGGTTCTAATGCCAGCTTCCAATCTTTACCGAATTGTGTATCATGGGCAAACCACCTTCCTTTTGTGTAGGTTTCTACACCTGTTTAAAGGGTGGTTCGCACTTGCACTGTCATACTTGAAAAGTTAGTTTTACTTTTTGTATTTATTTTAACCCAATGCACGTCATAGGTTTAGTGCAGCCCGATGCACAGACTATAAAACAAACTGCTGTGTCATGAGCGTTGTGTTATTGTAGGCACATGCAGGCAGGAAGGAGTGATACTTCCGATGACTTCCTGTTTTGTACACATGTGTATTTGAGGACTTCCTGTCATGTGACATAATGCCCTTCACGCTACTTCCTCGTTTTATTACCTTTAGGCTGGCTGACTCTCCTACCAGCCAAACCTGTTATATATGAAGCCCCTGGAGAGACGACCTTAAATCATGGATTGCCAAGTTAAGAGCTAGAAGGAAGGGAACCGCAGGCGTAAAGGAGGGGGGAAGAGCAGGGGCTTCTAGAGCCGGGGCAGTTTGTAGAGGGCGAATTAAGAGAAACGTTCATTACTCCACAGCCTCCGACCTCCTCATTTATCTAATATCAAGAGGACTTGTTCCCAGAGCCACCGCTCTGCCCAGGGTGCTGAGGACACCATTGATCCAACATCAGGCCAGAACAACTGGCGACGAGGGGAAACAAAAACCCAGGCAAGTTTGCGAGTCAGGGAGGGGAAATGTGCAAAGCACACATTTAGGAGAGTTCTGGGGCATTCTGACAAGTTAAAGATTTTGAGGTCCATTGATGGAATATGGTCTCAAATGGTGCGGGACTCGAGGAGTCAGTCTTTGTCAAAGGGCTTGGAGCCTGTCACTTGACTCTAGCCTCATTTGCACATTATTAGGCTGGGGTCACAGCTAAAGTTCTGGGCAAGGACCCATGAAAGGCTTAGGTAGTGGGTATTGCTCTAGATACAGGTGCAGCTAGGCTATCAAAATGGCAGAGGTGTGCTATGCAAGACCACTTTCAGGGCCGGTCTTATACCAGATTGCACCCCAGGCGAGAAGCATCGTTGGCTCCTCCTCACCCCCATTTAATCAGAATGCGCCCCTCCTCCCCCGACTGGCTCACGTCACTCCCAAACTACACCTTTGTTGTACGACAAAACCCCTCCTCAATATGAATAAATAATTGCTATATAAATTAAGCTAGTTTCATTACATTGTAATTCAAGTACTTTACAGAAGAAGTATAATGTGAAAACACAGCTGTTGCTGCCCAAGTAAATGGTTTTTCTGTCACCTGCTCTTAGGGAAGCAGTTTCAAACTGTCTGTACTGGCACACTGAAGTGTGACCAGCCTGCAGGGGTCTAAGGGCCCACTGACCACTGGCCCTGTGTTGCAGCCAGGTGTTCTGTTCGTACCACCTCACATGTATTTCACAAGGGCAATACTAGACTAACCATATGAATAATTTTCTGATAGTAGGTTATCACTCCAATATGCGACAGATGGAAATGTGAGGAGAACGTGGTTTTACTTTGTTTCAGGTGGTGACAACTGCAGGCAGCGATATCTCCCAATAGACATACCAAGCCGCTGCACAAATGGTGAAAATTCGAAATGGCCCAGAAAACAGATTCACTTTGACAGCACTCAGGGTCTGCAGCGCTAGGCAAACACACCAAAACAAGCCGGTTCCCAAAATCTCCCGAAGATTGGCATATTATGTCGAGGAGTATAACCTAGCTGGCTGGCTGGCAGTTCATGTTGCAAACTTTAGTCTGCATGCCATGCTCGATTACCAGGCGCTTGGAATTCCCACCTCCCACTTGAGCTGGCATCCCTTCATCATTGCCAACAAACGCCCAGTCCTTAATACAGGTCATACATAAAGTAAGAAATAGCCATTTTAAGACAACTGAGCACGCTAGAACGAGTGCAACTAGTTTTAAAATAGGTGCGATAACAGACATGGACAACATTTGACAAACTATACAATGACGCCGATTTAGCCGCTCCCATCATGCCTAGTATAAAGCTTATTAAACATAGACCCTATACGCAAGACGATATCACCACTGCCCCTATGGGCCGAGTAAACCTCATCAAAAGAATGCAAGTAAGATCTCACACAACACATTTTGATAGTTCGACAACATCTGCAGTTCAGTGACCTAGTCCATCTGGGCACCTAAAAAGATACTGTTTTTTAATGTCACACACTTTAAGGGGTTATGCATTGCCTATTCTAATTTTTGGGCGTTTTACACAAATGTGCATTACTTTTTTGTAACACAGGCAGCAATTAATAATGTAGAATACACAGTTTAGCTACCTGTGGTGGGATTACTTTTGAAAAGGAGCTCCATAAGAGCAGAGGGATAATAATAATGATGACTTGGTGCCATACCTGCCTAACCTCTGGGAAAGACCCTGGAATCCCAGGAATTTTGATGGGGGACAGCTTTCACTGATTACTTTTTTTTGTTTTGTTATGCTTGCAGGGCTGCACTGCCATGGACGCCCTGCCTGAGTGTGGCTTTGTCTCTGCAGTAATGACTGTAACGATTCACACATTGGCAAAGGGAATGCAGGTGAAGCAAAATAACACGCGTTTATTTTGCTTCACCTTTCATTCTTTTTTGCTGACTTTCAATGCAAACGCGCTTTTCATTTGCTTTCTTTCTTTTTGGCCAGGTTATGGTAGACTCAGCCCCATTGAACCCCAGCCATCAGGTTTGCAATCTGGACAACTCACCACTGCACTACATAACCTTATGAAAAACAACTAAGGTGAAATGTCCAATTTTGGTACTGCAAAATTCAGGAAAAACCTTTGTATGCATAAATCTCAGGAATTTTGATTTTCAAATGTAGGCAGGCATGCTTGGTGCACTGCTCGACGTAGCGTTTTGCGCTGGAATCCAGCTGCTGGATTCCAAGCGCTCTAATAATGGACGTCTCTGTTATTACACACTCGTGCTATTAGTGCACTTTGACAGAGATTGTTTGCCTCCAATCTCTGTCAAAGTGCACTAGAGCAGTGAGGGAGACTCGGACACACACACACACGAGTCGGCCCAAACACTTACCTGATGTGCTGCTGCTGCATCCACCACTCGCTCCTCTTTTCCGAAGCCAGCCCCAATCATCAATCTATCAGTGCGCGTGAGCACATAGCCTGAGGGCACAGCACACGTGCGGTGCGCCCATGGGCCTGTCTGGCTCCAGTGGGGCCCGGGGCCGGGGAAGTGAAAGCAACTAGCAACAAACAAATGTTGCAAATTTATTTGTCAACTGCTGCCCTGCCTGAGGGCAAAGGCAGGCTGAAGCAGCAGTAATCGTTGTTTGATGTGTGAGTGACATAAAAATGATTCTGAATAGGCCTGGCTGGTGCGTGTGGCCTGGCTTGCAGGACTCAGAGCACCGCCGCGCGGTGCCCACTACAGGCTGACTAACGTCAGGCAGCCGCCTGAGCTGTCTGACACAAAGACCGGCCCTGACCACTTTACATCGCAGTACATTACAGGAATGCGGGAAGTGTGACGGTGGATCAGGGAAATAGGACTGCCTCTATGCTGCCTCATAGCCCTATGCAAATCTGATGTTTAGTCCCCCCAAATCCCTGTTCCTGACCCCTAAAAGCCCATCCTGACCGTTTCCCCCCCAAAAATTAACCCTTTACCCGACCCTAAATATATTTGATATAAAGGTTTTCAAGATATAAGATTATTCAAGATACAATTTTCGATATAAACACTGTATACCACAACGTGAAGACTCCAAGGGAGGCCGACTCTTTTCTTTCCATCAAACGATGAGGAAACCCCATTGCGATGCACGAATGCAAGCGCCCACGCCATGACCTATCCTAACACGTACTTAGATAGATTCGTCTTGCTTTACGAGTGATCTATACAAAAGTTTAGCAGTAAATCTGCTGGTAGAGTCAGATCCAGGCATTAGCACCATGCTATCATACCGCCGGATTCAGGCCTTACCACCATGCAGGCAGTACCAGTGAAATCTGAATTTGCAAACCCAAAGGCACTGCATGCGATAATTACTGGAAATATGACACGGTAAGCATAAAATACCAAACAAAGTGGTAAGCCATGCAGAGACATCCTTTCCGGATGCAGAAACCCAGCAAATGCACAGAAAACCCTCCTGGGTAATTGCCATGAATGAAAACTGGATCCACTGTGAATCGGGACCACTTCAGTACTGGAACAAGGCCTAAAAAAAAGTGGGGGGGACTCATTAACATACCAATTGAATGTGGCGTCACCAGAAATTAGCATATCAAGGTACCCTCTGAAAAAAATGGGGGGACTCCTGAAAAAAGTGGGGGGACTGCGTCCACAAGCGTGTACCCTCAACTTGAGCCCTGTAGGTCATCCATGGAAAATGAGTGGCACACAACAGACTCAGGGATTGCTTAAGGTGACAAGGATGCCAATGGGCAGTCCTGGGAGAGGGGCAACCAAGGCTAGTGGGCACTCTGATGACAAAAGCCACTCCCAGCAAGATGTCATCATGTGCATTGCGGGGTGCAAAAAGGGCTAAAGGCGGAGTAGAAGCCTGTACGCCGCCTTTTGTCCTTCACATTTGGGCTTCATAGTGCAAAGTGAGCAAATGCGGCCTAGCATGCTGCATGCCAGGAATGTTTAGTTTTGTTTGTAAGCGCAACTTGCCAAGCTCGCATGGAAAGCAGCACTTAAATTTACCCATGTTGAGGCGGGTTTCATTGTCATTGCACGACAAGGAGCGTGTACAATCGATCCCTATGGGGTCTGCCTGCTTTATGCTGGTGCATACAGGGAACTCCAGCATTTGTGCCGGCATGAAAATCCATGCTGGTGCAGACGCTGGAGCATTTTTATGGCGGAGAGAAAGGGAGCAGCGGAAACGCAAGTTGAGTTCCGCCCGTCCTCTCCACCATACTAACAATTGAAAATGAGCCCTGGCATGACTGCGATGAAATGGAGAAGGAGCCCCACTGTGTCCCAAGACTGGGTTTACCAGTCTGAGCCCGCTATGGCCTAGCTTCTGACGGGAGTTGTTCGCCGAGGTGGCTAGTGCTAGGTCGCCTATGTAGCCAGCACAGGTTTTAATGAGATCACGGTTTTCTGGATGGCTGCCATCGACAGTTGTTTAAAATCCTACTCGCCAGCTCGTTGTGGCTACGTGGGACATTTAAAGTATTATTTTGTGCAGTTTGAATTAAATCTGTTGTCAGGTGGTGTGATTTTTTTGCATAGAAAACAACAAAATGCATGCATTTTTCTACAGTGTTTGTGCAGAGAGTGTGCTGTGTTGGAATCCTAGTTTAGCACCTTGTGCAGCTCTCTCGGCTTGTTTCTGCCTGCATCCATTTGGGCCTTGAGGTGGGTGTTTTTGGCATTGTTAGCTTGCTGTTGTGTGGTTAGGTGATGTCGAGGAAATGGCGGTAGGACGCTCTCATGTACCAACGCTGCAGTCAATGTAATTAATCCTAGCAATGCGGTGTTACATAACACTAACATGTTTTTACAGTCGGCCGCTCACGTGATACCAATTAAACTCATTGACTGCGCATAAGCACGTGGCCTGAAGTTACTGTCACAATCTGGCCGCAGTGCTTCCCAATAAATGTGCTTGTTGACAGGGGGTTGCTAGGGGGTGGCTAAGGGGGCTATAGCCCCTGAACTTTTGGTTGTAGCCCCGGATATAATCTCAGGAGCTACAGTCAAAAGACTAGCTAGCCCCCAGTCCCAACAGTACCGACATCAGCTTAGCCCCAGGTCTTTTCCAGACCTAGCAACTCCCCTGCTTGTTGACATAACACACGAGTGTGGGGAATTGTCCAGATCAAGCCCCTCTGCCAGGGCATTTAACAAGATATTCCTGATCTAAGTCTAAGGCCGAACAGGGCTCTCCAACATGGAGGCAAATCCACCGCATAGGAATGCATCCAGGGCCGTTTCAAGGGGTGGGTCAAGTGAGCGGCTGCCTGGAGCATAGAATGGGAAGGGGCGCTGTGGAGGCGGACATCAGTCAGTCCCCGGCATTAGGGAAAGCTGTAGAAGGACTAGTGTTAAATGGCGCTCTGACAGAGGGCAGAAGAAAGAAAGAAGCCTTCTCTGACCTCTGATGTCCACTCTCAGCAGGGTAGGATGTATGTCGGCTTAAATGGCCTCAACTCTGAAGGGGCCCTGCCATGGCAGACAATGAAAGCAAAAGAAAAAATAAGACTGAAAATAAAGGCAGCGTGATAGGGGCGCAGCGAGGGCGGAGTTGCAGGAGGAGGTTAGCATGAGAAGTAGCGTAGGAAAGATAGAGAGGGGTGAGGTTAGTGCCGAAGAAGGAAGGCCATAGAAAGAAAGTAAACAATCGTGCAAGAATGAAATATGAAATAAAAGAGAGGGGGGGTGAAGAAAGGAAGGGGTGGGAAAAAGGACGAAGTGTGAGGCAACTCTCACAAAGAAAGAACTCAGAAGGAGAGTATGGAGAAAAACAAAAGTAAAGGAGAGTGAAAAAAGACAAAGAAGTTAAGAAAAGAAGAGTGAAATAAAACTGTCAGAACATAGAAAAGCACTGTAGAACGGAACCCGGAAAGAGCAGACAGTAGACAGAGAAAGAGGGAGAGAGATGAAGGGAAAGAAATATGTAGAGCAGAGAGGTGGAAAGGGTGGCCTACAAAAACAGGAGGAGGCACTAAATGAGTGAGGGCTTGAAAGAACTAGACGAAGGAAAAACGTGAAGAAAACTCGAGGGAGAGAGGAGGGAGTTGAGAAAAACATACAGGAAAGGGAATGGCACGTGAGGATGAATCAGGAGCCTGATGGAGGTCAGAGGAAAACGGATGACAATGAGAAAGAGAGTATAAAAGGAGGCGAGTGAAAAGCAGGGAGAGTTGGGCGTTTGAAAGTGAAAGAGGGAGGAATGTAGCTCAGATTCTGACAATGAGTCAGAGTTTGAGTTCACATCACCCGAAGAAGAGATTTGATCTCGAAAAGCGTAGTGATAGGAAACCTCCATACTTGGCCCACAATCAACATTGGGAGTTTTTCACATTGGACTCAGATTATTAATTCATGTTTTTTTCAATATAATGAACAAATGAATTTCTATTTGTTATATCAGTTTAAACTATTTTATTAATTGAGTTGTGACCTTTCAATTTAGAGTAATTTGATATTACAGATTGGAAGTTATGTTATTTCAAGCCTTATGATTTATGATGTATTTTTGAATGCATGTATTAATAAAAAATGAACTACAAAGTTTTTCTGTCACTCAAAGTTATTTCAGTACTTTCTTCTGAAATTATTAAGGGACTTTTTCGTACTAGAGTGCATTGTTATTCGTCTGATTAATTTCAGACAACCCCTATCACATGTTTTCTGTTTGAACGTATCTCTTTAGCCAGGGATAATTTTAGCAGTTGTTGCACCTGAAATCTGATTGAGATTTTTTCAAATTATTTTGAAAACACGTACTTAGTGCGTCCCTCCCAATACGTTCGTTTTATTTCAGTGTTTCTGGCTAAACATTGAGGGGCTGCACATCCATTTACTAATTTAATCACTTTAGGCAATGTCCTTTTCTCGCATTGAAGCACTCACCACTAATAGAGCAGGTACACTAGCTTTCTCAGAAGAGGAAGCAGTACGTATCTTGAATCTAATTAAAACTACAGGCGATGACTTACAGCATTCTAAAAAACCAGAGGAACTTGGAAATCAACCAGAGCGTTCGATTAGGAGAGAGATTAGTCAATGTCTACACGCTACAACACTTTCTACCTACTACCGTGCTCAACGATCCCCAGAGGCCTAAGAATCGACCTCGAACCAACTTTATGCAAAGAGAACCCTGAATTTGTTAAAAGATAGAGACAGATCCTCAACAGGTTTTCTCTTGATCCGATTCTTTTAACGATAGAAGAATTGGCCATATCACTACACACCATTGAAGCGGTCATTGAGCTCATTAAGTCTTCACTCACACCAATCTTGACTAAAGAGGAAATTAAACAGAGGTTAGACAGATATACACTTGAAATTGAGTACAAACAATTTAGAAAATTCAGAAGTGATACACTTGATTACAAGTTAGACACTGTATATTCCTGGAAACAATACTATAACCAAAGAGATAACCAATCAAGTGTAACAAATCCTAATTTCTCGAGAGGACCGCGTAAACCAAATTCTGGAACATCCTCTTCAGATGTATCCAGTGCAGAAGTTGAAGTAGATTTACCCTCTACGAGTTTTGACAATACCCCAGAAGGGGTTCATGGTCCAGCTGCACAAAGTGATACAACCGAGTTATCGCGAGAGAGTATAACAGGAACCTCTTTTTTAGAAAGAGGCATGCTACAAGAAGAAGCAAGAAGAAAACATCCTCCAAGGAAAGTAACCTTTCCACCGAAGAAGATTTATTTTGAAGACCGTTACTTCATCCAAATAGCAGGCACATCAATGGTTGCGGCGATGGTTCCCAGTTATGCCAACGCATACATGGCATACTTGGAACAAGAACATATCCTGAATAACGAGTACTGGATGAACTATCTGAAATGCTATTATCGTTACATAGACGATATCTTTGGTATTGGGACAGGATCAGTACAGCAACTACAAGAATTTTTTGATTATGTCAATCAAATAACTCACAGAATCCAATGTACAATGAAACAAATCCCATCCAGAATTGAATTCCTTAATGTGGAAGTTTATGTACAAGACAATTGTTTAAACACTACAGTATATTCCAAACCAACTGATAAGAACAGTATTCTTCTCGCTACAAGCTTTCATCCGAAAACAACAATTGAAAGTATTCCGTTTAGTCAATTTCTAGGGTACCAGCGAATAACTTCAAATAATCAGCAGTATATTCAAAAATCCTGTGAACTGTCAATCATTTTTTTAAAAAGAGGATACTCCATAAACAACATCCAAAAAGCTGCCCAAAAAGTCAGTGAAATATCTCAGACTAGTAGTCTTGCACAGAAAGAGGAGGACTCTTCCCCAAAGTTGATATATGTGACCACTTATTCACATAAGAGTTCTCAGATTAAACGGATCCGAAAATCTAACTGGAACATATTGCAACTCGTGAAGCTATTCCCGAATGTACCCACTTTTATCTATAAAAAGAGTCAATCTATTTGTGACCTGGTGATAAGAGCGGACATTAGTGCATCAAAAACTAAATCCAAGTCACCAACATTGTAACAATATTATAAAAGATCATACGATTAATCATCCTTACACAGTGAAGCCTGTGATATTAAAACACACGTCCACTTGCGACTATACAAATGTAGCATATGGTATTAGATGCCCTTGTAGCATCTATTATGTAGGAATAACTACCCAGAAAGCCAAGACACGCTGACGGAACACAAGTCCAACATTTGAACCTATTCGGAAAGATCTCCAGTTGCCCAACATTTCAATGAGTTCCATCACAGAGTTTCTCAAATGCAGGTTGTGATACTAGAACAGCTGAAACAACCTCGAAGGGCAGGTGACTTAGTAAGGATTTTACTCCAAAAAGAGATAGCGTGGATTGAGCGCCTGGACACATTATCCCCTAGACGGATGGACACAGAATACAATCTGACCTGCTTTCTTTAGCTATTATTCATCTATAATACTCTCGTTGCCATCTTCTTTCCTCTGTGGAACTTTGAGCACACAATAGTCAATGAGATTAGGTGAAGTCTATACCAACAATTCGCCTATTGGTATAACACTCTGTTTGACATTTTTAAACCAAGCAGATGATTTAAATTTAGATACATTTCTTTACATGATGGTTGGATTGTTGTGATATGTACAAGATCACTTGATTGAATATATTTTAATCCCACAAAGTGGGACAGGCATGACATTTTTGTATTAGTCACCATGACTTCATACAACACGCTTGCTTCAAATTCAGTTCCCCTAAGCTGAATCTGCCGATGTAAATTAATGTACAGTACTGAGTCATTTGTATAATATTGGTCTAATCATTTGTACTGTATCACTTTTCAGAATATTGTAACCAATTGACTATTTATATTGAGCCGACTTTGTGCACGATCATCAGTTTGAACCGGAATATCTTTGTTTCATTTGTTGTAGATTGAACCTCAGACAATTATATATGCATTATATTGACACACTAGAAATTATGGCTTTATTTGTTTAAATAATGTAATGGTCCAATGAGATAAATGCTATTTTTTTTGTGAAAACACACGGGAGACAAGAATCTCTAGTGTACTTATTTATGGATAGCTAAAATAAGAATGTTTGCATGCATTAATTGACCTCTTGTTGCTGTCTTTTTACTTACTACACTGACCTGCATTTGTTTTCAGTAATTGTAAATGTAGCATTCCATTGAGCCAAACAAAGCTTCAACTATTCCAAGATGGCTATCTTTATTTTACCCATTCAATGAATTACCAGATACGTGCCACATTTAAATTTTCCAATTTTGTGAGACACGCTACAAAACGATCACGTGACCAGGGCTACACGCTGTTAACAATAATAATAATAATGATTTAGGATTTATATAACGCTACAAACCCTCAGGTATCTGAGCGCTGCTTATTATTACCCACAGTGTGTGGTGCTCATTTATCAACCTCGGAAGGATGAAAGGCTGAGTTGGGCGCTGCCGGGTTTCGAACCTGCTTCAGCAAGCTCTGCACAGATGTCAAAGCGAGCGCTCTACTCGCTGTGCTGGACCATGTCATGAGACTTCACTTATGTTGAGATAAAACTTCCGGGTAGGTTCGGGAGCTACTTGGAGTTCACAAAACCAGAACTCATGGAAGGCTCAACTCCTTCCCTTCCCAAAAAGGAACACAGACCCAGACAGACAGCAAGTTGAAACTGCGGTTTATTACAGCCAAAACCAACAGGGATCAGAACAAGGATATAAGAAATCCAAGAGCTTCTCTGTGATCTCTAGCTCGCAGGCCAGTTTTTAGGGAAACCCATGTCACAATGACGTCACTACCTGAACCCCCTCCAGAAAACCTATCGAGCAAGTAGATTGGGTGCTGAATGATAGTCCACCTATAGCGTACCCTATATCTGTCAGTTTATTGGCTCTCCCATGTTAAATGGCTTTTCCTGGATTAATCCCGAAAAATGCTACTTCTACAATGTTACAGTGTGGGGGTCCTACCATTGGCTGTTGCCCATTGCTAACCACCACTAGGGTCCTGTACTGTGATTGGCTAGAGCTGTCGCCTCAGGCCTAGGACCCGAATCGGTTCTCAGCTCAAAGTGTATCTTTTCAAGGTAATAAGAACAACTATATATCTGCATTGTAATGTGTGTGCACCACCAATGACTATGAGAGCGCCTGTCCATATCTTGCAACATTCGGCTTCTTCTCTAACAACTTTCTTGCAAGCCATTGTCTGGCATGCACGAGACCGCTCCACTTTCCCAGCTGCTACTTTCGGTTCATCATCGGCTTTGCCGGGTCACGTGTCCAGAGACTGTGTTTCTGAGCTCTGCAGCTCTGAATTAGCCCGAATTATGAAGAATTATTTGCATTTACTGCAGCTGGTGTTACTGTAGTTCAGAGAAAGGAATGTCACTCGTGTCTGAGTGGCCTTGGCAGCAGGCCCTGTCTCACACTCCTGCTCCTCTGAGCAGCCTTAGTTCGCTCCGCTCAGCTCCAGCCGAGTGTATGTGGCCTGTTGTAATTTTCCTAAGCCATAACATGGCTTCTATATTGTGCTATTCTATATTCTTCATGTGTTAGTCGTACATGGTTCTGTCAGGTCCCATACGTACTCCTGCAGTCCCATAGGTTAGCTTGCACATAAACATCTGCAAGCTTGTTCAGGATCTCTTGCTTCTTGCAGTTTCTGTGATGCTGTGGTTAAGCTAATAGCAAAATAATAAACATGTAGACAGTGTGTATATGTCTCTGTCCTCTAGTTTATAGAGCTGTATGCATGTGTTCTTTGTGTTTTCGGGTGCGCGATCGTTTCCCGATGTGAGGATGGCACATGATCTTCATGTCTAACGCTGCTATATCATGGGGTCTCTAACAACTTCATGCATGGCTTCTTGGCACTGTAGTCGAGACTGTCAATTGAGATCTCCTTAGTGGCCTCCTAAGGCTCCTCGTCCACTCTGGGTAGTGCTTGCATGGTTCCTGGGATATATGGTGGGCTGAGTGGGTACCTTCCAACATACTTGTCTATCATTGGAGCTCTAGGAATCGATAATCGATCTGAAATTGTATAGGTGATCATGGTGTCTCCGGTTCTTTTTCCGGGTCGTGTGTCTGGTGGGAGGGGGAGCAGGGGTGAGATTCGACCCTCCCTCTTCACTTATCTTAAAGCTATCGCGGGACGGGAGGCTGCGTTTTCACTACCACTACCACTCCCACCCGCGCTTCGCTGCAAGAACACTGTACGTTGAGTGATTAGGTAAGAAATAGAGGGTGAGGGGATGTCAAAGTGGGAGAACGTTTGCAAGGGAAATTTCCGAGTATTCAATGCCTAAATAGGGAATTCTGTGATTCACTTTACAGTGACCTCTTGTGGGAAGAAAGTGAACAGCAACAGCACATTTGAATGTATGATTATAGTCATAAGTAAGTCAACATCTATTGTTTTTATACTAAGCGACGTTGTCCTTATACAATATTACCATACACTAGCCACTGAACTGAACCTATACTTTACCTTCATAGGGAATAGATAACATCCTGCCAGTTTGAAGACAGGTCTCAGATGGCTGTTGTGACATTCAACAGACACAACAATGGTGTGAGCCGTGGTATACAGGAATATCAGATTAGTTTATCCTCTCCCAATTTAAAATGCAATCTAACAAATCTACAAGTAATTACTCATTCTCGCAAGACTCGCCTATTGATTAGAGTTAAAACAACAAGAACCCCTTCCTTTATTTCTCAGAAAGAAATTGAGTTCACATCACCTGAAGAAGAGATTTTATCTTGAAACGCGTAGTGATAGGAAACATCCAATAGGACAGATTACCATACTTAGTCCACAATCAACAGTGGGAGTTTTTGCACATTGGCTCATATTATTATTTCATGTTTTTTTTCAATATAATGAACAGATTAGTTTCTATTTGTTATACCCGTTCAAATTATGTTATGAATTGAGTTGTGACCTTTCAATTTAGAGTACTTGAATGTTACAGATTGGAAGTCATAACTACAATGTTTTTCTGTCACTCTTAAAGTTATTTGAGTACTTTTTTTCTGAAATTATTAAGGGACTTTTCCCTACAAGAGTGCACTGCTATTCATCTGATTAATTTCAGACGACTCCTATCACGTCCTTAATGAGTGAGATGGGGTCAGAAGAAAATAGGTAGAGACAAAAGGTGACAATAGTACAATTGAAGTCCTGGTGCGGGACAGATATGGAGAAATAGAAGTGATAGGAGAGTGGAGGAGACAAACTGGAAGAGATAAAGGTGATAATAGCATAGATTGAGGTAGGGTTATAGCCAATAGTAGATTTAAGTATTCGTCCGAATACCAAATAGGTGGACTAGTATTCGGCCAGAGCCGAATACAGAGCTGAATAGTTGCTTTTTAATAAATAAAGTTATGTAGACAAGAAAAACACTTTTGTAAATGAAAAACACACTTGAAAATATGTATATCCATTTTTTATTGCATTTCTCTTCTTTATTTTCTACAGAAGCTGTTTATGTAAACCATGAAAGGAAGACATTGTCAGAAAATAAATTTTCAATAACAGCAGTTTGTATTTTTGTGCATTCATGGATGTCGCTTGTTGAGCAGGACCCCAGTAACTAAAACTAGACCAAAAGTATAGTATGCAATCATTGGGAGGGGAGACTGGGGTGTATCTATTTGTACTTTCAAATGTTCCTTTTGGGCCTTACCCATCTTTAGCCTTCCAGCTTCAGAAGACCCTGAAACACAAAAGGAGTGATTACATCAATTAGCACCCTGCTGACTTCTGAAGTGCTATGAATACAAACCATTGGGGTGCTGAAGCCATGCTTTCTGCATGTGGTACTGAATGGGGATGAGGCATTTGAAAAATGTCTTTTAATTTATAAGTAGTGTTTTTCAGGTGGTGCATTTGTGTGGTATTTTGGGGCATAGTAAAAGACACCATCTAAGAATATATAGGGGAATGCAAAGTCCTCCATGGTTCTCGGCTGACCTGTAGGGACAAGAAAGTGCTGATTTTCAGATCTTTAATTGGCATTTGCATTCTTATTTTACTTATTTGCTTCACTCGTACATCCATGTGGTCCAATGTTTCTAAATTGTAAGCTTCTATCTCATCATTATTGCACACATATCCCTATTTCTGTTTCCTCTCTAATGTTGGGACGAACATTTCTGCTGCCACAGACTGGGGCATTGTGGTTACTCCCAATCCTTTGGTTAGCCACATTCTTGAGTAACATCTGTCTCTTTTACCCAATTTAAAGGGACTCATTTTGGCAACATGAGACAGTTGGAGGGCAGGAATTGCAACCTATGTTTCATTATTCCAAGCACGTCTATGCTTCAGGCACATTTTCCACTGAGCCATTTTACTTGCTTCATAACCGTAGTCTGCAGGATGAACACAGTCTTTTGCTGCGGGCACACTACCCCCTGAGCTATTTTACTCAGTGTTTAGAATTTCCTGGCTCTCCTCAGCAGTTATATTAATCCACTGAATTATATTACTTGGATGGGAATTGGTGGATTGGAACCCGTAACTTTCCAATTACTGACACGGGTCATCAGCAAATCAATAAGCCCCTAAAGAAAATACAATTTTCCCAAAGCGACCTCAAACTATTGTTCCAGCTCAATGGTTTTCAACTGCAAAATACAGGGAGACCGGAGACATCTCATTGCACATTAAAAATATTGAAAGTTTAACTTCAGCTCACCCCTCCCCAGCAGACAGCCAGATTAATGTCTGTCCGGCACATGAAGGTTTGGGAGTTTGTTTGCACTTTCACACCTCTGCTCTGTTTGCAGCCAATCAAATAAAGTGACTGCAGCATTTGTTTAATGATCCCTTTAAAGCATTAAGATGGCGTGCCAGAATGTTTCCAAGCACAGTTAAAGCAGTACTCAATGTATTTTGTAGGAGAAACTATCTGGCTTCAAGTGAAAAAGTATTTAGTATTCGGCCAAAGCCGAATATCTAATTTGCAGCCATAATTGGGACGAATGCTTACTCAAAGCCGAATTTCGGTACACCCCTAGATTGAGGTCCTTGCGCGGGACATACCTGGAGAGATACAAGTGAGAATAGAGTGGAGGAGAGACAGACTTGGCGAGATACGGTAATGGAATAGATCAAAGAGAAAGGGGCACAGAGAGAAGAAGGGATAGAGAGGCAGGCAGGAAGGGAGACAGAGGCGAGGGAAGTGCAGAGGTGGCAGAGGTGTGAAGGAGGCAAGAACGCCACAGTAGGAATAGAGAACATGAGGGCCTTGGTGAGAGGGAAACTGTGAAAGATAGCCATTCACAGGTTGTGTGAGGGTGGTGTGAGCTTGGTGGACTTGTTACTTTTATTCACTTGTCCTTTCCCAATGGGTCGTGTGGGTATTGATATACTGCAGAACTTAGTGGGTCTGCCTGGGGCACAGCCCTTGATTGAATGGTGAGTCCGGCTGCGCATTGCTTTTTCCACCCCTACCCCGCAAGTCTTTGGGCCTGTGGGTGTGACCACTGCTGTGTTTGTGCCTGAGGCATATGGGGCACAATGGTCTTGGGTATGATGCTGGGTAGTGGTTGTACAGGGCAAAGCTGCAGTATGAGAGTGAGGCAAAACCATGTGAAGGGGGTACATTTTAGTTGTTTGCCCCCGGGCACCACATTGCCTATAAACTGCCCCTGAATGCATTTTGATGAGCCTGGAAAATGAAGCAGTGGGGGAAAACGTACAGAGACAAGCTCTCCGCCAATTTCAATACCTCTGTGACATGTTGTTGTGGAGGGAGGCAGTGGAGGGGGTAGACTTTAGTTGTTTGCCCAGGGCACCATAATGCCTATAAACTTCCCCAAAATGCATTTTAATGAGCCTGGAAAATGAAACATCAGCAGGAAAACTTAGAGAAACAAGATCTATGCCTATTTCAATGCCTCTGTGCCATGGTTTTGTGGAGGGAGGCAGGTAGGGAGTGGAAATTCCACTCTGTGCATTTCCCCAATCCGTGCATGGAATATGCCAGCATTGCATTTTTATGTGGGCGTACAGAGAGACTGTGTTCCTAACAGATTCTACATTCCATTTAACATTACAAAGGAGCATAGGGGTCCAGTGTAATGAGAAGCACTGCTGGTGTGCACACAGTGGTGATCCTGGTGCATTTTGTGCATGAAGGGGATATTGGCATGGAAACCTAGAGCCTGTCTGGATTCCAGTGCCATTGTCATCTGCATGCAGAAAATAATCACAATCCAGCAGAAGGGACGCAGATGCATCAACATGAGGGGGATAGTAACCCACACTCACAAAGATACCCAGGCACATTTACAGACTTTCAGGCTTTAGGATAAGGAAAGTACCCCACACACCAGGGCTGGACTGGGAACTAAAAGAGGCCCTGGAAATAATTACTGGGGACCAAAAGAGGCCCTGGAAATAAAGTTCAAAGTGGCCCTATATGACACATTTTCAGCATGCCCAATGCTTTTCCTATGAGAAAATGTGTAAATACCACAGAAAAAAGGCCCAGGGTGCAGAGGCCCACCGGGAAATCTCCAGAGTTCCCAAAGGCCAGTCCACCCCTGCCACACACGTGTGTGTTTGGACACTCCCAGAACAGGAGTTCAAGAAGAGGAGAGTCCTACTAATACGTTAATACACTCTGTGTCTCCGAACCGGACTTTGAAAGAAGGGGTGTCCCTCGTACACAAGAACACACTCAAAGAACAAACACACCTCCGGAGGCGTCGACAGGGTAGGACCTGAGCGAGCAAGGCCCACCCAAAATCTGTAAATGCACAATCTGCAGCACTGTATGGGCATTTACAGATGTTATTGTCAGTAAAACTGAGATCCTCCGCATTGGGACACCCGTTCCCTCCTTTCCTCTCTCTCTCAGGGTGCCCACTCTGGGCCCTCTTCCTGCTCCTTCCTGTGAGGCTAAGAACCTTGGTGTCATCTTCGACTCCACCCTCTCCTTCTCTCCTCACATCTCTGACGTCTCTGAGAAGTCAAAACTAACAGCTGCACCTCCTCAGAGGTATTCTTCCTTTTTTCAATTTTCCCGCAGAAGCTGTCTCCAGCGCTCTGCCCCTCTCTAGGCTGGACTATTGCAACAGCCTCTTTCTAAATCTTCCTGCCTCTACTCTTGGACTGATACAACTTATCCAGAACAGGACTGTGAGACTTGTCCTTGGCCTCAAGCCCAGTGATCGTATTTCTCCAGCTCTGAAATCTCTTTACTGGCTCCCCGTGGCTGTAAGGATCAACTTCAAGACCCTCAGCATTGTCCACAAGGATTTCTGGGGCCTGGGACCGCTCTACCTCCAACTTTCTCTTTCAAAACATCTTCCTTCTCAAGCTCTCCACTCATCCACTTTCAACTCTCTGAGGGTCAGACTCTTCTCCAAGCAGAGAGTTGGGGGTAGATCTATCTCCTCGGCTGGGGCCTCCCTCTGGAACAGCCTCGCAGCCTCTCTCAAACTTGAGCAGAACCACCTCTGGTTCTGGAAGCAACTAAAGACCTTCCTTTTCGCTTCTGTGTTCTTTCTTCCTCTCCACAGCTGATGCACCTGACTGCTCCACGCACTGGTCACCTGGTCACCAACTCAGGCCCAGGCTCCTGCATGTCCATTTGCCGTTGCACTGCCTCCGAGCTCCCTAGCACTTAAGGGTCTATATCTGCAACCCTACAGTCCCTTCTCTCTGCACTTATGAGCCACCCACTAACTGCAATTGTGAGTTAACTGCACTTCCCCCTTCCCCGGACACTTCTCCCCTTCCCTTTCCCTGCACTTGCGCAATCTGAATTACACAAAGCCTATTAAGATTGTTATTTTGTCCTCCCTTTGTTCCCCCTCCTTGCCTTGTCGCGCCTAGAAACACTGGTGTACAGGCGCGTTATAAATGCCACATCATATCATATTGTCACTCTGGTGGGCCCAACTACATTAGCTTCAGGCTCCACTTGTTTGACAATCCTGGCTACGCATCTGCCTCCAGAGTCCACAACAGGCCCCCAAAATGAGAAAAGTGTCCCTTACATGTGAATAATCTCCCAGAACGGGACTCTGAGACAAGGCAAGTCATGCTTACACAAGAGCTCACTCCCAGAAGAGGACTCACAGACATGGAGTGCCCTCTTACACAAAAACAAACTCCCAGAACAGAACTCAGTGACAAGGAGAGCCCCCTCTTACACAAGAGCACACTCCCAGAACAAATACACCACCAGAGTCCAGAACAGGACCCTGAGACAAGGAGACGGTCTCTTACATGTGAATAATCTCCCAGAACAGGACTCTGGGACAAGGGAAGCCACGAATACACAAGAACACACTCCCAGAAGAGGACTCAGAGACATGGAGAGCCCCCTCTTAAGAGCACACTCCCAAAACAAACACACTTCCAGAGTCAAGAACAGGACCCCGAAACAAGGAGAGTGTCTCTTACATGTGAATAATCTCCCAGAACAGGACTCACTCTGAGACAAGGAGAGCCACCCTTACACAAGAACACCCTCCCAGAAGAGGACACAGAGACAAGGAGAGCCCCTCTGTCACAAGAACACACTCCCAGAACAAATGCACCTTCAGAGTTGAGAACAGGACCCCAAAACATGGAGAGTCACTCTTACACACAGGGGTGTTGCTAGGTTTGGAAAAGATCAGGGGTTAAGCTAATGTTGAGACTGGCGTTATTTGGGGCTAGCTATAGCCTTTTGGTTGTAGTCCCCGAGCTTCTATCCAGGGCTACAACCAAAAGACCCGGGGCTATAGCCCCCACAACCTCTCCCCCCCCCCCCTTTGGCAACGTCTCTGCTTACACATGAACACTCTCACAAAGCAGGATTCGGAGACGGCACTCTTCTAGAAGGCAGAACAGGACCCCAAAACAAGGAGAGCCCCTCGGACACATTGGCACACTCCCAGGACAGGACTGAGACGTGGAGATTATTTTTCTCATAGAAACCCACTCGCAGAAGAGGGATGCGTCCAGCAGGCTAACCCAGTCTTAGAAGAGGGGCATCACACACATAAAAACACTGCCTCCGGTCTCAGAGATAAACTCTAATGGGCAGAACGGTGGCAGTGCATTCCGGGCAGAGCTTTCTTGCACACGGTCACACGGAGAAGCGCCCTGTAGACGTACAAGACTTTCAGACGAAACCAGAATATTGTGTTTTGAAGAGAGACAGGGGAGAATGGCCAGGGCGGAGGGAAAGTGATTGCGCAAATCTGAACAATGTCGCCACTCTATTGGGAAAGTGACCTGTCATCAGATGAGCTAGCTTAGTTCTGGGAAATGACTCTCAATGCCCTTCCAGGAGGCAGGGTAATTGGGACCCGCTGCCTTGCGTGGGTGGATAGCGGAAGCGCCTGCCTGCTGCCCCGGAAGCTCATATTTCCCAGCCAGGTATTACAAAGAAATTCAGTAGCCAAATCCCGCGAACTCCTGCTGTTCCCACAAGTGTAGACATGTGCAAAGGATCAGTGCAACGCTAGCTCCTTTACACCTACACACAAGTAACCCATCCCTGTGACCTTGGGAATAGGAGCTGGAGGATAAAGTGGCTGGCCACGTGACTCGTAATCTGCCAGTAGCGTTATGGTATTTGCTTGAATAGCGCCTTTGCTGCCCGAAGGGTTCTTCTAAGTACTGAGAGGGAACAAAAGGGGGATTAGGCGCTCTGGTCGACGTGGGTGGAAACTAAAGCGCACGACGTTCCTATACATTCTGAGAAATCGCCAGTCATTTTTCTCTCCATGCAGACCGTTCCAGGACGTTGGGAGAAGATCACGTTGGTCTTTTAAAGGATCCCTACAGCCATTTGAACCTGTGCCCTGCAGTTAGTGCACTGGTGCCATAGCTTACCGAGACACGTTTGCTTCCGTTTATTTCAATTATCCACTTGGGACATAACGCTTTTTTCCAAGTCGCCACATAAATCTGTCCTGCATTGATCAACGCCTGTCTTCTGCATTCACACATGATTAACATCAGATTGCTGCAGACACAGCTGTGTGTGGCAACAGGGGTGGCTCTAGTGTTTAGCATGCCCCATAGAGGTGTGAATAGTGGGTGCTGAGAACAGGGACGTCATTTAGGGGGTCGCACCTGCGCCCCCTTTGGTCTCCCTTGCTACCCCCGTGATCTCCTTGCTATCCCCCCAAAAAAGTAAATACAAAAAAAACTATTTTTTTGTTTTTAATTTTGGGAATGGCAGCACCTGGGCTGTGGCTAGCGCCACGTGGCTCTGCCTCTGGAGTAGCTGGCTTTCTTGTTCAGGCCTCTTAAAAAAAAACAGGGCTTCCACAAGTCTAACACTTTCAGCAGTGACCCTATATAAGAAAGAACATGAATACCAAATATAGTGTCTTTCTGGAATTCTATACAATAATTGCTAGACTCATTAAAGGTTTATTTCAGGCACACTTGAGGGCGTGAGCAACTGCTTTAGTCTGTTCTTAAACACCTCAACTCAGCCTTTCATCCTTCTGAGGTCGATAAATGAGTACCACCACAGGTTGGGTGATATTGTATGTATACCTTTGATATATAAAGCGCTTAAGCGTAAGTGCTATATAATAACACATCATTATCATTTGGCCATGGACGTCGGCTTGCATTCACAGCAATTTGGTAATATGGGCCTATACACACTGATCTTAACGATACATATTGTGATCCATTCTTGTATGGAATGTATATCACATGATAGTGATGTCGTAACCACATTTTTCGTAGTGTACTTAGGAACAATGATATGTGATGCCACTTCCTGTTTTGTCAGAGTGAAAGGTCGTGTTCCATCGCTTCCCGTGATATCACTTCGGGGTGGGGTCAAATGACATAATTTCCTGTGATGTCATCAGAGTTCAAGGGTCGTGTGATGTCACTTCCGCTACCCCAGGCATTTTGGTGAAATGACGTCCCTGGCTGAGAAACGGACGGGGGCACAAAGCTGCATGCTGTGGGGGAGAACGGACTGAGAGTACTGCTCTTAAGATGTCTTTTGCTTCACTGTGTTTCTATCAGTCGTAAACCAGTTCTGGGAGTAAAGGAGAGACAGGGCGTCATGCAGAGTGTCTGTACCAGTCGAGAGGGCAGGGGTGGTGCGCAGGGGGCGAGGAGAGGCAGAATGGATAAGGATGTTGAAGGGGGAGCATACTTGCATAGATTTGTTTGTGCACTTTGACCACCGAGGAGTTGGAAGACGTAAACGTGATGGTATATTATTTGGCTGTTTGCATAGAGGCAAATTGTGTGCAAAGACAACTGTAAAGCACTGAGGCCGAATACATGTAGAGCTGTTCAGGAGAGGGCAGGAGGGACAGACCAGGAGATATTGACTTGTTCTAGTTAATGAACGCACTAGAGGGCACGCTTTGAGAGTGCACGCAAGTGGACATAATGACCACACTATTTTTAGTTTTGTCAATTAGTGGTGTAAGCACTGCCTAAAAGCCAAATTTATTGGGATGGGAAGTGCAGATGGGAGAGATAAGGGGAGCGACACACAGGTTGTGGTGTTTGGCTTCTTACCCACCCGCTAGTCCCTATGGCCACTCTCACCCACTACCTGTCCCCCCCGCCCAAATCACAAACCCCAGGGATCCCTTTGAGCCAGCGCTGAGCTTTTAAGAGGATGCCAATGTTATTTCTAAGCACTCTTCTGAAAGGTAATGGCATGAAAGCAGCTATAAACGGGGCCTGCTGTAATTCACATGTTTTTACCAAGTGTGTCATCTACTTGTTTTATAACGAATATGTGTGTTCTTGGATCTGTTTCTTAGAATTGTATTCCTGTCAAATATAAAAAGCAAACTGTTTTTGTTCTCTTGCATTAGATAGTTATTTGGCATGCACTACCATAATATATCCAGGTACTAACACCATTTTCCAGCTGTTGGCATCTTATGGCCAGGTAGCACCCATGTCCACACAAAAGCCAAAACTGTTGGCTGTGTTGCTGTGTGTTAAAAATGGGCCTCAGTCTTCCCATGGCCATCTGAGGGAGGAGACAACATGTCCGATTTACGTGCGAGTTTGTGGAGTGGAGCAGGTCAGCAGCGTCTCATTTTAAGCCATGCTTATATTAGCAGATCTGCATCACAAGCCAAAACCCCCTCCACCCACCACGTAGCTGCTCAGTACTTATCAACATTTCAGGAAAACGAAACTGAATACAAATAATACACTTTTCAGGTACCTAAAACAAAAGAAATCATGGATCTAAAGAAAATGAAGTAACTTACTGACCACTTACTGTAAATATGCAGTAACGCAAGGTAGAAAGAAAACATATAGAAGCTTGTATTGAGTAATATATATTGTGGCAAGTATAGCAATTTAGGAAAATGGACAACAGCTCACGTTGAGTTTGACCAAGCTATCTCAAAGACAGGCCTAGGCTGTAAGAATCAGGAGACGTGGAAAGACAGCCACGTGAGCAGACCCGATGATAAGTCAAGGTTGGCCCAGAACGAAGATGCTATTTTAGGGGATAAGCGTAAAGCACAAAGGGGTACATAGATAAGCTCTGAATGTGGAACATTCTTTATAGATGGAAGAAGACGAAAACATCGGTGAGAGTCAAACTGCTGGTCAATTAATAGTGTATAAAGTTCATATGCGATAGAGTGAGCAAGTCTCTAGAGGCCAAGAGGAGCAACAGCACATTGCATAATTAAATCAAATAGCAGTAAGTGAAAGGCTGAAATTGACACATTCTTGGTCTTTTTACACGTGGCTCAGAAGTCGAAAACAAAGGCTATTCATTAGACCCTTAAGTTACTATAGTGCTGTGCTCACACTCCCTTAAATGTTCCAGAACAGTGACAGCAACAAGGAAGACTTTGGCTGATGGCCTACCGATGACAGATAATGGACTAATTGGGAAAATAGGGAGTAGTCTGACAGGATTCAAGCACCTAGGTTTTGTTTCATGTACGTGCTGCTAAGGAACTAAAAGGCCAAGGTTGGGACAGAATGCCACCCAATCAGTGGGGTTGGTGGACAACCTAACATACAAAGTTGCAGGAGCCAATCCACTGATGTTTTGTTCGCTATAATCAGTACTATATGGTTTTAGTGGTAGTTCAAGCATGCCCTACAGACAAGGGGAAGCCAATGAAGCACTGATCCTGATATATTCTATAAGTAGATATGTTCCCTTTACCAATCCCTTCCCTCGATAGGTTTTGTATTTTGCCACATAGAATGGCATCATAGATGACGCATATTGCGGTATCAAACTTGGCTGTAAGTTTTCAAGCATCAGTCCGATGTCTGCCAATTGACTCTGCTTTATTAAACTGAAATAAAGTAGTACTTTGCCACACTCTTTGAGTCTGTCCAATTATTTGGTCTGAAATCTATTATTGAAATTCCATCTAGCACAAAAGACGCTTGAAGGTGTTAGAGCACATTTGGTAGCAGAGGATGGTTACGCTCTAGTAGACCTAGGCCAGATGCAGACCCCGGACGCTCGGCTACTCCCGCCATAAACCTGCAGAGTTTCCTGTGGACAGCGGTGTGCAGAGCCACGTGTGAAGACGATTTGGTTGGCGGGTCCCTCTTTGACGAAATTCCTGTCCAGTCACTGCAGGCGCCCAGTGGATGAAAGGCGAACTGGTCGATTGAGGGAGAGTCGATGCCGGAGTCGATACCGGAGGACACAAACTGAGTCACGGATGTAAGTAAAACAAAGAAAGTGGCAAAATAAGGGGGAGGGATTGTGGTGTTAATAATAAGTGTAAAAAGTAATGGGATTTTGTGGGGAGATTATAAAAAAGAAAAAGATACCTTGTTTCCTGATCCCAAGAGGGCAGAAGGGTACTGTTAGGAAAGATTTCATGATTGCAGGTAATTTTCCTTCCATGTGGCAACCCCTAAACTTTTTGCTATTGTTTTTAACCTTGTTCTTGACTTTGCCAGAGAAGTACAGCCTTCTGCCGCACTTCTCTGGGCTTTCGCTCCTTTCTTACAGGGAAACTGACATGCCCTTAAGACAGTCAGTACCGGGGAACGCTGTTTCCCGTAGTTTCCTTTATCATGTTGCGGCTTTAGTGCAACATGACACAAGAGAGCACTGTAAGCTAAGTTACAGCTCTCTTGGGTCTCTAGCCTTCTACAGACCCTAGATACTCTTTTAGGATGGTATTTGATCGGTGCAAGTCATTCAGGGACTCGAATGGTGGCAGCGATCGTTTTGTTTATTTTGAGCTCCTTTTGGCGTTCTGAGCACGTTTTTCGCACTGAACCCAAAATGGTGGCCTGGCTCCCAAAATGGCCAGACCACGAGGCTCCTTTGTCTTGTCTACTAACCGTCTTGCTCCCTTCACCTTCCCCAGGTCGAGAGACCCGGGGCCTTCCTTATTTGGGCATGTACTTTCCCGCGAAACGTGGTTGCTTTCGCGGGCTTCTACATGTCGTTTGTGTGCCTCCAGGGTGTGGGCTGGGATGTCTGGTCCCAATACACATCCTGGGTGCCAGAGAGTCTAGGGTAGTGTGAATGCCTGGGACCACCGTGGTCCGTGATTGGTCCACGTATGGTATGTGTGTTGATGAGCGGATCTCCCATTGGCTCCCCTCCGTTTTGGCGCGAAGGGAACCGTGGATAAGAGGGGGCTGGAAACACCACTACCATGTCGATCTCCTGAGTTCTCACGAACGAAGGAATACAGGAGCCAAGTATCCTGCAACCAAGAGGCTGGACCGAGGAATCGCTGGTGACCCGCTGAAGGAATCCTCCTTTGCACTGCTGTCGTCCTGTGAAACCCTTTCCTCCTTTGATCGAACCAGAAGGCCTGTACTGGTGCTTCGACCTTTGGAATAGCAGGAACAGTTATTCCCGGCGACTTCATCAACTCCTGCCAAGTAAGCCTTCGGAAGTGTCTCTGGGCCATCCAGGTGACTGACCAGCTTACAAGGGAGTCCTGCTCTGTAACTGCCGCCAGGTTGTGTTGTATTTCGAGTCCTTGTCACTCTCCCACGCTTCGTACGCTTGGCGTCCCCAGGTCTGAAGGGAGGAGTGTACATTTGGCTTGAATACACACGGCCGCTCCGTTGTCCTGCTGCGGCAACAAACTGTGCTGGTTTCGTCGATTGGGACGTCTTTTTGCTCTACACGACTACGAGGCGTTCCCTGCTCTTCTGAACCTGCCAGCTGCTGAAACTAACGTGGAGAAGCCTGGGTCTGCTTGCTTCGGGGACCGGTGAGTAACTTAGCTAGGATCTGGTCGCCCTCCTGCAGTATCCCATTGCTTTTCCCTGCTGTGTAAAAACAGCACCCTTTTGGCCGTACTCGCGCTCTGCTTCTGCCCGCTGTGGAGGCTGCGCTTGAGTTGCGGAACCTGTTCTCCTTCTGCTGTGCACTAACACGAACTGCCTGACTTCCTCCGAAGAGCTTCCCCTTTTGCCCGTTGGCACCGGCGTGGCAGGTACTTTGAGCACAAGGCTCCACTCTTCGCAGGGCTCGGACTTCCATCTAGTTAGGTGCCTCTGAAGGCGAACTGGGTCTAAAGCGTTATCGCACTGCCTGTTTTCCTTTCCTTTCAGGTGGACTACATATTTCGTGCTTTAAACGCTTGCGACTGTGTATTTGTATATATATTGTGTTGATATGGTATGTGTTGGTTTAATATTGTGATATTGTGATTTTCTCGCTACGGTCGTTGTTTTAAAGGCCTTAAAATAAATGTGTTTATATTTTTGATATAACAACTGTTTGGAGTAGTTTGTAAGCGCTCTTGCTTTGTGTGCTCATTGCGGGCTTTCAGTCACCCTCACCCCTCTTGAGACCTAGTCTTGACCGCCGCGATCGCTACCTTGATTGGTCTGGCTTGTCCAGAGGTTACCCTGTTCCAAGTAATTAGGTTGGCCTTCTGAACTTCTGCGCCACCAGGACAGAGTTCAGAAATCCGTCTTAACAAATTGGTGTACAGCGGTGGGATACGACTGAAGGTATCCAGTGTTGCGCACGAACTAAGGCATTTCAGGTTATTCCAACCAGTACACGTAGTGAATTGTTGTAGTATAACTTTAAAAAGGCCATAGTCCTATCAAACAGTATGGAAACAAATACCTTGTTAACTTTAAATGCTTCCAAATCAGAAACATTGAAGAAGATGTGTGCGGAGAGAGGTGTTTCCTCTCAAGGCACTAAATTGGAAATGATCCAAAGAATCGTGGCGTGGCAAGAAGCGCAGCTTGACACTATTACTTCTGAGGACAGTGCAGAAGGTGGTGGGGCTGCTCTCACTGGTAGAACCGACGGTTATGCCGCTGCACTGATCCATCGCGACCACGAGGACAGGGAGGACGAGCTGTCTAATGTTTCCTCTGCCAGTGTTGATGGGGAGGCTATGCTTGAATTCAAGAAGCAAGAGCTGCGGTTTAGGCAGCAGGAGCTTGAATTCAGCATAGACAAACTAAAAATCGAACAGGCAGAAAAACAGAAAGACAGGGATCACCAGTTGGAACTGGCCAAGCTTCAGGTTGCAAATGGGTCCAAGGGTCCTAGACATGGGTCTGGGGCTTCCTCTCATCCACGGTTTCCGAAAGATCTGCTCAGTGTGTATGAAGAAAGGAATGACATTATGGACTGGCTGAATGCGTTTGAGTATGCATGCGAGGTTCAAGAAGTTGACAATGCTGATAAGATTGCGTGGTTGCCCAGTAGACTGCCCCATTCTGGCTGTAGTGCCATTATGGAAATGTCAAAGGCTGAGCGAGCTGATTTCGCAATGTTAAAGCAAACTCTCATTTTAAAGTTTGGGAAGACTCCGGCCCAATATTTAAAGCGTTTTCGAGAGTATAAGAAAAAGGAAGGTGGTACTTGGGTATCTTATGTCGCTGAATCTTTGAAAAACTTAACTGGCTGGGTTGAAGGTTATAAGGTTTCTACCTTCGAAGGCATGATAAATCTTGTCATGCTGGAACACATTTTTGCTTCTTCTTCCCCGGAGCTTAAGCAGCATTTGGCCGATTCGAAGGAGATAGATCCTAAGAAGCTGGCCATTGCAGCAGACTTATGGGTGTCACATCGAGTGTCCCATAAGGACAAAACTCATCCTGGTAAGCAGGAGGAAGGGAAAAAGTCCAAAGATATGGAGGGTGGGGAATCTGCTAAATCTTCTTCCCATAAGGGCCACGAAAAGAAAAACAAGGGTAAGACACAAGAGAACTCACAGGGCAGTGGAGGTCCGCCTCCGAAACAGAACTCTGGTTACAATAAGCCTCCCTACGTAAACAGACCCACTGGGGCTTGTTTTTCTTGTGGAGCAACTGACCACGTGAAGGGGGATCCCCGTTGTAAGGTTAGACCTTTGGGGGTCCACTCCGCTAATCTGGCCTTCTCCTCCTACGAGGAAGAAGAGATTACAGGAGCATCCTTCTCCTCAGACTCATTTCCCAGCGGAATAGAGGCTGAGGTAGTTTTAGTGTCCCTGGGTTCCTGGGAGCCTAAAGTCGCAGAGGCTTATGCTAGGATTCCGGATAATACCAAGCACTACTTTAAAGACAGTGTGCTGATCAATGGAGTGGATACTCCACCTCTTAGGGATAGTGGGTGCAGTCGCACTGTAGTGGATTCTACCTTGGTAGACTCAGAGGAAGTTGCCAGAGCTACTCTGATGCCCACTAAGTTGGCTGACGGCCCCCTCCGTATGTTTCCCGTGATCCCTGTAAATCTTACTTTAAATGGTACAGCAGTCAGGATTCCAGTGAGCATTCAGAGAAACGTCCCGGGAAAGGTCTTGTTGGGTAATGATCTCAGAGCTTTAGGGCTTGTAGGAGACACTGCCGAAAGACCCTACACACGGTCTCAAGCACGGGCAGCATTGGCCAAGTCCAATACGCCGCCCCAGCCAAAGGGGAAACCCAAGGCGAAAGGAGTCTACAAGTCAAAACGAGGGAAAGAGAATATTCCCCCGAGCTCGCCTACCACTGCGGTGGAGGAAGTTGGTCAATCGTCCGGGCCTGACGAGGAGGTGGCGATGCCTGAAGTATTCGACCCCAACGATCATCCTGAACTAAAAGACTTGTTAGTTGAAGGAGGTCCTGATAGGGACGAATTCAGTAAAGGCCAACGTGAGTGCCCATCTCTGGAAGGCCTAAGGAGACAGGCCTGCTCCCAGCTTGAGGGTGAACCTCCTGGGATGCATAGGATTTACCAGGAAGGTGGACTCCTGTATAGTGAGCCCACAGAGTCTACAGGAGGAGACCATAGGAGGTTGGTGGTTCCCCTTGCTGTTAGGCCCTTCCTCCTGCAGTTGGCGCATGTCGTTCCCCTTGCTGGTCACCTTGGTATGAGGAGGACCAAGCAAAGGTTATCCATGCACTTCTACTGGCCCAAGATGGGGGAGCAAGTAGAAAGTCACTGCAGGAGTTGTGCCGCCTGCCAGTTGTCTGGTAAGGTTGGCGCGACAATCCAAGCTCCGTTGGTACCGCTCCCAGTTGTGGGGGTACCATTTGAAAGGGTAGGGATCGACATGGTTGGTCCCCTTGACCCGCAAACATCCTCGGGCAATAGGTTTATCCTGGTGCTGGTCGACCATGCAACCAGGTATCCTGAGGCCATCCCATGGAAAACTGTAACTGCCAAGTCAGTTGCAGAAGCTTTACTCGGCATATTTACTAGGGTTGGCTTCCCTAAAGAAGTTGTGTCGGATCATGGCAGCAACTTTATGTCGAAGTATAGGCAGGCTATGTGGAAAGAATGTGGGGTCACCTACGGGTTCTCTTCTGCATACCACCCCCAGACCAATGGTCTGGGGGGGCGTTTCAACAGGACGTTAAAGAGCGTGATTGGGGCTCTGGAGGAGCCTCAGAGAAGAAAATGGGATCTTCTTGTTTCATGCTTACTGTTTGCCTACCGAGAGGTACCACAGGAGGGTGTTGGCTTCAGCCCCTTCGAACTTCTGTTCGGTCATCCCGTAAGGGGACCCTTAGCCATCGTCAAAGAGGGATGGGAGATGCCCGCTCCCCCTGTTACTACCAACGTAGTTGATTATGTGCTAGGGCTCAGAAAACGGATGGTACTTCTGATGGGCTTGGCTAGTGATAAATTGAAGGCAGAGCAAGCGCTGGTGAAACATTGGTACGACCAGAAAGCTTCCCTCATCAACTTTACACTTGGTCAGCAAGTCCTGATCATGAATCCCATGAGGCCTCGAGCTTTACAGGACAAATGGTCAGGCCCTTACCCAGTGGTGGAGCCCCTGGGTGAGGTTAACTATTCAGTGGACCTTGGAAGGCCTGGACAGGCTCCAAAAGTGCTTCACGTGAATAGGCTGAAGGCTTTCGGCCCAAGCGTCGAAATCGCAGCACTGCTACTGGCTTCAGACGTTGCGGGAGAGGAGTCTGAACCTCTCCCCGACCTGTTCCCAAGCAGTCCTTCAGATAGCTCTTTTGAGGGTGTCCGAGTGGCCCCTCACCAAAATGGACAAGGCTCAGTGGTTTACCTTGGACATGAAGTAGGTGGAGGGAGGAGACAGCCTCTACTCAGTCAGGTACAAGCAGTACAAGACTGGCCTACCCCCACTACGCAAACCCAAGTGAGAGCCTTCTTAGGACTCACGGGGTATTACCGCAATTTTGTGGCAGACTATGGCACCATAGCTGCTCCTCTGACTGCCCTCACAACTCCGAAGAAACCCAAGAAGGTAACTTGGACCGACGAGTGTGAGAAGGCCTTCAATGGCTTGAAAGACTCCTTGTGCCAGGCCCCTGTCCTTAGGGCCCCTGATTATCAAAGACCTTTTATTGTACAGACGGATGCCTCTGACACTGGGATAGGAGCTGTACTATCACAAGTAGATGAGAAGGGTAAGGAACACCCTATCGGTTTTATTAGTCGCCAGCTTAAGGACAGAGAGCTCAGATGGTCCACGGTAGAGAAAGAATGTTTCTCTGTTGTGTGGGCCCTAAGGAAGCTGAGGCCCTACCTCTATGGGACCCACTTCACTTTGCAGACTGACCATAAGCCGTTAAAGTGGCTAATGAACATGAAGGGGGAGAATCCAAAGTTGCTTAGGTGGTCCATAAGTCTACAAGGCTTCGACTTCACTATTGAGCATAGGCCAGGTGTCCAACATAGCAATGCTGATGGGTTGTCCAGAATGTTTAACCGACCTGAACAAGAGACTCATCCAGGGGTGGATTAGTTCCCCCTGTCCATAGTCTGGGAGGGGCGAGTGTTAGGAAAGATTTCATGATTGCAGGTAATTTTCCTTCCATGTGGCAACCCCTAAACTTTTTGCTATTGTTTTTAACCTTGTTCTTGACTTTGCCAGAGAAGTACAGCCTTCTGCCGCACTTCTCTGGGCTTTCGCTCCTTTCTTACAGGGAAACTGACATGCCCTTAAGACAGTCAGTACCGGGGAACGCTGTTTCCCGTAGTTTCCTTTATCATGTTGCGGCTTTAGTGCAACATGACACAAGAGGGCACTGTAAGCTAAGTTACAGCTCTCTTGGGTCTCTAGCCTTCTACAGACCCTAGATACTCTTTTAGGATGGTATTTGATCGGTGCAAGTCATTCAGGGACTCGAATGGTGGCAGCGATCGTTTTGTTTATTTTGAGCTCCTTTTGGCGTTCTGAGCACGTTTTTCGCACTGAACCCAAAATGGTGGCCTGGCTCCCAAAATGGCCAGACCACGAGGCTCCTTTGTCTTGTCTACTAGCCGTCTTGCTCCCTTCACCTTCCACAGGTCGAGAGACCCGGGGCCTTCCTTATTTGGGCATGTACTTTCCCGCGAAACGTGGTTGCTTTCGCGGGCTTCTACATGTCGTTTGTGTGCCTCCAGGGTGTGGGCTGGGATGTCTGGTCCCAATACACATCCTGGGTGCCAGAGAGTCTAGGGTAGTGTGAATGCCTGGGACCACCGTGGTCCGTGATTGGTCCACGTATGGTATGTGTGTTGATGAGCGGATCTCCCATTGGCTCCCCTCCGTTTTGGCGCGAAGGGAACCGTGGATAAGAGGGGGCTGGAAACACCACTACCATGTCGATCTCCTGAGTTCTCACGAACGAAGGAATACAGGAGCCAAGTATCCTGCAACCAAGAGGCTGGACCGAGGAATCGCTGGTGACCCGCTGAAGGAATCCTCCTTTGCACTGCTGTCGTCCTGTGAAACCCTTTCCTCCTTTGATCGAACCAGAAGGCCTGTACTGGTGCTTCGACCTTTGGAATAGCAGGAACAGCTATTCCCGGCGACTTCATCAACTCCTGCCAAGTAAGCCTTCGGAAGTGTCTCTGGGCCATCCAGTTGACTGACCAGCTTACAAGGGAGTCCTGCTCTGTAACTGCCGCCAGGTTGTGTTGTATTTCGAGTCCTTGTCACTCTCCCACGCTTCGTACGCTTGGCGTCCCCAGGTCTGAAGGGAGGAGTGTACATTTGGCTTGAATACACACGGCCGCTCCGTTGTCCTGCTGCGGCAACAAACTGTGCTGGTTTCGTCGATTGGGACGTCTTTTTGCTCTACACGACTACGAGGCGTTCCCTGCTCTTCTGAACCTGCCAGCTGCTGAAACTAACGTGGAGAAGCCTGGGTCTGCTTGCTTCGGGGACCGGTGAGTAGCTTAGCTAGGATCTGGTCGCCCTCCTGCAATATCCCATTGCTTTTCCCTGCTGTGTAAAAACAGCACCCTTTTGGCCGTACTCGCGCTCTGCTTCTGCCCGCTGTGGAGGCTGCGCTTGAGTTGCGGAACCTGTTCTCCTTCTGCTGTGCACTAACACGAACTGCCTGACTTCCTCCGAAGAGCTTCCCCTTTTGCCCGTTGGCACCGGCGTGGCAGGTACTTTGAGCACAAGGCTCCACTCTTTGCAGGGCTCGGACTTCCATCTAGTTAGGTGCCTCTGAAGGCGAACTGGGTCTAAAGCGTTATCGCACTGCCTGTTTTCCTTTCCTTTCAGGTGGACTACATATTTCGTGCTTTAAACGCTTGCGACTGTGTATTTGTATATATATTGTGTTGATATGGTATGTGTTGGTTTAATATTGTGATATTGTGATTTTCTCGCTACGGTCGTTGTTTTAAAGGCCTTAAAATAAATGTGTTTATATTTTTGATATAACAACTGTTTGGAGTAGTTTGTAAGCGCTCTTGCTTTGTGTGCTCATTGCGGGCTTTCAGTCACCCTCACCCCTCTTGAGACCTAGTCTTGACCGCCGCGATCGCTACCTTGATTGTACGCACTAAGTTATTTACGTTTCCTGAGGCAAGGCCTGTAGAAGAGTGCGCATCAAACTACGGAACGGAGTGAAACGGATATGGGATACATTTACTAAGATGGTAAAGAAAGGCATACGCAGGAAACACATTTTTTAAAGTGCACATATGTGAGGTTATAAAATTGTCAATATAAATCTTTTGTTGTGCCTAGACTGAGGAATATAAAACAGTAGTAAAAAAATTAAACAGATTAGTTAAACATTTTGACCAAGAGATTGACGTCAATCAGGAAGAGAAAACCTAAAGGAAAGTATTATATAAGTAAAGAAGAGACTCTTAATATACTAATAATTCAAGAACGATATAAAAAGATTAGTAGAAAGTGTAAATTAAGGAGGAAACAAAATATCATTCCATAGATTTTTTTAATAAAGTGAGCAGTTAAAATATATCCTGACTGGGATTACAAACAGTGATTAATGGTGTCTGCGCCAATTGATCGGCATGGAATATTTTATTTAATAAAATAAAGAATCAAATAAAACAACAGGTAAGTATTGACGATCTAAACCAATCTGCCATCATGGGGGATACACCTCTTTTACATGTATGCAGGACATTACTGAGATACACCACGAAAATAAGGAAATATAATTCGCAATGGGTCAGACCAATAAAACACTCATGCCGTGGCCTCAGGAGAGTTCGCTGTCAAAAGATGCATTGCGGCATATGACAACATACTTGCATGCCACATATAAGGGAAAAAAGTTTCAGAAAAATATTAGCAATTTTAGAGCTTTGGAAAATGTAGCAGAATGAGAAGGAATATGCAGCCTATAAAGAGTGGATGCTCAATCAGCATAAAGGGGAGGATTTCGGCTCCCCTTGCCCCTCCTGAAGACAAGAGTGCTGATACAGAGAAGGGATTTTACCCTTTGAAGGAATTAATAGCAGCAGCGGGTATGTTAATCCAACGTATGCGCCCTCCGCTTATAGCAGCCACGAGAATGCAGAAATGAGCAAGAGCAGGGAACGCAAAGATATTGCAACACGCAATAAAAGTAAACAGCATGATGTGAGGAAGGACAGACAAGATAGACAAATAGAAATAGAGGAAGGAACAGTGAAACAGAAATAAATGAAAGATAAAGTTAAGGAAATAACAATAGTACAGAATGAATGTATGGGAGGACAAATATTGCTTAAGCTAGACGATTGATGTGGTCCGAGAAAGAGAGGAGAGAGAAGAGCGGGAAAGGAAAGAGAAGGAAGAAGAAAGAGCATATAAAGAAGAGAGGGACAAAGAGTGCAAGCAAAGGGAAGAACGAAAAAAACATGAGGCAAGAAAAGAGAAGGAGAGGCTAGAAGAGCGGAAAGGGGAAGCGATAGAAGCCCAAAGAATGAAAGTATGTAGGTTGTAACAAAGGCAAGCGGAAGATGAATTGAGGTAGATGAGCAGAAGAGAAGAAGAAATGAATAAGAGTAGGGGATTAAAAGCCGATGAGATAGATATTTATGCCATAAAAGCATAGTGCTGATTGATGCACAAGGACGATTGGAGGAGGAGAGAGGGTCACACCAGCCCCGTAGGGAGCTGCAAGGAATGCTATGATCGGCATGGGGTGGTGGGCAGGATACAGTGGACATAGACCAAAGGCTTGGGAAGATTTACAGGCAAATGAGGGACCGACAAAGGTACAAAACCGAAGAGAATGTAGAAGGATCCCTATTAAAAGGAACAAAAGGTAGATCAGATGACATCATAACACGAGTATTGATCATTGTCTTTAAATAGATTAGACCTCGACGACGTGGAAGGAGACAATAGTCACGCAAGCTGGGGTATATTGATGTCAGACGAAGAAAGGGAGGTGAACGAAAGGGCGCAAAGAGAGGGCACATGTGGCTTTTTGAAAGAATCAAGTGCAAAAGAAGGGATAAAATAGTCAGATTTAGAGGACCGTAAAAGAAGGACACCAGAACAAACACTGTATGTTGAACCACTGCCAGCATGATAGCACACCAGAACAAACACCCTATGTTGAGCGACTGACAGCATGATAGCGCATACAGGGGATATATCCCAGCCATATGTAAGTAGGTTATGATCATTACCAGGAAGGAAACAAATGGGCTCTGTTGTGAAGACAAGGAGTATAGGTAAATATGATTTTCAATCAGGTTTTTCGCAATCCCCATTATTAGAGAAGGGGGAGGATGACTGCAATATATACCATGGTCGCAGATGGATAACGATAATTTAAGGTGTAACTTGCTGAGTTTAACTTTCAGTGCAGGAAAATTGATTTATGAATTAGAAAGGATGGCTTTGGGAATGGCGTTGGCTATAGGTGATATAAAAGGACTCCTAGCAGCTTTTCTAGGGGAGAGCTGACATTTGGAAACAAGCAGGATACGCAGGTGTGACTGCACAAAACACGACGCACAATGGAGCGCCTTTTAATAATTGCAGTGCAGACGTATGGCGAGCGCTCATATACAATATCCCGATACATCAGATATGGGTGCGATTATAGGAAAATGGGAGAGGATGAAGATCCTGTTGCCTTTATTCAAGCTATACAAGACAGATGGCGTTAGGAAACGCGTGTACCGTAGGCTAAAACAATAGCATTATTTTACAAACTTTGTGTCAGGGGCTCCCTGAGCCAGTGCAACGGCAATTGAAAAAACTGGTGAGAATGGAAGCGAAGGCCAGAAATACAATTGACATTTGTGCATCACTGCCGATAAATGCAGGAAAGATAAGAAGAAAGCAGAGAACAGAAAGCAAGAGGAAGAAAAGTTAGTTCAGAAGAAATTGTACACGATAGCCAATGAGGGAGTGGTATTGACTAGTAACGAAGGAGGAGTGACACAGGAGACACAGTCAGGCCAGCAAAAACACTGGATATCCCGCAGATCAGAGCAGGTCAAATCTTTGGCCAGGAGGAAGAGGGAATGGGTATGGGTTTAGGGGAAAAGGACGATGTGGATTTCAAAACGCTCAGGGAAGAGGAGTATTTAATGGTGGGCAGCACATCAATGTTGGAATTGTGGAAGAATGGGACATATACCTAGGACATGCAGAAGCAGAGAAGGCATGCAACAGAATTGGCAAGCTCCAAGAGGGGGGATGGGTTCTATTCCATAATATAATGCAGAATCACAGGAATATTATGCCCAAGATCACATGTATGCCCAGACACATGCGCCGCAACCCCAGCAAATGCAGCTAGCACTGATGCAAATGCAATCGCCGCAAGGGCAGCCACAGCAGGCACCCATACAAACACAACAGGCTCAGCCATAGCAAACACCAATACAGCAAGCTATGGTACCACAATGGAACATGACTTCAGGAACGCAGTAGGCACCCACAACCGAAATGGATAGTGTAACTGTGATAACAGGAAATCCTTTCACAGGTATGGGGATGAATTCATATCCACAATAGGACACCCCACAGACTGACTTGATCTGTTCAGTACTATCAGTGACACCAGACCCCCCAAGAGGAACCAAATGTCAAGGTGATGATAGGAGGCAAGACATTTTCATTTTTAGTAGGCACTACAGCCACTTGTTCCTGTGTCTGCAAGGGAAAATATCCAATGTCCGGAACTGCCATGAATGCTCAAGGATTCTTTGGGGTGACAAATTTAGTTCCTTTTACAGACGAATTACCGATTTCTATAGAAGAACATGATGTGTCAATGCCATTGTTAAAATCTAGGCAGATGCCAGTCATTATATTGGGATGTGATTTAGGGACAAAGCTGATCATGACAATGGGCCTCATTACGAGAATGGAGGTAGCCATGCCGTTCTTACCGGCATGGCTACCTCCATTCGGGGTACCGGGTCTGGGTTCCTGGAATGGGGAAATACCGGGCCATTCCGACCTTGGAGGGCCTGGTATTTCCCCATTCAAGGAACCCAGACCCTGTAAATCCCCATTCCTATTTGAGCCCCTATAGGGCTCAATGGGAATGGGGAGGATGCAAACAATGGGTCTGTTAATGACGGCGCCGTTAACTCCCTACCGCCTTTGTTGTAATGAGGCCCAATATCTTCTACTAACGATGAAATACTATATTAATATGTGAGAGTTTATACTAGCCTTTACAGGCCAGAAAGCATTACAAGGAGTGCCTTTAGATCCAGAAATATTTTTGTATGGAGTAACTATTCTATTGTCATGGTTACCCAGGTTGGCAGGTAAAATATTGAGAATACCTGGTGAATTTTTGCCCAGGCCAGAAATTCCCATGGACGATGAGGAAGGGCAGATCATTCCCTCAGAATTAGAAGCAGCAGTAGTCAGAGAAGAAAGAGTGATGCTTCATGGGACAGAAGATGAAGGAAGGGGATGCAGACACTGATAGCCCTCAGGTTGAAAGATTTGACAAAGAACTGTTTAAAGATGACTATTCTGATGATGAACTAGTGTTTTTTGTAAGTATCACTTATTGAATTAAAGTGAAGAATATAGAAATACCACAGAGAATGGCATTGGTAAACAAATGACCGCCATTTTTTCAGGAAGACTTAGAGAAAGTGCCAGAGATGTTATGGACGAAAAGCCCATATGATGTGGGTCTATTAAAAGGGATAGGCGCAGTTAAAATTAAATTAAAACCAGGAGCTCTTACCACGAGCAAAGCAATACCCCATGTCTAGAGAGGCGGATGAAGGTATATTTAAGACAATTTCCGCTTTAATGAAGCAAGGCATATTAGTGCCATCTTATTCATCTTGTAACACAGCTGTTTACCCTATCAAAATATCAAAGGGGGGGTTCATGGGGATTTATCCAGGACTCGCCCTCTAAATAATATAGTCGAAGCTGAGTTTCCTTTGGTTGCAAACCCCGCAGCGTTATTGTGTTATATCCCCTCCATAGCCAAATATTTCACAGTTGTTGATTTAAAAAATGCATTATTTCTGATTCCCCTTCATGAAGACTCACAAGATTTGACTTCCTTATCGTATAGAACAATCCACCTGAAACATGCTCGTTTGCCTCAGGGGTACTATGAGTCCCCTTCCATTTTTGACAGAGTCCTCAAGATGGACATGAGTAATGTCCAACTCGAAAGTGCAATCATTCTGTATGTGGATGACATTTTGGTGTGTAGTGAGACAGAAGAAAGGTGCAGAGAAGACTCAATTAAACTCATGACTATACTTTCAGAGAAAGGATACAAGGTAGATAAGGAGACATTAAAATATTGTCAAGAAGTGGTCTTGTACATAGGACAGTTGATCTCTCAAGAATGGAAAAAAGTGACACCTGAAAGAGCAGAAGCAATAATGAAAACTGTAGCACCTAAAACAGTGAGGGAAATGCAACAGTTTCTAGGCCTAGGCAATTATTGCAGGGCTTGGGGTTTTGATTACAGCACATACATTCAACCATATTTTAAAGGACTTAAAGAAGTACAAGAAGATAAGAGCACAATAACGTGGGCAGATGAGATGACTGAAGGGTTTGAAGAATTGAAAAAAGCAACCAATACAGCCCCTGTGTTGGGAATCTTAAATTATAGTGAAGAATTGCATGTATTCTATAGTGAAGAATTTTATTTATTCTCCCATTCAAATGGATGAGTCATGACTAAAGTTCTTACGTAGAAGCCGACATTAGGACACAGACATAAACCACTGGGATATTATAGTGGGAGTTTAATGATGGGGCACTATCCCTGTGAGCAATCTCTAGCTGCTGCTGCATTTACAATTGAAAACGCTTCAAGTATAACGATGGGGTGTTCAGTAACGTTATTTGTAGAGCATGCATTATTTGCAATTTTAGAGAAACCCAAATGAGCATCAGGGTACGAGGTGGTTATTTCCAACCCTGCAGTAAAAATTGTTAGATGTAAGACAGTGAATCCAGCAATGTTAATAGCAGACCCAGTAGGAGAGGATGATTATGTACATGATTGTACAACGTATATTGATAATTATATTGAAATCCCCAAGTTAGAGAAAATGCTATTGGGAGGGGGGGAGTTTCTTTTATTGATGGTTCTTCAAAAAATTATCAGATGACTGGGGAAAGGCATACCCGATCAGAGGTAGTGAAACTGAATAGAGAAGGTGAATTTAAGCTTGTAACAAGTATGAGGTTGTCTTTAAATTATTCAGCACAAGGTGCAGAATTAGTGGCGCTCATCGAAGCGCTGCAAAGCTTAGAGGATGAGGAAGTGACAGTGTACTCCGACTGTGCACGCAGGTCTGTCATGCTGGAAAAGGAGGGGCTTCCTCCACACAGATGGCACTACAATGCAACATGCGGCCCTATTGGATATGCTTATAGAAGCATCATGTCTCCCATCGACCCTGGCAATCGTAAAATGCTCCGCACATTCTAAACAAGTAGATTTAATTTCTTGTGGAAACAAAGCCACAGACATAGAGGCTAAAAAAGCCGCCTATCATCCACCCATGTCTAGTTCAAAGATAGAAGATATTAAACACATGACAGGACGATGCATGTTGGTAAAGGAGGGCTTTAACATGCTGTCTATTGTTCAATTAATTAAGTACATAGTCGAGCTCCACAAGAACAACAAGATTTATGGGGAAAGCGGGGGTGTTCTTTATCCCCCACGGAGACAATTTGGAGGCAGCATAGCACTGCAAAGGCAGTTTTGCCCTTAACATTATTGAGAGTAGCGCTGGAGCATCTTCACTACCCAGCACATACGACTTGAGAGAGTCTAGCTGTAATAATTGCTGAAGAGTAGTTCTCTCCTAATCTCCTGGAACATGTGGCACAGTTGAAGGCACGCCCCTGCCCTCTTACACCAGAGAAAATACACCCTGCTAGGGAAAAAGGTCCAAGGCACACTAGCAAGGATAACAAGTATTTATTTCTAAAAAATAAAGATGCATCAGCAAAGAACTCTGCTGTCGCCAGACGTTCTGAGTTCCGTAGCCATGTGCGGTTCATTATAAGCACAAACAGCGCCACAGATGATGTAATCGTATGTAGAACAATCTTACAATATGGATTGAATGAGCCCTATAGGTGTAGGGCCTGCTCCGTATGGGATGTCAGGTCCTTGGTCCATCTTTATCTCGCCATCCACATGGGCGTTGCAGAGCTCGTCATTCACGGTGAGCTGGCCTAACAATGAATTAGCTACTCTGACACACTATGTTATTCTATCATTGTAATAATGCACCTGGCAGATACAAGGATAGGATCGGAGGAGAGCCGAGGTCAAACTAACTCACACACACTTCACTCGCTCCCAGACAGATCAGCAACTCCCAAGGTCCTCCACCTTAGTTTTAGGCTATCATTCTGATGCCACGCTGCACCTCGCTGCACAAATCACGTGACCCATTCCTGATGGCGCGATAGCCTTGCCTTCTGATCTTAGCAATCGACCAAGGGATATAAAAGATTTATGGTCGGTGGTCTGGTTTGGATGGTGCTGTGGCATGCAGGGGTCATGGGATGAAAGCATGGGAAAGCTGTATTTCTCATATGGGGATCACTGGGGGCAGGAGGGCTTTGTCTGTTTTGTGGGATGGTACTGCCAAGAGGCACTCTGCTCACGAGCTTGCAGGTCGCATTCTTCCCAGGGCACAAGATCCTCAATTCTGAACAATGGTGGATGTTGTGGATCTCTGAGACCTGGCCAGGGTGGTGTTTTCTCTTATGCAAGGGGCCTAATACTAACTGTGAGGAACTCATGGTGACAACCGCAAGACAGACACAAGTGATCACAGTTCAAGGGTGTTTATTTAAATGCATTCAGGGTGGACAAATGCCTAATCTAAACCTAAATCTAAGATGGGAACAAGCATTGACCATGAAAAGAAAAATAAGGCAGTCCTTATGGCATTGTGTCAAATGATAAAGGCCTACACTAAAAAAAAAAACTATTGCCAAATCTCACAATTAATACCAAAAGGGTGTGGGATAGATTTTAAGAAAAGAAAGATGTGTTTGTAAATAATATGTCAGGATACGGGATCTTGGAACTCCCTTCCACACGTTTGAAGCACGGTTAAGATGTGAGCTTGGAGCACAGCACACACTCGAGCTTTCCTAGCACGAGTTAACAGTTCCATTGGCAGCAATCAGGACCGTCGATGGCCAAGTCTCGCTTCTTCTTGAAAGTCTCTTGGCTTCGAGAGCCGGTGGTATTCACAAAACAAAGCAACACAAACGCTCTTCTTGCAGTTCACCTCGGGTGAAGATTTCATCTTTGGGTCCCCCTCTTCCAGAGCTGACCCTTCAAAAACAGTTCCTCTTCTTAATGGGTTTTGGGTGATGAGTTCACCCCTGGATCTCCCTGTGTCGGGCCCCGGACCTGTCTCGACAATTGGCCTCCCTCCGCCGAGTTCCTTATAGCTTTCAACAAGTCTTCCTACTATGGTTCTCTCAAAAGTCTGTTCAACAGTTTGTTTTGAACCTCCATTTCTTGGGTTCATACGATCAGGGTAATAACGACTCACCCCTGGGTCCCCCCCTTCTGGGACTGACCTTTCTTTGACAAGCAGGACAGTATACTTCTCCTGTCTTATAGTGTCTCTTGGTTTCTCCCTCCGTCGGGCTCTGATTCCAAAACAACCAGTGTACAGAGTACATCTCCTGTCCCCTTCTTAGCGTCTCAATATCTTCACAGTGGACACACTGTTTCACTGGACTTTAGACTTTGACCCCTTCTCGTTATTACCCCTTTTCTGGGTTCACTCTTGCCAACTTCACATTCGCTTTCCCTTGTAATGTTTACAGGATTCATTTCCCCTTATACTTTCACCATGCAGGATTCACTCCCCTATTTCTCAAGTTTGTGGATCAAAGTCTTTCAATTGTATGAGGATTTTACTACACCTCCAGTATGACTATTTTGATCTCTTCTGGCGGCTCTCCTATGGCCTTCTGGTTACTGTGATTTTCTTCAAATGGGGATCGACCCGAGTCTCTCGGAGCGACATCCACGTGGAGCACGTTCCCTCTGCAGCTGGTCTCCCCTGAACACTTTTAGTACTTTCATAGTTCAATGTGTTAGGAAAGATTGCCAGTTATGTGTAATTGTCCCCCCATTTGTGTAACTCCCAACTTTCTGCTGCTGTGTAACTCCCAACTTTCTGCTGCTGTTTCAAGTCTGACTTTTGCCAGTGAAGCACAGCCTTCAGCTGCCCTCCTCTGGGCTTTCGCTCATTTTTTTATGGGAAAACCGACAAGCCTTTAAAGTCAGTCAGTACTGGGAGACTTTGTTTCCCTTGGTCCTTTACAATGTTGCAACTTTTCTGCAACATGTTACAAGGTCACAATGTACCTTACAGTACAGTGCGTTTGGGTCTTTCATTCATTTCCAAAGACCCTAAACTCGCTCAAAGGATTTTTTCAGAAAAGTGCCGATGTGCCTTGGACAGGGCTGGTGGCAGCTTATCCTTTTGCTTATTTTTAACCCTTTCTTGCTATGCAAACCGAGTTTACCGCGGTTGGCACAGGAAGGTGGCCTGGCTCCAAAATTACCATGACACGAGGTTCTTTATCCTGTCCTTTGGCCATCTTGTCCCTTTGCCTTCCCCAGGTCCAGCAGGCACGTGTCAGTCCTTATTTGGTCATGTAAGCTTTCACTGGCTTCTGCCTGCCTTGTGTGTGTGCCTCCAGAATGTGGGCTGGACTGTCTAGTTCCAATAAACATCCCGGGTGCCAGAGAGTCTGTTGTGCTGAGAGTGACAGGGACCACCATGCTCCGTGATTGGTCCACTTCTGGTTTGCCTGTATGAGAGACGATCTCCCATTGGGTCCTCTTCATTTTGACACAAACGAGATTCTGGATAAGAGAAGGCTCCAAACACCCATACCAGATGGATGAGTTCTCACTGAACCTAGGATAGGATCCAAATATCCTGAAACTAAGAAGCTGAGTCCAGGAACCGCTAGTGACCCACTGTAAAGTTTGGCACTGTGAGCCTGATGTTGTTCCGCTGGACCCCTCTGCATCTGATCGAACCAGAAGGTCTGCAACGGCGCTTCATCCCATTTCAATAGTGTGACTAACTATTCACGGCTGATGGCCAGTCACCTTCCCCAGGTAACCTGTGCTACCGTCCCATTCCCAACTCCTGGAACCTATTCTGCCCTCTGCCCTCATGGGAGACCCTCCATGAATAGTGGGAACCTATTCTTCATCGCCTCACCCACCTTCCTGAGCTGCTACAGCCCCTGCAAGAGACCCCAGCACTTGAAAGTACTTTTGAGTGTTAAGCTCCACTCTTCGTAGGGACTGGACTGACTTCAGTTAGGGATTGATTGATGGAGAACTGCCTAAAGTCTATTTGCACTGCTTGCTCCTTTTCCTTTTAGGTTGTGGACCCATTCTGTGCACTAACCCTTTAGGCCACTTGGTATTGTATATATTTGTTATAGTAGTGTTGTATTGGTTTGAAGTATTACTGTTGATATTTGCTTTGTGTTTGAATTCAAAGGCCTTGAATAAATGTACATGTATTTTTAATATATATATATACACCTGACTGGGAGTGATTTGTAGTGTCCTTTACTATGTGTGTTCATTGTGGGCTTTCAGTCACCCTCACCCCACCCGAGACCTTGTCTTGACCGCTGCCAATGCTACGTTGATTGGTCTGGCTTGTCCAGAAGGTTACCCTGTAAGAAACTAGGCTGGCCTTCTGAACCTCTGCCCACCAGGTTAGACTTCAGAAATCCATCTTAAGAAATTGGTGTACAGCGGTGGGATAGAACTGAAGGTACCCAGTGTTGTACACTGGTGAAGACATTTAAGATTACCACTACCCAGGATACATAGTGACCTTAGTAGTAAGTAACTTAGACCCAATCTATAAGTATGGAACAATTACCAACTGTGATGCTGGAAATACATCAGAGGGGCAGGGCCTCCAAATCCTTGTCCTTTATTGCTTTTTATCATGTGTTCTGCTCGTTTTCCTTGCAGGAGTCCATGTGGGACTCTTGGCAGTATGGCTCTTCGTGTATTTGGTTTGGTGAACAGACCCTTGGGATACCTTTATGGCACCCATGGGTGGGAGTACGACCCTGTACTCCTAGTGTATGTCTTTGGGCACCTGTGGTTGGCCCATAGAGCAGGGTACGGGCTGGTGGCAGCTCCGTGCTGAAGTGACAGGTGCCCTAAGCGTCCTCCTTTTTGGGATTCCCAGGCCCTGTCATTGGGATCAGTGGATTCCTGATAGGAAACAAGATGGCCCTTGTGGCCACTTGCTTTCTATAGCCGTTACCTTACTTTTCCCAAAGTCCCGGGAAGCCCTGCCTATGTCCATTCCCCTGACTGGCTGTTTGGTGAAAGTTCCATATGCTATTGTGGGGAAGTCCATGCCAGACTTGCTGGAGCCTTCCCAATGACTGTATGTTGTGGGTACGCCCGTGGGGTGGGACCTGGGAGAATGGAGTGTGTGACGAATACGCATTCTGTGTTATGGGTGTCTAGTATCTGGTGTTTGATACAATGACTGAGACAGCCCTGCCCGAAACTGGTCTGAATGCAGTCTATAGTGCTGAATGGCAGAGTGTTTGTCCGAATCCACATTCTGTGTTGTGAGTGTCTGGATGGAGAAGAATGGCCTGAATACAATGTGCACCTGATTGGCTGCCTGACTGCCTAAATGCCCTTCTGAGTGATTGGTTGCCTGAGTGCGACCCAGCAGAATTGGGAGATCAACAGTATATCTGGGGGCCTGTTGGGTGTCCTGACCCACGTTTGAGCTATCATGCTGCAACATTTGGTGCTGTGGGCTTAGAAAATCCAAGATGGCCAAAAAGCCCACATGTATGCCAGAATAGGAAAACTGTGCAGTACTGGCATGGAAAACATCATGATGGCCAGAACTTCCCAGAAAATGCACAGGGAAATGCATGAAGAATAGGCTGCCACCCATTTTTGCCTAGGTTGTGAGCACAGGAGGGCACTGCCTAAAACCACCATTGGGCTACCCACACAGTAGCCTGAAACCATTGGGAATGGCAATGCTGATTGCCAAAAGCAACCTAGAACTGTGGGGAATTAATTTTCTTAAATCCCAAAAATGGTTGCATTACCAGTACTCACCACTATCAGAAAGCTGGCGTTTTAAAACCACCAGACTTTTGAGTAAAACTGAACAAATGAAACAAAACCAGACCAAGGAAAGACTTGCTAAGAGGTGGATATAATGTAAAACTATACTCTGAAATGACTTGAAGGAAGTCATTATTTAATGTGTATGTAAAAATCGTAATAGACTTAAACTGGGGGACAAAAAGTGACATTTAGCTGAAACCTGGCTTAATTAAACTGAATTCTGCCTGACATCTTGTCATGATGCCTACCTCCAAGGAGCCAGGTCCGACCCAGCAACCCCAGAGGCAGGCATCATTTCCCCCAGGGAAGTGCCAGCGGGCCCAAGCTGGGGCCCTTTGGACACAGTCCTGGCGCCTTAGGCGCCAGGCTCATGTTGGACCCCTGTCCTGGCGCCTTAGGCGCCAGGCTCATAAAGCTAGACATGTGTTCAAGTGCTTTAATGTGCACTTACCTGATGCAGACCATGCTGCTACATCCAGGCCCTCTTGAGGCCTGAATGGAACTACTTTACCTGTGGGACTACTTTCACTGGGTGTGGTCGGGGAAGGATACATACCTGATCGGTGGAAGGATACATACCTGGAACTTCTTCCAAAGCTATTTAAACCACACCCGATCAGCAACTCACGCTTCGCGTTGTTCTGCTCCTCGCAGCTGGACGCTCACCGTGTCAGCTCCTGCTTCTGGACTTCAGCCACGCCTGTCAGCATCCTGGGTCACCTGCTAAGAGAGAATTGGAGAGAAAGAAGACCTTACCTGCTAAAGCAGCATCACGGAGACATCACACCGACAATCCTGAAAGGGAAGACATCATTTTAAAAGCATTTCGCTTCGATCACTGCAGCGCTGCATTTCACTCACCTTTCCTGGGCACCTCCATCTTCAGCAGCGATCATCCAGATCTGCAGCCACTTCCCAGAGCCTAGAGAGAAAAAGACAAGAACACAAGGTGAGAGAAGGAAGGGAATAGGAAAAGCTCAGTTTCCTTCTAAGACTTACCTGTTGGGTAATTCCCATTTCATTTCGGGTCCTGCCGCTTCCTGGCATTCCAGACCCCGGCCCCTATGGGGAAAAAAGACAAAGACATTGAATGAGCGAATGCAAAGACATTACCCGAACGCTCATCCAGAACTTACCTGTCATTTACTGGAACTGCACGTTTCACTTCGGGTCGGCGCCATATCTCCGGCATTCCGAACCCCGGCCCCTAAGGGGAAAAAGACATAAGCGTTAGCGCTTGCTGCAATAAGACAATGAACATTATTATTAAGCTTGAACTTTTGAACTTGCTACAGAACTCTTACAGCGCCTTACCTGAATAGTCAAGCTTATTTGAACTCCCATCAAACCTCAATCCAGTGAAGTAACTGGGTTTCAACGTGCCCCTGCATCAGAAGCAGGATGGAGAGCTCATCCTTCCTGACCCTAAGGTGAGACTTCACGGGGAATCGAGGAAGGGTATCGTGGAGGGTTGGAAGGGAGTGGGAGGCTTGAGCATTATTCCGTCAGTAGGTAATACTCCCTTTTCACGCACAGGGGAATATTCCTGCGAGCCAGTGAGTCCATCTTCAGAGTCCTGCACTTCACCATTGAAGAAGCATCAGCACTCGAAGCCAGACCTGCGCCTCTGTGGGAATCAGGTGAGCGTGACACATCTACCCCCACAGGAGTTAAAACCTGCTCAGCCACTCTTCCCCTTGCCAAAAGGAGTTGTCACCTCTCTGATTAGATTAGGGATGGAGCAGCTACAGGGAGTTGAACAAAGGCCTGTCCTTGACCCAGGCAGATGGTTTATTGGGGGGATCGTAAATGGCTTTCTTTTGAACAAAGCCCTTCCTTGACTCAGGCAGAAGTTATATTGGGGGCGTCGTAAAAGTGGCTTCCTCTTGGCAGAAACGGGGAGGGGCAGCCCCTTCTGAAGACAGGCTGAGCTTAAAGAAAGTGGATAGACTGGTTTCTCCACAATGTTACCTGGGAAGACACACCCCTGTTGGCCAGAATATGATTTTAAGAAAGATGTATAACTCATGGTGCGGACTTGTCAAAATTAGCTAAATGATACCATAATTCTTGTGATTTTTCTGCCCACATTTTAAGAGGTTTTAAGACCCGGTGGTATGATCTGGGGGGTTGCTAGCGGAAAATAGGGTTTCACTCCAAATGTCTGCATGTTAAAAATCTGACACTTCATCAATTAATGTCCATACTCCTTGCACACATGTGTGTAAATTTGGGTAAATGTCCGATATTGCAAAATCAGTTAAAAAGTGCAAAATGTTGCCATTTCTGAATGCAAGCCCCCAGGAAGAGCAGAGTTTGAACAGAGTATACCTCATGTGATATGTGATGGGTGCAACTGTGTATCTGTGCAATATGTATTTGAATCAAATATAGATTTGTGGGCAAACTGACCAGGGGAGGATCCTCTGACCCATAAAACCTACAGCATCACTCTGACTCACATTTCCTTCCCCCAATCATGGGAGAGGGTAGAATTGGGCCAATGACAAGTAGAGCGGGGCAGGCTTAGCTAGGCCCAGGCACACACCCATTTTCAAAACACATAAAAAGAGACTGCTGGGACAGGTAGAGACATTCAATTCCATTTGCTGCGGAGCATGCTGAACGACGACTTCACATCCAGAGATCCTACACTTAGACTTCCAAGCTAAACAGAGACTACAGACCTTTGAACCAAGAAGGCCCACTGCAAGCAAAAGTGTTTGTCAGCAGGCCCAAAATCATTTGCAGACTATTCACAGCCGGGCTTAGCTGTTGATTCTGGCCTGAAACCCTGTGCCAGAAAGATCCAGAAGCAGTGCTGTACCCAGAGAAAGCAGAGCAGTATCCAGAACCAGAGGCCAGAGATCCAGAGTGACCCAGACCGCTGTTAGCAGAACCAGAGAGCTGACCCAGATCACTGTGAAGTGCCGAGACCAGAACCGGAGTCCAGTCCAAAACCTGACCAGATCCATGGCGAGGCCTATTTCAAAAATATATTGTGAGTACCTAGCAGAACTGTGCAGAACCGATCTCTTAGTTAAAATAATCTAATCCAAACTATTTTAATCTAACCAGAACTGCCTCTTAGAAGTTGTCACTTGTTATTTTGTAAAGCTGCACCACTGTCACTTGTCAATTCTGAAGCTGCAAGCTGTCACCTGTCATTTTGAGTTTACTTTAAATCCGAAAACCTACCTTTATTTAATCGTCCGTATCTCTGGAACCGTTTGGGCTAGGAACTTGGTTTAACTTTCTTCTGAAAGCCTAGAATCTTACCTTTCCAACAAGCCTAGAACCTACTTCCTACTCCTTATACTTTTTCCGCAATCCTGATTCACGCACTTGCAAATTTTACCGCGATTTGCGATTTGGTTAAAAATCCAGCCACGGGTAACCATGAGCAGTCATTTCTTTCCTTGCTAAAAATTTGTTTGCCTCTTAATCACCATCTCTGAATCATTGCTAAAGTGAGCCTGCACTGATCCCTAGTATCTCTCACTCACCCTGAACCTCCTAAAGGGAATTAAAAGCATTTTCAGCATATTTCTCACTGCATTGTCACCATATTCAAAGCATTTTGCCTGTGTTTCAAAACTCCTATCTGTTGAGCAAGTTGCTGGGGGGGAATTGAACTGAATTCTATTTGATTGCATTCCTAAGAACTGTGTGCTCTCATCTTCATCTCCTTACATTGCATAAGGGGGGGGGGGTGAATTGTCCAAGAAAGTGATTACATTGTCTTTTGCTGAAATCCTATCAAGTTATTTTCTGTACTGCATTTTCATTCCACATTGCATCTATTTCAAACCATAAAAGTATTGTTGCTATCTTATCCATCCTATACCCACTCATCATTGATTATAAAGAAGTGTGCTAGTGCCAGACTATCCATTATTTATTACTGCTCAGATTAAGTGTTGTATTCAATTATTAATCCATTATAAAAGTGTGATATATATATATATATATATATATTGTTTAAATTCTCAAATAAACCTTTTAAACTTGCAAAACAGAACTACTTCTTGGCTCAGTGGGGTCAGGGGGATTTTAAGAGAGGGGTGTTATATAGGGGTAGTCATCCAGAACTCATGAACTGGACATAAAGATATATCAATAAGGGTTTCCATTCAGTATCCCAGACTAGGCATTGACTTAGCTGTAGTGCTGAATTGAATCTTCTTACAGGCCTCTCACTGCTAGAAATCGTTCAGAAGCAGAAGTTGAAACTGATGCTTAACTTTGAAGCCCACTGGAAGAAGAAGAACTGCTGCTGCTGTCCTTTGCTAATCTGAAAGCTGCTGTGCCTTCAAGGAACTGATCCAAGAGAGGACCTAGCTAGGAGACCTCTTCCTGAGCTACGAGGGACCATCGTGCACCAGCTGATCTTTGCCAAAGCTCCCTTGTAAACAAACCTACGAAAGGCTGACGATCGCAGAAGGGGACCACCGAGGAGAATGAAGAAAAGCACCGGACAGTCGTCCACCGGCGCCAACCGCAGTCGCCAACCTGAGCTGCAGTGCTCCCTTTGCCTAAGAACATTTGAACCAAGGACTCCCTTGTTCATCCTCGCCGACTGCTTTCGCCCTGCCGTAGAAATTCAAGGCCGTCGACGACCGAGGAAAATCTGCCGGTGGGTTTCCTGCCACCCGAAGACCTCAGAGACCCCGACAAAGCTACGGAAGCCAGCCGTGGTCATGTCCCATTTGCCGACGCCCTTGCTAGGCCTAGGTTCTTCACTAACTCTTTGCGGGAACGAAAAATCGTCGCCAAGGTGCACCACACGCCTCCCCTGTTACAGGATGTTTTTCATCACTCATCAACAAGCACCACAAGGACCGAAGCTGCTGCCTCCACGACAACGTTCACACTTTCTTCATCTAGGAAGTTTGACGACCCGTGGCTCCTGCCTGAAAGGGAGTGTAATCAAGAAGGGCCCGTCGATTCCCCGACGAAGAACTCTACAACACAAGGTACATTTGGGTTGCAGAACTATAGAATAGATAAGACTCTCATAGACAATATACGGACTGGACTGTTAGTGCACCTTCATTTACAGGTTGCCCAGGAGGGGGGATCCTCATACAGAACTGTGCCTAACGGTAGGGGTCAGTATTCTGCCAATTGGCTAACCAACTTGTCCTCCTCCTAAGTCTATGGTTGATATTGTTTTTGCTGTGTTGATTCGTATGCTATTTGAATATACAGTTAATACATTTTAATGGAATCAGAGTAATAGTGGTACCACCTAGAACTGTATATATTTACCATTTTAGAATTGTCAGAGCACAGAGTGTGTTATTGTGTGTATATAACCTTGAACCTTATTTATATATAGACTGTGTTTTAACTAACAGTGTGTGGACATTCCTTTCAGGGTGCTTGGTGACTACACTGTACTTAAGAACCAGCCTGCATCACCTCCTGAGAAGCTAGGCCTTGATTGCTTGTCCACTGCTACCAACAATAGAGAATCCTGGCTGGGGTCCTCTGTGCCTCTCCTCTACCATATAGAGAGCAGGAGTGCAAACACCCACCTCCGGTCCTTTAAACCAATATAACCTTGAATGCTTCAAAATCTGAAACATTGAGAATGATGTGTACTGAGAGAGGCTTGCCTGCTCAAGTTACAAAGGGTGAAATGATCCAAGGGATCATACATTGGCAAGAGTTGCAACTCACTGCCATTAACACAGATGAAAGTGCACAAGGAGGTGGGGCTGCTCTCGCTGACAGCTCTGACAGATCTGTTGTTGCACTTAGCCATGGTAACCAGGAAGACAGAGATGATGTGTTGTCCCAAGTTTCCTCTGCCAGCTCTGATGCTGATGGCCTACTTAAATTCAAGAAACAAAAGCTGCTGTTTAAGCAGAAGGAACTTGAATTTCACATGGCTAAGCTGAAGGTGGAGCAGGCAGAAAAACAAAAGGACAGGGATCACCTGTTGGAACTGGCCAAACTTCAAGTTTCAATGGCTCCAAGGGATCTGGACATGGGTCTGGGTCCTCCTCTCATCTAAGATTTCCTAAAGATCTGTTCAGTGTGTATGATGAGAATAATGACATATGGACTGGTTGAATGCATTTGAGTATGCATGTGAGTTCGAGAGGTTGTAAATGCTGACATGATTGCATGGCTGCTCAGCAGACTACCCCATTCTGGCTGCATTGTTATTATGGAGATGTCAAAAGCTGAAAGAGTAGATTTTGCAAAATTGAAGCAGACTCTCATAAAGTTGGGGAAGACTCATGCCCAATACTTGAAGAGGTTTGTAGAGTACAAAAAGAAATCAGGTAACACTTGGGAGTCTTCTGTTACTGATTCCTTAAAAAACGTGACTGGCTGGGTTTAAGATTATAAGGTCTCCACCTTTGAGGGTATGATATGTCTTGTCATGCTTGAACATATTTTTGCATCTTGTTCCCCTGAGCTTAAGCAGCACTTGGCCGATTCGATCCTAAGAAACTGGCCATAGCAGCAGATTTCTGGGTGTCACATAGAATGTCCCATAAGGACAAGACTCATCCTGGTAAGCAGGAGGAGGGGAAAAAGCCCAAAGATAAAGAGGGTGGGGGATCCGATAATGTCCTCCCAAAAGAGCCACAAAAAGAAATGTAAGGGTAAGCCCCAAGAGAATGTTCAGGGTAGTGGAAGTTATTCTTCCAAACAGAACTCTGGTTATAGTAAGCCTCCCTGTGTCCCAAGGCCCAGTGGATCGTGCGTGGCTTGTGGAGAAAATGACCATGTGAAGGGGGTCCCCAGATGTAAGGTCAAAACTTTGGGGGTCCACTCTGTGAGTCTGGCCTTCCCCTCCTATGCGGAGGAAGAGATCATCCTTCTCCTCAGACTCCTTTCCCAGTGGGATAGAATCCGAGGTAGTCCTAGTTTCCTGGGAGCCTAAAGTCTCAGAGGCTTATGCTATCATTCATGATAACACCAAGCACTATTTCAAAGACAGTGTGCTGATCAATAGAGTTGACATTCCTGCCCTTAGGAATAGTCGGGCCAGCAGAACAGTAGTGGATTCTACCTTGGTAGACCCAGAGCATCTTGCTAGAACTCCTTTGATGCCCACTAAGTTAGCTGATGGTCCCCCTCAGAAGTTCCCAGTAATGCCTGTAAATCCTACTATCAATGGTACAGTGGTCAGGATTCCAGTGAGCATTCAGAAGCAAGTCCCAGGTAAGGTCCTGCTGGGGAATGATCTCAAGAGACTTAGGTCTTGTAGGTGACACAGCAGAGAGGCCATGCACAAGGTCACAAACAAGGGCTGCACTGGCTAATTCCAATGCGAAGCCCAAGCCAAAGGGGAAACCCAAGGCTAAAGGAGTCAAAAAAGAAAGAAGAGGGAAAGAAAATATTCCCCCTAACTCACCTACCGCTAAACGAGACGAAGGGAGTCCAGCCCTGTACGGAGTTTATATTTCAAGATATTAATAATTAATATTCACTCTCGGGAATATTGATATCAACAGAAGATTAACCATAGACAAACCTTTTTTCCCCAGCTAGGCCGCAGCCAGAGCTGCAGCTATTCCCGTCCTGTGTTACACAGAGGCACTCCACTGTCCAGAAATCAATGAGGCACAATATCAGGTGAACAGGGTTTGCTTACATCGGCAGGTCGATGAACCCTAAAATCTGCAGCTCCCATTTGCACACACTGCAGAGCACAGTGTGCCGATCATGACTGCCGCACAAGTCTCTGGAAAATTCTCATCCAACCACACACACAGTAAATACTTGAGGGTGCAGTCCTGTCGGCACCCTGCTAGCATCGCCTCTGTTGGCCTGACACGGCCGCTAATTATAATGCACAGCGCGTGAACAAAGGAGGCCCACACAGTGTAACACTGGGCTCACTCAGTACTTTATTCTACCTGAGGCTTCCTGCCTACACTACGTCACTTCCCCAACTTGTCCCCACCCTGGCCTCTAACATAATGAGGCTGCAGACTCACATTGTGACACCTTCCCCCTTCTTAAACAGTCAAACATTAACCCAATTCTTCAATAACTCTTTTGGGTTTGATCTGGGCCCTGACTGGATGTTCCTCTAGCAGCAGATCTGGACTGCGCCTCGAAGGCCTGTGGTTCACTTCTCCCCCTTCGTCATCAGACGCTTCTCTGTCTCCCAACTAAGGATCATCCAACTCTCTGAGGGACCAGACGCCTGTGGGCGCATCCCACGGCTCATCACGCTCATATATGTCCCCCTTGCATTCTGTCATTGTCCTCTGCGGTGATCATGGTACCCTTCACCTGCGTGACAGTAAGCGGTTCCGGTGCAAACCTGGAGCACTCTTTCCTGCGTTGTGTTTGGCGCGCCACCACTCTGTCCCCCACTTCAAAAGGTGCTTTCTTGTGCCCCCACTTCTCGCGCCTGCCACCACCTTCATCTTCTCTCTCGAGTCATTCTCTCTGATCTCTAGGTCCGATGGTTTGAACACCTGGGCAAATGGACCTTTGGATATTTGAGTCCTTAGTCACCATGAGGTCCGCCGGGCATCTGCCCGTGGTGCTGTCAGGCATGTGTCTCTCAATTTGTATAAGGTCTGTTCAAAAGGTGTGTTGGATACAATCTGCACCTCCGGGAATCTCGAATATTCATCCATTACCACCAGAACATAAGTGCTGTCTAAGAAGGGGCCAAAGAAATCGGCAACTCCAAGACACCCTTCGGCAGTGGGGGACATTTGTAGGGGGCTTGGCCATGGAGTCGGTGCTACTACACACAAATGGCACAGTTCTTCAGTGTTTCTTAGACTTGCTTGTCAAGGCCTGTGAACAATAACTTTCGTCGGAGCAGTCTTTTGTGGACACTCATAGGCCCCCCCGCACCCTCCGGTGCCTCGCGTGTGCCAAATCCATGACCTGGTGGCACAACAACTTAGGTAGGACTATCTTCCACCCTTTCATCACCACCTGTTCATCAGTGAGAGTGAGCTCTTCCTGCACCAGTGTCGTCGTTCTTGATATCTTCTTGGGATGCAGCTTCAAGATGCTTAGCCATTCCCTTTGCATGCTTTAACTTCCATGGGACGATGCACTGTGCCGATTCTTGGAGCGTTTTCCACACCACAGTGAACAACGTCATCTGGTAGATGACATAGTGCAGATAGGTGTCTGCGATTAAGTGTTCTGGACGTAGGGTTTCCCTGGGATGGCGGGAGATGTAGTCAGCCGGTTGCCTGTCCTTCCCCGGTCTGTGGCATATCGTGAACTTGTTACCTTCGAGCCTGAGACCCAATCTTGCAATTCGTGGGGGCAATCTTGCCTTCAGGTTCCCGTAGATAGTGAGGTGGGCCTGGTGGTCTGTGGCAATTGTGAAAGCCTTCCCAAACAGAAACAGATGAAAATGCTTGCAGGCTGAGACAACCGCCAGGCTCTCCTCTGCCTGTGAGTATTTTTGCTGTGTACTTGTCAGGCTGCTTCTGGCATATGACACAACCTTTCTGATGTGTGGGGTCTTGGGGTTGGATTGGGCTAAGACTGCACCAAGGCCCACTGGGCTGGCGTTAATGGTCACTTCCATTTCCTTGGATGAGCTTAAATATGGCATGTCAGTGGCGGACGCAATGTTTGCCCTTACAGTCTCGAAACTCGATTCACACTCTGGGGAGCAAGCAAACTCCTGATTATTCCTGGTCAACTCTCAAAGTGCAGTGCTCACCGTTGCATGTTTCTCCAGATGACGGGAGCAGTAGCTGGCCAGGCCCGGGAACGACCTCAGGTCAGATTCATTAGTGTGGTGCGGAGCCCCTTCTAGGGCCGCAACTTTGTCAGGGCGGGGCACATACCATGTTTGGAAAATATGAGTCTGAAGAATTTTAGTGTTCCTTTCCTGAATTCACATTTGTCCTTATTAAGTGTCAGCCTCTAGTGCCAAACACACGCAGTGCAGCATGTCATCATGTTCCTGAGTGGATTTGCCAAATACTAAAATGTTGTTGCTGTTATTAAGGCAGTTCAGAATGTGTTTGATGACTTGATGAATCTCTGCTTGGAAGTTTTCTGACACAGAGGATATCCCGAAACTTAGCCTCTTGTAGCGATATAGCCCAATGTGTCACAAATGTGGTGATGTAGCATGACTCCAGGGCGAGCTGCAATTGGTGGTAGCCCTTGTTGAGATCCAGCTTGGAGAATATGGTCACCTGGTTGAGGAGGTCACTCATGTCTGATTCTGGGGGCCTGGTAACGTTTCCGCTATATGGCAGCGTTCAGTCGGTGCATGTCCACACAGAGGCCAATGGACCCATCTGAAGCTTTCTTTGAGGCTGGTACAATCTGCGAGACCCACGGGGAGGCTCCTACCGCAGGTTCAATGACGTTGATATCCAGTAGGCACTGGATTTCGTCTTCCACCTGTTTCTGGATATTGATGGGGATGCCCTGATAATGTTGGGCATCTGGTTTGACCATCGGATCAATGTGGAGGCGCACTTTGCAATTACGTAGCTTGCCAAGGCCTTTGAAGAGATTGGGAAATGCCTTGATGACATCACCATCTGGTGCCAGGTATTTGTGGGCCATCATGTGATACAATGGTGGGCCAAAAACTCAGTATGCATCCACTGTTGGCTTCGTACGAAAGAATGTGCAGCTGGATGCGGGCAGTGTGCGATTTGTGAGCGCAGACTGTTGTGAACATCCCTTTGCTCGCTAGTGGTGTATTGAAACCATATGGGAATATGTCCACCATGGACGGCTTTAACCGTGGCGGATGCAGGAGTCGATTATAGGCTTCTTTGAACGTGACATTCACCACTGCGCTGGTGTCAGTTTTTGACTTGTAAAACCAATGTGGGGCTGTGTTCCTTAGCAACCTCATTGCCTAGCGACCACACATAACCCTTCTTCCACTGGTCATCAGGGGAGGAGGAAGAGTCACTCCCTGATTGTGATCTCACCTCCATGTATCATACATTTCTCCTCATCCTGTAAGATCCTCTTCTGTCAGTGGACATGTATGATCATCAAGACTGCTGTCTGATGCCTTCCCCTTCGGCTGGGCGGTATCTCTGGTATTCAAAACCTGACTTCCGGTCATCGGAGCAATGTTTTGGGTGTTGTCTGCTGCTCCTCAGGGAGGAGCTTTGTGGTGCAGGTGTGGGGGCATTCCTGCATGTCTTTCATAATGCACATATAAAATATCTTGCACTGATGCCCCTACTACCAGTGTTAGTATGTTCTACTTTCGCTCATCATCCATGGGGCCCAGCGTCCCTACATATACCTTAAAGTCTTTTTCGCCCAGCAGATCCACTGTGTGGCTGGGATTACTGGTGTCTGTAAGATCAAATGCTGTGGGCAGCTGCCAGGGAGAAACACCCCCTTGCACAATCTGAAAAACCTATAATGGGGTGCTTGCGGGCACTGTAGTAGACACCTCATTGTCTGACATGGGGGGGTGCAGTGAGGTTTCTTCCCTCACTCTTGAGTTAAACAGCCCTCAGCGGCGCAGTGGCTCCTCTTTGGTTTGCAGTGGTCTCTTGGCCTGGTAGAGGGGCGAGGGCTGGACTGCGGTATGGCCATAAAATGTATCTTGTGGGATAATGGCAGCCGTTTCACCTGCTATACTGTGCAGGGCTCCCCTCCTCACCTCCAAAATTAGTAGTGGTCTTATTGAAGTGCATGTGCCACTGTGAACATCGTGGATCACGCACCTCCAGACTTGCATGCTGCTCCTCCACCCCAGTGTGGCACGCTTATCATGTGGGGAGGAAAACTGGGTGGGTGGCTGGTCTGCCCTATCCCCGTCACACACAGGTGCTGGGAGAAATGCTCCGGAATCGGTGAAATCACTGCTGCTGCCCGGCTAACTAGAATGCAGGCCACCATGTCACTGCTGCCACCCGGGCTGCAGGGATACAGGCTGCAACTGCAGCATGTGTCGGAGCTCAATCCAACATGCTCAATCCTCTGGTCATGTCACCATCCTGATCAAAGTTGAGTCTCACATGTGACAGGTGTTTCCCTGCTGTACCCTCATTGGTGGTGAGGCCTTGTAATTCCTTCCAGGGGAAGGAAGTCTTTCAAGGGTTCTGGATTAAGTCCAAGTGTTCTCAATGCTTGAGCTCACCTTTGCCTGTTTACCACCTCTCTCTGGGAGCACCGTCTGGGTCGCCACAGGATTAGGGAGATCAGTGTAAGCTTTAGGAAGCCTGGCCTGGCAGTAATTACTCTTTACCTTTAAGTGGAGGGCAGGAGGGTTTTCTCCTTCATTGATTGTCATTGTAAATGTGGGTGCGGAAGGTGTCTTTTCTTTGCAAATCATGCTGCTAAATGTGGGGTGAGATGTTGCTCCCCAGTTATGCTTTTCTACTGACTTAGAAAAAGCTGCATTTCCCTTTGCCTGTATTACTTAATGCGGGTGGGGGAAGTGGTTATCTCTACAGTTAGGATTCCCTGCTGAGTGAGGTCAGAGAGAACAGTCTTCTTGCAGATATAGTAACAAACAAATGTTACCCTTATGTTAAACTCATGCGCCCAAGTTGTTTTTGCTCCATACAGATAGAGAAAGAAATAGGGTTCCACACAAAATTTATATTATGATTCACAATTTATATTTATGTAGAAATCTGTTGCCCTTTGGTGATGACACGTGTTTCAACGTAACCAACGTCTTTTTCAAATCAGGGCTTAATCAAAAATGACAAATAATATCAAAAACAATACATGATAAAGATACATTAGATTTAAATAAACACCAATGCAGTCCGCAAAAATTGTTAAAACATACATAAATTGGATACAGAAAGAATGAAAAAATAATAATAAAATGGCCATGTTTTGGGGGGGGGGGAAGGAAGGAGGTTTATGGGAAAGCGAGAAAAGAAAGAAAAATAAATAAAAAACATAATTGTTAAACATTTTGTAAATAATATTATTCTTGTTTCTTAATGAATACACTAATACGTTTGGAATGATTCAATGTATACTAATGTTTGTTGTATTTCTTACCCAATATAACAATCCTCTTAATATTCTCAACAGCTCAAATCTTCCAGTCATGGGTTTAATCCCGTGTCTCTGTAGGGAAATCATTTACATACGCTCATTTAAATACCTTTTAATATCGACACAGATTGTGTCTCTATAAAAAAGTCTGTCTTGGTGATGTGTTCATGCTTTAAATACGTGCACACAGAATTGCATTAATGATTGAGGTCTGTGGATTTCATTGGGAGTTAAGACAGTATTCGTCTCGTTATACACACCGGAAAGTAAGATGGTATTGACTTTTTTCTATTTAGAGCGTGAATACTGTGCTGCTTTAAACATGTTGGGTTGCATCAAAATACTATGGGAGGGGGGTTACTTGTTAAATGTTGAACCTGCGGTGATAATAGCACGCAGGTCCACATGTCCGTGAACCATGTTCCTTTCCCACCTAGCGGGCTCTCCTGCTTACCTTTGTATCCTCCAAGTCGTCCCTTTCAGTCCTTGTGTGATTGTGTCTCCCGATCCCGTCTTTTGTTTGATCACGTTACTAGGTTGCCTATGTCCTACTTCTATTTCTATATTGTCCGCCATATTTTGGGCTGAAACCCTGTATCGGCATTGTGTTTATGTGTTTGTTTAGGTGCACGTTCACGTAAACCAGAATAATTACGTTAATTTAAAAAAAACACCAAATTTTATTAGTTTTTGATCTTGATTAAGCGGTGTATTAACACCAAAGAGGATCTTGATTAATATTGCTTTAAATATTGTTTCCAACGGCTGTTCATCATTGATAACTCCTCCCCTTTTCCTTTGACGCAAGTCATGTCAATAAAACGCAAGTTGTTAACAATTGCGGAAAATATGTTAGCATATATTTAAAAGAATAGTTTAAATGTTGTTGCGTGATGTGACGAGGTACGTCTTAATTAGCCTTGTAATTTTATATAACATAATGTATCATGCCTTCAGATGCCATTTTGTTCATCTGGTCAATGTTGACTCTTCTGCCTAAGTGCATCTAAGTATAGGTATTAAAGGAAATGTGTACCTTTTCATTTGTTAATACCTCTAAAGGTGGTGATTTTTACCCGAACCCCACAAAACAGGATACAACATTTGTAATATTTTCAGAGGAAAGAATACATCTCATTGTCAGAGTTTAAACCTTTTTCAACAGTTCTAAATTTACAAATCATTCTGGCTTCTTCTTGTCGTAATTTCAGCTCCCAATTCCCTCCTCTTGGTCCTAAGGTTATTCTTTTTAGGCCCAAAAATTTTAAAAGTCTTTTTTCCCCGCACTGATGCTCTTTTTGCCAATGCTGTGCCAATGGTGAGTTAGAATTTGGATTCCCTATTCCTGAAAAATGTTCTCTTATTCTAATCCTTAATTCTCTTGTCGTGCTTCCTATGTACAATCTATGACATAAACAAATGATGGCATATATAACATATTTAGTTCTGCAATTAATGTGTTCCAATATGTTCTGCTTGATGCCATGTTTATCCTCAAAACTTGTAATATTGTCTATAGTGTGTTTGCACATTGTGCAGGTTCCACACCTTCTGAAACCTTGCGTTTGTTTAGGTAGCCATGTATTCGGTCTCCCTATTTCTAGTATTGGGAGCAAGGATGGACTTAATATGTTCTTTATGGTTTTGGCTCGTTTGAAAATTATTGTCGGGCTGTCCTTGATGTGGTTCCTGACGTGTGGGTCCAATTGTAGCAAATGCCAATTCCTTTTTAGGATCTTCCTCAAAATCCCATTATTTTTACAATAAGTCGTAATGAAAGTCACTTCCTCTACTTGATTGTTGATTCTAGTTTTCGTAGTTAAGGTGTCTGCTCTGTTAAGAGCTTTGCCTTTCCTTTGTGCTTTAGAAATAATCTCAGTTCCATATCCTCTGGCCTTAAATCTTCTTGAAAGCAGTTGACATTCTTGCTCAAAAGTATCTTGTTCCGAACAGTTACGCCGAGCTCTGATGTATTCTCCACAATCAGTCAACATGCTTAAGGAAATGATACTTTTAACTTTGCAAAATAACGTGTTCACTTTCAATGGAGAATTCTATCAGCAAACAAGAGGGGTGGCGATGGGAGTGAAATTTGCCCCCGCACTTGCCAACCTCACAATGGCAATGTATGAGGACAAACATATCTATGGAGATGAAATATATCAGGATCATGTGATTTTTTGGACCCGTTATATTGACGATGTGTTACTTATCTGGAAAGGAGAAGAAGAAGAGTTAGAACAATTTAAGACCAGAGCTAACAATAACCTCATGGGGATTGAATTTACTGGGAATTTCAGTAAAGAGAAAATACATTTTCTGGATCTAAGTATTTATGTGAAAAATAATCAACTGATGACTAGGACTTTCAGGAAGCCTACAGAGGCGAATTCAACCCTATTTGCAACCAGTTGCCATCACTCTTCAGTCGTAAGGAACATCCCTAGTGGAGAATACATCAGAGCTCGGCGTAACTGTTCGGAACAAGATACTTTTGAGCAAGAATGTCAACTGCTTTCAAGAAGATTTAAGGCCAGAGGATATGGAACTGAGATTATTTCTAAAGCACAAAGGAAAGCCAAAGCTCTTAACAGAGCAGACACCTTAACTACGAAAACTAGAATCAACAATCAAGTAGAGGAAGTGACTTTCATTACGACTTATTGTAAAAATAATGGGATTTTGAGGAAGATCCTAAAAAGGAATTGGCATTTGCTACAATTGGACCCACACGTCAGGAACCACATCAAGGACAGCCCGACAATAATTTTCAAACGAGCCAAAACCATAAAGAACATATTAAGTCCATCCTTGCTCCCAATACTAGAAATAGGGAGACTGAATACATGGCTACCTAAACAAACGCAAGGTTTCAGAAGGTGTGGAACCTGCACAATGTGCAAACACACTATAGACAATATTACAAGTTTTGAGGATAAACATGGCATCAAGCAGAACATATTGGAACACATTAATTGCAGAACTAAATATGTTATATATGCCATCATTTGTTTATGTCATAGATTGTACATAGGAAGCACGACAAGAGAATTAAGGATTAGAATAAGAGAACATTTTTCAGGAATAGGGAATCCAAATTCTAACTCACCATTGGCACAGCATTGGCAAAAAGAGCATCAGTGCGGGGAAAAAAGACTTTTAAAATTTTTGGGCCTAAAAAGAATAACCTTAGGACCAAGAGGAGGGAATTGGGAGCTGAAATTACGACAAGAAGAAGCCAGAATGATTTGTAAATTTAGAACTGTTGAAAAAGGTTTAAACTCTGACAATGAGATGTATTCTTTCCTCTGAAAATATTACAAATGTTGTATCCTGTTTTGTGGGGTTCGGGTAAAAATCACCACCTTTAGAGGTATTAACAAATGAAAAGGTACACATTTCCTTTAATACCTATACTTAGATGCACTTAGGCAGAAGAGTCAACATTGACCAGATGAACAAAATGGCATCTGAAGGCATGATACATTATGTTATATAAAATTACAAGGCTAATTAAGACGTACCTCGTCACATCACGCAACAACATTTAAACTATTCTTTTAAATATATGCTAACATATTTTCCGCAATTGTTAACAACTTGCGTTTTATTGACATGACTTGCGTCAAAGGAAAAGGGGAGGAGTTATCAATGATGAACAGCCGTTGGAAACAATATTTAAAGCAATATTAATCAAGATCCTCTTTGGTGTTAATACACCGCTTAATCAAGATCAAAAACTAATAAAATTTGGTGTTTTTTTTAAATTAACGTAATTATTCTGGTTTACGTGAACGTGCACCTAAACAAACACATAAACACAATGCCGATACAGGGTTTCAGCCCAAAATATGGCGGACAATATAGAAATAGAAGTAGGACATAGGCAACCTAGTAACGTGATCAAACAAAAGACGGGATCGGGAGACACAATCACACAAGGACTGAAAGGGACGACTTGGAGGATACAAAGGTAAGCAGGAGAGCCCGCTAGGTGGGAAAGGAACATGGTTCACGGACATGTGGACCTGCGTGCTATTATCACCGCAGGTTCAACATTTAACAAGTAACCCCCCTCCCATAGTATTTTGATGCAACCCAACATGTTTAAAGCAGCACAGTATTCACGCTCTAAATAGAAAAAAGTCAATACCATCCTACTTTCCGGTGTGTATAACGAGACGAATACTGTCTTAACTCCCAATGAAATCCACAGACCTCAATCATTAATGCAATTCTGTGTGCACGTATTTAAAGCATGAACACATCACCAAGACAGACTTTTTTATAGAGACACAATCTGTGTCGATATTAAAAGGTATTTAAATGAGCGTATGTAAATGATTTCCCTACAGAGACACGGGATTAAACCCATGACTGGAAGATTTGAGCTGTTGAGAATATTAAGAGGATTGTTATATTGGGTAAGAAATACAACAAACATTAGTATACATTGAATCATTCCAAACGTATTAGTGTATTCATTAAGAAACAAGAATAATATTATTTACAAAATGTTTAACAATTATGTTTTTTATTTATTTTTCTTTCTTTTCTCGCTTTCCCATAAACCTCCTTCCTTTCCCCCCCCCCCCCAAAACATGGCCATTTTATTATTATTTTTTCATTCTTTCTGTATCCAATTTATGTATGTTTTAACAATTTTTGCGGACTGCATTGGTGTTTATTTAAATCTAATGTATCTTTATCATGTATTGTTTTTGATATTATTTGTCATTTTTGATTAAGCCCTGATTTGAAAAAGACGTTGGTTACGTTGAAACACGTGTCATCACCAAAGGGCAACAGATTTCTACATAAATATAAATTGTGAATCATAATATAAATTTTGTGTGGAACCCTATTTCTTTCTCCATCTGTATGGAGCAAAAACAACTTGGGCGCATGAGTTTAACATAAGGGTAACATTTGTTTGTTACTGTCTCTTCCTAGTGGAGTAGAGGAATCACAGGACTCCACGGTTACCCCATTTACACATGCAACCTCAATTGTATGAACATAAAGATTAAAAAAAAAGGCGCAGAGTTCTACGATATTAGTACCAAAAAATAGATTCCTCACCATTTTTCTGTTCTTGCAGATATAGTGAAGGTCTATTTCTGCATTTAAGTTTCCCTGCTAAGTGAGGTCAGAGATGTCAGTCTCCTTGCAGGTATTGTGAGGGTCTATTTCTGAAGTTGGGTTTTCCCTGCTTAGTTAGGGGGTGCCTGTCTCCTTGAAGGTAAGGACAGTGGGTTGTTTCTACATTTAGGTTTCCCTGCTGAATGAGAAGATGTATGGGTATTTCTCCTTGCAGTCAGTGCTGCTGAATTGCAGGGGGCGGGGGGTGGGGGGGTGGCTCCTCAGTTAGGGTTGCCTGCTGAGTAAGGAGAAGGTATCTATCTTTCTCCTTCCAGTTACTGATTTTGAAGGGGAAGAGGTTGTTCTTTTTCCATAGACGTTCCATTTGGTTTTGTTTGCATGGGGTGTTGTTTTTCCAGGTTTTGACACAGAGTGTGGTGGGAATCTGGATCCTTGTCCCAAGGGGAACAGGGAAGATGTCTCATGGTAAGGGAAATGAAGTTGTACATCCCTACCAACATTGACCCCAGTGTTCTGACTCCTTGGGTCAGGAGGAGGAGGGAGTCAGATGCACAAAAACTTCTTGGGTATACACCCATACAGGCCATTACAGGAAGCGTGCATGCACTGCCTATTCAGAAACACCAAACCCTAGACACAGATTTGAAGCACGGGACAAGCCGGGATTAAGTAACTGGCATTTCACAAGTTTGTCATTGCTGATGGAGGGGCGGGCCTCCAATCACCTTAACCCAAAGTAGGCCCACCTCTTAAGAAGCGAGTGCATGTTTAGTCCATAAACAACCTTATAGTACAAATGGCCAGGAGGAGTTAGATGGAGTCAAACTAACCCAAGTCTCCTTAAACCACACAAGTGGACACATTGTATACATTTTCTGAAACAGTTAAAACACTCCCATCTATTTTATTACAATCCAGCCCCCACACGTGATTGGTTAAAACCTACACAAAGAAATCTCATCTTTCCTCAAATCCCCCATTCTCATTGGTGGCCGTTATCTTAACTACGATCTTCAGCTCATGTGTAGAACACACCTCTTTTTAGGATTTCTCTCTGGTAGGACGTGGCATCATCATACAGTTATACATTCACAGCCAAACATAATTAATTACATCTCCCAGCTGGTCTGAGACCTCTTAATCCTAAATGTAATTTGCACATAGTTTGTACGGATATTTCAAACGACATGAGAGAGAGCAGAATAAACAGATTCCCTTCTGAACTGTCGATAACCATCTCACCCACTCCTGCTTTGGCGTCATTGGAAAATTCTAATCTAACAACTACCATTTCAGCATGGACAGCACATCCTGAAAACAATCGAAAAAACATACAGTATCGGTCAACCCTGGCCTCAGGTGTCCTTCACTTCACGCTTATTATTAGTCAAAAACAACGGCCTGGGACCCTCTGCAAGTTCTCATGCACTTAGAAGAGATTACATCTGCTTTCTGCGATACTGCCTGGCCATAAACCCTTGCCGGTTTGTTAGCTGATCTGACCATCTGCTAAAGTCGCAGTTTCTCATTTACCCTCCTTCTGGCATCTGAAACTCTGCAAATCCAGTTGCTCAAAGTGACTTAAACTGCATCTTGCAAAACCCTGACTGCCGAGCTCTAATCCATTTATAAGCAAGCCGCCTACATGTAGATTTATAAATTCCCTGTGTATGTATATCAGTGTGAAACACTTGTGTGTATGCATGTTATAAATGCCATATCATATCATGCACATTTAATAATGGTCATATATTCTCCACAGTGGCTTCTCTATGGCCAGTCCCCTTCCTTGCATTGTGAGAAACCTGAAGGTGTTTCACCTGCTGGTCCCCGGGGATCTGTCGTCCAGGTAGCCTGGACACGGCCATCGCTATTGGATCCAGTTCCTGGGGGTGGACCAGTGGGGAAGGATCACCTGGGCGAGGGATCTTTGAGATTTCAAGTGGGACACTGAGGGTTGAGACACAATATCACCTTCCCTGTAACACCTTTTCCCCATCCTACCCTGTAGGATATTTATAAGCTCTACCCCCCCCCTTTCCCACACTAAGACTTTCTTACACTGTAACAAACAATGGACTAACACCAGAGCTGTTTACCTGACATGTCCCAACACACGGATCAGGCAGAGTCAGGCAATTGACAATAATCACACACACCTGACGGCCCTTTACCTTCCCCACAGAGATAAAAGGCAGAGCACAAAAGCACATTTCGAGCAAGGCCAAACGCACAAGGAGACAGCTTCATCAAACCATCAGTTCAAACGGAGAAGAAAGGCAGTGAGACCTGGAAGGATGATGAAGGGGGAATTGACCTTGCCCTTTTCAACTCAGACCCACAAAGCCTCAGAAAGGGAAATCATAAAACTGGGAGTTACAGCTGGCGTGTATAGCAGCAGATGTCAATGGTACAAGGGGGCCTCCCGCATTGATAACGTAGGCGGAGAGGCAAGCTGGCTACCGTGGTACTATCCTTGACTCCAAAAAACAAAGCCGCCAACGGGTTCAACACAGCCGATGAGTCGGAGATGGCTGATAGCAATTGTATTAAGCCAAAGGTTGCAAGTAGCAACATTTTGAACACAAGTAATTTGTAAGAGGAAGAACTTGAGTGTGTGTGTGAACTTTAAAGAAAGCCCAGTTGAGGTCCAGGTGCAGAGGGGTCCGGCGCTACGTGGGTGCTAATTCGAAAGACTCGTACGGGACCTGGTTGGGAAACTACAAGAACCAGAAGGCATAGAAAAGGGTGGCGTAAGGTGTCAGTGTGGTCCTACAAGGGTTATGTCAAATCCATTGTACAATTGAAAGTTTCTGACCCGTTGCCAGAGGAAAGCTAGGGGAAGGGAACCTTGCTTGACAATAAGATTGTGAACTGTGAAATAAGGCAAGTGTGAACACGATGGAGGGATGCCGAAAGAAAGCTAGGAGAAAGAAAACCCTGCTTTCTGATGAGAATGAGCAATACATGAACTGTGTTAAAGAAAGGCCGTAGTGAACCTGACGGAGGGAGGCCCAGGATCCGAGCCCGGTGGAGGGAGATCCTGGGGGTGAATAACAATTGCCCAAGGTGCAAGATCACAAAGAGAACTTTTTGTTTGTTTGTCTTTGGTAACATGACTGGCCTTCAGAGGCAAGAGACTTTTGCAAGAAAGAGACTTAGCCTCTGAAGGGTTTTGATATCATTGAAATGAACTGTGAACCTTGTGCCGACGAGGCCAAGGAGTGTGCTGTGCTCAAGAGTCCTGCCTTGTCCTGTGCTTCAAACATGGGGAAGGGAGTCCCAGCATTACCATCCTGACCTATCATTTTATTAACTTTCTTTTCTGGTGAACCTTATCCCATACTCTTTTTGTGATTTAGTAGTAAGGATTGGCAATAGGGTTTTTAGTATAGGCCCTTTTTATTTGACAAGGCGCCACTAGGACTGCCTTACTATTATTTGATGGTTGTAGCTTGCTCCCATCTTAGATTTAGATTAGGAGTTTACCTCACTCATTATAAAGTTCAATAAATACCCTTGAACTATGATCCACTTGTGTCTGTACTGTTGCCACCATGAGTACCGTACACCACACAGTATCCCTGGGGCAATCTCATGTGCCCAAATCTCTGACAACGATATGTAAACACCGTGAGGTACTGATAATCGGGATGTAAGGGGTCAGAGAAAAATGCATTCTTCAAATCAATCACTGGGAAGTCGGTCAACTCAGTAGGGATATTACAGAGAATGATAGAAGGATTCAGTAACATCGGAAATTCTGCCTCAACAATATTATTGAGGGGGTGCAAATCCTGGACCATCCTTCAACTGGACCCCTATGCTTTCTTAACAGGGTAGATGAATGTACTACAAGGGGACACAAAAGGTTGTATTATGCCTTGCTTTAACAATGCCATAATGGTCTCATAAATTCCATCGTCTACCTCTCTAAAATGGAGTATTGCTTAACCCGTAATCATAACCAGGTTTCAATTTTATTTGCACTGCTCCAATACTTTTTAGCAGCCCCACATCATGAGGATTGCTGGTCCATAAATGGTCTGGTACCTTTTCCAAATCCTCCGTCCAATGTGGCAATGCATTTCTAATGATGAGCATGGTCTGTGGTACTTCCGTTTGCTCTATCGATATCTTGCAAGGCACCCCAATCTCAAAGACCATCTCTCCTGTGTCTTCAAACAACTGCTTGTCGGACACGTCCCTTAGCGATAAGGTTGTACCGATGCACAGAACTGCGTGTTATTCCACGCCTTCCTCATCAGTGCCAGAGAGAATCACCCTGTTCTTCTTGATCACTACCGCCTCTAGGAGAACCATAACAATGGTGCCTGGTGTTATCTCCTGCGGCACAACAGGCCAAAACAAAAAGTCAATCTGTACCCGCCATGTCTGATCTCTAATCCCTGTGACCCAAGTCTACAAAACCATTAGCCCATACAGAAACAAAGCAAAGTTGAATGTACAGGCACCTCCCTTATTGCGCTGTCACTACAGTATGGATGCAAACACGCTGCTTCTCTTATAGTATGCTCTATACAAACCTTGAGTAGAGCATACTATACCTTCCTACACGAAAGCAATCGACGTTCGGAGGTTGCTCACGATATCTCTACTCAAGAGATTTGGTGCAGTATATGTACAATACAAAGGAGCGGATACATTTTGTGTACCTACCTTAATACGTAGATCTTCAGTATAAGGAATCTACAGGATAGTCCCAGAGAATCCCTGTGTGCCCATCGTTTTGCCTGACAAGGGGAACTCACTGTCATGATCTCTGCTTCCAAAAGGTCAGGGTTTTCCCAACTCCCTTGGAAGCAGAGCCATAACCCAGGTTCCGAGTGCCAACCAGTCCCAATTGGGACCTTTTGGACCCAGTCCTGGCGCCAGTGGCACCAGGCTCATAAATATGCCCAGTCCCAGCGCTGGAAGCGCCGGGCTCATAATGCTTGGGTGGACTTACCTTCAGCAGACCATGCTGCTTACTTGCCTGCCAGTTGAGCCTCTGATCCTCTTCTGTTTGGAACTACTTTTCTTGTTGGGTGGGGCTGGAGCCACTCCCTAGATTCAGAACACTGGAACTCTTCTGGAAGGCAGGAACTCTTTTCTTACCAGGAACTCTTTTCTTACTTAGGCGTGGCTGTGGAAGGAGACACCTAAGCACTACAGGAGGCTATTTAAACCACACCCGGTGGATGAATCTTGCTTTGCGTTATTCTGCAACCTCTGCAGCAGAACGCTCATCGTGTCTTCTGCATCCGGTCCTGGGCCTAAGGAAAAAGGCTTACCATCCTGAATCCAGTCTTCAGCAACACCTATAAAGACAAGAAAGAACAGGTTAGCATTCCGGCATCTGAAAGGCAAAGGCTTACCATCCTGAATCCAGTCTTCAGCAACACCTATAAAGACAAGAAAGAACAGGTTAGCATTCCGGCATCTGAAAGGCAAAGGGTTACCTACTCTTCGTGCGCTCCGGAGGTCTTCACACTGCATTCCGGCATCTGAAAGACAAAAGTTTACCAACTCTTCGCACGCTCCGGAGGCCTTCGGCGCTGCATCCCGCATCTGAAAGACAAAACAAGGTGCGTTTAAAGACATTGGGGAACTTTAATACTCACGTGCCATTACTCCTTTCCACATCTAATCCAGTGGGTATTCCGGCACCCTGCAGCCGCTCCGAACTCGTACCTGCAAAATAAAAAGACAGTTAGAGCGCATAGTGAAGCAGGCAACAAGCGCTTACTTACGTGCTTCCAGGCGCTTCTATTCATCACACGGGCTCCATCTTCAACTCACTTCAGCCCGTCATCCGCCATCGCCGGAACCCTGCAAAACAAGAGACATCATTACTAAAGACTTTAAAGACATTTGAATGACTCGAAACTTACCGTTCGTGCAGTAAACGACGGACAGCAGTCCTCTGAAGTCAAGAGGCCTGCGCTACCTATCCAGTGAAGAAACTGGTTGCAGCACCCTGCCCCGAGGCAGATGGAGAGCTCGGCATTCACTTACCTAAGGTGAGAGCGTTAACCTTTGGGGGTCTACAGGAGAGGAGAAGAGGAAAGAGATAGGGACACCCCAATAACCCCAGTTCATTAACCCCATATTTTCTATCTGCAGACATCTTACTCTACACGTCAGGCATACAGTGCACAGAGCTCCAGCCCAAAGAGCCAACCGGGTGCTACACATCACCTTTGAAGATACGGTAGTCGCCCAGTCAAGACCGGCGCCTCTGCGAGAATCAGGTGAGCGTTACAGAACGCAAAGCCTACCGCAAAACTCTCGCCCAGGCGCTATGGAAACCTCGGATACTGACCCCCTAGCCCGGTTACTTGGGGAACTAAGGGCAGAAGTGCATGCAGCTCGTCAGGAAACGAATGCTCTAAGAAGGGAACTAATTATTTCCAAGGAGAGAACAGACAATCTTGCTAGACAAGTGCTACAGTCACAAGCCGGACCGACCCCGTTACCCGCATCAGGGGCAAATCTTCCTTCAACATCCTCTATGAATCCAGTGCAGATCAACCTACCTGGGAATGTACCTCTGGCTCCGCCCAAATGATTTTCTGGTGACCCAAAGAGGTTTGCAGTATTTATCAATCAGTGCCGGTTGCACTTCTTATGCCGGCCAGCAGCCTTTCCAACTGATCAAGCAAAAGTAGCTTTTGTACTTTCGTACCTTAGTGGCAATGCGGCAGACTGGTCGATCCCTCTAGTTAATCAAGATGATCCGGTTCTCCATGATTTTCAGCTTAGTATGGAAAAACTGTTCGCAAGACATTCACAGGGGCAGGCCTTGGACAATGAGCTTCTTTCGTTGCGACAGGGTAATCAAGACCTTTTGGCTTATATTGCATCTTTCAATAGACTAATAGTGGAAACTCAATGGCCTGAGGACAAAAGGATTACGCTGTTTTATAGAGGTCTACGTGGAGAGCTCAAAGATGTGTTAGCCCAAGTAGTGAATCCCCCACAAGACTGTTCGGATTATATAGACTTGGTCGTTCAAATAGATCACAGGCTGCAGAACAGGAAGGCCGATCGTTCCAAGTTTGATGCTCGAGTATTTTCCAAACCGCCAACTCCTTCCAAAGGAGTAGACTCCGGGGAACCCATGCAAATAGGGGGTCTGAAAGGTCCTCTAACACAAAGGGAGCGGGAAAGGAGGAAACAGTTGCAATTATGCCTATATTGCGGAAACTCAGGGCACTTTCTTCGAGACTGTCCGGTGAAACCTGCCAAGAAGGCAGTAGGAGCTGCAGTTACCAAAGTTACAAACTCTGAGCAGGGAAACGACCTCGCCCGACAAGAATAGAGGTCCTCTTGCCGAGCGTGAAAACCAGTTCCGTGACCTCGCATTTCGTGATACCTATGGTCCTCATTAGCCCTGATAATCCGGATCGATTACATGCAATTGAAGCTTACGTCGACAGCGGTGCCATCGGCAATTATGTGGATCATGAAATGGTTTTGAGGATGAATCTAACTCTTTGTCCCAAGGCTGTAAAGGACGTCATTACTACGGTGGATGGTACGGAGATAGCCTCCGGGCCAGTAACGCATACCACTCAAGAGGTGACGCTAGTAAGTCAAGATGGACACCATGAGAAGATCGTGTTCGATGTGATCAAGGCCCCTCAGTTTCAGATTATTCTAGGAATACCTTGGTTAGAGAAACACAATCCTCTGATCGATTGGCGAGCAAGAACGGTCCAGTTTCCAGAATGTGTCTCTACTTGTCACCCTCCACCTGGTGTTGCACTGGCCGCAATTTCTTCAGAGACTCCCCAGTTACCTCCCGAATACCTAGAATACCAAGATGTTTTCCGGAAGGATCAGGCTAACTCTCTACCTCCTCATAGGTCTTATGACTGCCAGATAGACCTGATACCTGGATCTACTCCTCCTTGTAGTAGAATTTATGCCCTCACCGAGCCTGAGAACCTTCACCTTCGACAATACCTGGATCAATACCTGGCAAATGGGTTTATTCGTCCTTCCAAGTCCCCTGCTTCTTCAGCTTTGTTCTTCGTTCCAAAAAAGGAAGGAGACCTTAGAACTTGTATCGATTATCGCTCCCTGAACCAGATCACTGTTAAGAATAGATATCCGTTACCTTTGATCCCTGAACTCCTGGACCAAGTCAGAAAAGCATGCATATATACAAAGCTGGATCTTAGAGGAGCTTACCACTTGGTACGAGTAAAAGAGGGCGATGAATGGAAGACGGCCTTCCGCACCAAGTATGGGCTATTTGAATATCAGGTCATGCCCTTCGGACTTTGCAATGCCCCGGCCGCCTTTCAATATTTTATGAACGATGTCCTCAGAGAGCTCATAGATGTATGTGTTGTTGTTTACATTGACGACATCCTCGTTTATTCTTCATCGGAATCTGAACATCGGAAACACGTGAAAATGGTCCTCGAAAGATTGCGTCAACACAAACTTTTCGCTAAGTTGGAAAAATGTGTTTTCAACGTGACTGAAGTTGAATTCTTGGGATTCATATTATCACCTGGCGGAGTGCGTATGGATTCAAAGAAGGTCGATGCAGTTCTCAAATGGCCATCACCATCCTCCGTAAAAGGTGTGCAAAGCATGTTAGGCTTCGCTAACTTTTACCGCAGGTTTATCCCCGAATTCTCTCGAATAGTCCAGCCCATCACTGCCTTGTTAAAGAAAAACAAACGTTTTGAATGGTCTACCGAGGCGGAACAAGCTTTCCAGGATTTGAAGACTAAATTTATCTCTGCACCAATCTTAAAACACCCTCGCCCCGAACTCCCCTACATCGTGGAAACTGATGCTTCAAGCCTTGCCATGGGGGCAGTTCTATCACAAAAGGACCCGGTAACCAATCAGTTGCATCCCGTGGCATTTTGGTCCCGCAAATTCTCGCCTCCTGAAATCAATTACACGATTACTGACAAGGAACTTCTGGCTATCAAGTCTGCCTTTAAGGCTTGGCGGCATTATCTGCTGGGGGCCCGACACACCGTTACTGTGATTACGGATCACCGAAACCTGCAATATTTGAAGACCGCAAAAGCCCAATCCTCTAGACAACTCCGTTGGGCATTATTCTTTGCCGAGTTTGACTTCATAATTACCTATCGACCTGGTACAAAGAACGGTAAAGCCGATGCCCTTTCTCGGATGGGAGTGGAAGAACACTTGGTCAACCCTAAACCTGTACCAATCATTCCCGAACAAAGAATTCTGGGTGTAATCGCCACAGAATCCATAGAGGAAGTTAAGGATAAAGCCAGGCAACTTGTAACTCCAGCAGACATACAGAATTGGCATCTGCAGGGAAAGGACTTTGCAGTAAAGGACAACTTATTGTATTTCCAAGAACGATTATACCTACCCAGCACAGATTTACAGAAAAAAGTAATCTCTTGTTATCACGACTCTTTAATGGAAGGTCATCCCGGTATAGCCAAGACCTCAGAAAAGATCAAGCGCTACTTCTGGTGGCCGTCTTGGAAAAAAGATATCAGAGACTTTATAATGTCCTGTGGAGTATGCGCCCAAAACAAGAGTCAAAAGGAAAGACCAGCAGGCCTCTTACGCCCTATTGACATCCCACCTCGCCCTTGGCATACGCTTTCTATGGACTTCATCACCGATCTACCTCCATGCTCCGGATACAATACGATTCTAGTAATCGTGGACTTATTCTCCAAGATGGCGCATTTCATTCCGCTCAAAGGCTTGCCAACAGCTCCAACTCTGGCCCGAGAATTTCTCGAAAACATCGTCCGACTGCACGGTTTTCCTTCGGTTCTAATTTCGGATCGAGGTAGTCAATTTATTTCTCATTTTTGGCGAAGTTGCTGTCGGTCGGCTCAAATTGATGTGAGACTATCGACCAGTCACCACCCTCAGACCGACGGACAAACCGAGAGGACCAATCAAACTCTGGAACAGTATTTACGCTGCATGCTGCAACAAACTGAAAAAACTTGGAAAGATATCCTTTGGATAGCCGAGTATGCCTACAATAACTCTGTCCATTCGGGAACTGGGAAAACCCCGTTTTTTCTTTTGTACGGCAGTCACCCTCGAACCTCGGAGTTGGATCCCCTCCAAGATCTTCAAACACCAGCAGTAGACTACCTGCATTCTACAATCACCCAAGCCTTTAAGGAAGCTGTTTCTCACCTTCAAAGGGCTAAAGAACAATACAAGAAAGGAGCAGATCAACATCGGAAGGAAGCCCCTCACTATCAAGTAGGGGATCAAGTCTGGTTATCCACCAAATATCTATCTCTAAAAGGGCCACGCACATTCAACCCAAGATACCTTGGTCCCTATTCCATCACTACCATAGTAAACCCAGTAGCGGTCAAGTTGGACTTGCCCCCGCACATGAACATACATCCGGTCTTCCACGTCTCTCTATTAAAACCTGTGCAACCTCAAACCCGACTAACCAAATCTCCAAAACCTATCCTAGTGGGTGGAGGACTCGAGTTTGAAGTCAAAAGCATTCTGGACTCCAAGATCTCCAAATCTAAACTATTCTACCTAATTGACTGGAAAGGCTACGGCCCCCAAGAGAGATCCTGGGAACCTGCTGAATATGTCCACGCTCCTCGCCTAATCAAAAGATTTCACCGAACATTTCCTGACAAGCCAAAACCCCCGGAGAAGCCCGGTTTGGGAGGGGCCTTGAGGGGGGGTACTGTCATGATCTCTGCTTCCAAAAGGTCAGGGTTTTCCCAACTCCCTTGGAAGCAGAGCCATAACCCAGGTTCCGAGTGCCAACCAGTCCCAATTGGGACCTTTTGGACCCAGTCCTGGCGCCAGTGGCACCAGGCTCATAAATATGCCCAGTCCCAGCGCTGGAAGCGCCGGGCTCATAATGCTTGGGTGGACTTACCTTCAGCAGACCATGCTGCTTACTTGCCTGCCAGTTGAGCCTCTGATCCTCTTCTGTTTGGAACTACTTTTCTTGTTGGGTGGGGCTGGAGCCACTCCCTAGATTCAGAACACTGGAACTCTTCTGGAAGGCAGGAACTCTTTTCTTACCAGGAACTCTTTTCTTACTTAGGCGTGGCTGTGGAAGGAGACACCTAAGCACTACAGGAGGCTATTTAAACCACACCCGGTGGATGAATCTTGCTTTGCGTTATTCTGCAACCTCTGCAGCAGAACGCTCATCGTGTCTTCTGCATCCGGTCCTGGGCCTAAGGAAAAAGGCTTACCATCCTGAATCCAGTCTTCAGCAACACCTATAAAGACAAGAAAGAACAGGTTAGCATTCCGGCATCTGAAAGGCAAAGGCTTACCATCCTGAATCCAGTCTTCAGCAACACCTATAAAGACAAGAAAGAACAGGTTAGCATTCCGGCATCTGAAAGGCAAAGGCTTACCTACTCTTCGTGCGCTCCGGAGGTCTTCACACTGCATTCCGGCATCTGAAAGACAAAAGTTTACCAACTCTTCGCACGCTCCGGAGGCCTTCGGCGCTGCATCCCGCATCTGAAAGACAAAACAAGGTGCGTTTAAAGACATTGGGGAACTTTAATACTCACGTGCCATTACTCATTTCCACATCTAATCCAGTGGGTATTCCGGCACCCTGCAGCCGCTCCGAACTCGTACCTGCAAAATAAAAAGACAGTTAGAGCGCATAGTGAAGCAGGCAACAAGCGCTTACTTACGTGCTTCCAGGCGCTTCTATTCATCACACGGGCTCCATCTTCAACTCACTTCAGCCCGTCATCCGCCATCGCCGGAACCCTGCAAAACAAGAGACATCATTACTAAAGACTTTAAAGACATTTGAATGACTCGAAACTTACCGTTCGTGCAGTAAACGACGGACAGCAGTCCTCTGAAGTCAAGAGGCCTGCGCTACCTATCCAGTGAAGAAACTGGTTACAGCACCCTGCCCCGAGGCAGATGGAGAGCTCGGCATTCACTTACCTAAGGTGAGAGCGTTAACCTTTGGGGGTCTACAGGAGAGGAGAAGAGGAAAGAGATAGGGACACCCCAATAACCCCAGTTCATTAACCCCATATTTTCTATCTGCAGACATCTTACTCTACACGTCAGGCATACAGTGCACAGAGGTCCAGCCCAAAGAGCCAACCGGGTGCTACACATCACCTTTGAAGATATGGTAGTCGCCCAGTCAAGACCGGCGCCTCTGCGAGAATCAGGTGAGCGTTACACTCACCTTCCTTGATCCAAGATTTTGTAGCCCCTGTATCGAACGTGAATGAGAACATTTGATCACCTACCTGCACACCTATCTGGGGTTTCTCTTCCGGATCGGTGGTAACGCAAAGGACTTGACACATCGGAGGTCCCTGTGGGCTGTCCTACTCTTGGTACATATGAGCACTGGGGAGCGAAAAATAACTCCTTCCAAAAACACTTTTTCCTGTGTATTTAGTTATTTATTGTTTCCTTGTTAGGCGCTTATACAGCCCACAGGGCGAGGGGAGGGATTAAGGGGGGGAAATAAAATAAAAAAACACAATATTTAAAAAGAACAGTGGGGAAAAGGGATGACAGGACGAACCTACTATGCCTTGTGAGTATTCAGAACGTGCAAGAGCAGCAAGGAAGAGGGTAGGTGGGTAAGTGCTGGGGAGTCCGAGCTCGAGGGTGACCATTCCTTGGGGTTAAGGATTTGTCTCCCATGTCTTTACCGGTGCCTGTGCTGGCATAGTCAGTGGGAGCCCATAGGTCTTTGCAGACCTATTTGCTGGTTTCTGTTCAACTATTATCTGCTGTGATTGCGCAGAGCCTGGGGCATATGGTAGGGCTGGGATTAAAATACTGTGACCTGTCGCGACAATCTCGTGACATGTGTCCAGTCCTTCCACATGACCAACACTGAATCTCATACAACCCTCTAGAGTTATTTACCATTGGTCCATTAAATCAGGGCCCCATTCCTTCAAACCTGTCAAATGACCCAATTCCTTGTGAAAATCCTCCCCTACCTCTCGGAAACCCTCTCATTTGCCTTGGACCAGGAGCATACCCGTCCATCCACCCTTGTGTCATACCCGAATCACCATGTCCCTGTTGTCCCAATTGCCCCTATTTTCTCTCCATGGAGCTAGTAATCACTGCCCCTTCCAAACAGATTTTCGCTAACTTTTTCTGGACAAGCTTGGCATCTGCCTTTTGCATCTGCCCTATACTTTCCTTTTCTTACCTCCTTTTACAAAAATGCACAATATGAGCCTGAATTTCCAGCCAACTCTTGGCCTCTATCCCAACTACTTTATCTAGATCAAGCTGGACTTCCTTGGGGTGTCCCTTTTTTAGCATGTGGTGAATCATCACCACATTCTTATCCCATGCTTCTCCCGCCTCTGCCCTCCACATCTCCTGAATTAACTGGATGTGTGCAGCAGGATCATTGTCCAACTTCATTGTTTTGGCTGGAATCAAATTTATAGCAGGTTTATCGGGATACATAATCCGCAGGGCCCACCCCCATACCTGAACCCTGCAAATATTAAAAACTGCTCCATTGGGAGCATTTGAATCCAACTCTCAAATACCCTGCTCTCCTCCAAAGCTTGTCTGACCGCTCCTCCATTAAAGCAGTGAATAACCTTTTCATGTCCCCTATGGCCAACAAGACACCAGAGGTGTGTTTAATACATAAATCAACATCCCCGCCCTTGCAGTGAGCGAAGAGAGTGTTTTCATCATATTATTTAGGCCCATGTGTGACTATCGGACATTATATGCCTTTCCTAGACCTTTCTGGAGCAATGGAAACTGAGTTACACCCGCTTTTACTGGGGCTTCCCCCATAGCTCACCTGCTACTTATTACAGCCATGTGAGTACCATGGCACGTCCTAAGACCACCACTGGTGTACTCTCTGTCGCTGGAGCGGGAGATGGGGCGGCTACACCCTGCTCTCCCTGCTCAACATCAGATTCCCATTCACCTTTGTCTCCTACTCCTGTTATCACCTCCCGTGACCCTTACACAAGGCACAGAAGCATATTCAGCACTACTGTAGGGTGCCGTCTCCCGTTCTCCCTGTTCGAAACCTGTACCCATGGCAATATTCCTGTTCTCCGGGTCCACATTGGCTTCTGTCATAATCGATTTATCCAACCTGACAAGACCTTGTCCATGCCTCCACTTTCCTTCCTCTACGTCCTTTGCCTGTCTATTCAATTATTCCCGCTACTCAGTTCTGTGCCGTTGTAGCAGCATTATCTCTTCCTTCTCTAGCCGCAATGCTTCTTCCAATTTTTCCCACTCCTGTGTTTCTACTGTCATTCTTAAATTATCCTCCATCCTAGCGGTAAACGGCATAATCTCCTCTTTCTCCCTCATTCTCAACCCTTCAGTGCTCTTCAAGCTGCCATTCTCTCATTCTTCCACCCTTAATCTCTCTGCACACCTAGCAGTCGGGGGAGTTATTCACTTTCCGCTCTCCATTCTCAACCTTTCTGCAGTCCTAACCATTGAAGGAGCTACCTTTCCACTTTCCTCACATAGCCCATTTTCTAGGAATTATTGCTGATGAAGGCTGATGAAGGCGTTACCTGTGTCCGGCTCTCAGCCACTGGAGCAAATGGAGGTTCGAACTGAGGGTCTGTATACACCTCTGCGGCTGTTAAAGAACAGCACCAATATGGGCGTGGCGAGGAAGGAATTCCTGCACCCTCCTTTTTTTGGCCCCTCCTCTGAGATTTGCACACTATGGGCCTTCCTGCTTTTTTCATACATCCTCCATAGTTCTAAGATGTTTAACCACGTCTCCAACTTTGAGCCCTTTCGCCTTGTAGTTAAAAAAGTATGCAGGTTTTCCAATATCCCCTTCTCATAGGTTCCCTCAGTAGGCCAAGAATTGAGCATTTTACCCTTAGTTTCCTGCAGCCATTCCCAATGGTATTTTAGAATGTTCACCTTATGACCAGGATGTACCTGACACAAATGATTCAATGGAGTCTCCATACTCCAACCAAAATTACCCAAAGTGATTTCACAAAAAACACTGAAGCCGAACCTGCAGCACCATAATTTGCACCAAAAGAACCCCCCTTTTTACCTCTTCCCGGTTTCATAGTCTTCCCCCACAATCGCTCACCTAACTAGCTTTCACCACTATCACCTCACTTAGTTATCCACTTTAATTATACTTCTCACTCTTACACAAAAGACTGAATTTTATCTAAAAAACACACTCAGGCCAATATCTCAGATATCGCCTTCACTCGAGCATAGAAGGAGCGCAATGTTTTCCACTACAATACTGCTGCTCTCATTCTCTTTATCACTAGTTCAGTATTCTCAACAAAAACACGATCTTTTACAGACTACAGAAAGATACCCCTTCACTACTTTGACTAACCAAGAAAAGCGAGGTGAGGGCTCTGACCGCACAGTCAATGCAAAATTAAGGGTGCCAAGAGTATACTTCAGGAAGGTATCTATGGGTGGGCTTACCTCTTTTTAGGATTCATCCGTGGTAGGTCATGACATCATCATACAGTTATACATTCACAGGCAAACATAATTCATTACAAGTACCAGCTGGTCTGAGACCTCTTAACCCTAAATGTAATTTTCACACGTTTTGCAAGGATACTTCAAACAACATGAGAGAGAGCAGAGAGAGCAGAATAAACAGGTTCTCTTTTGAACTGTCAATAATCATCTCACCCACCTCAGCTTTGGCGTCATTGGAAAATTCTAATCTAACAACTGCCAACAATTTTGGCACACACGGCACATCCTGAAAACAATCAAAACACAAGGAGTATCGGTCAACCCTGGCCTCAGGAGTCCTTCACTTCACATTCATTTTTAGTCAATAACAAATGCCCGGCCCCCTGTGCAAGCTCTCATGCACTTAGAAGAGATTAAATCTGCTTGCTGCGATACTGTCAGGCCGTAAACCCTTGACGGTTTGTTAGCTGAGCTGACCATCTGCTAAAGTCGTAGGTACTCATTTACCCTACTCTTCTTTGAGGGAAGCCTCCACCGCTGCTATTCCTGCAGGACCTGTTCAGTGAGTGTTTGGGAAGCTTACATTGATTCTGCCTGCACTATACCTGGTATGGTGCGCTATGGTCTCCCTTGATTTCGTTTGAGTTTGCTTGATGTTGTGACTACGGAGTCTGCAGAGTCTTCGGAGTGAGGAGTGTTTTTTCCAGTTTCATTTTTTTTGCACCCTTGTAGGAGGAACAACCGGCTGTTAAAATCCCAGACTCGCTGCGGAGCGGCTACGGAGTCTGCAGAGTCTGTGGAGTCTGTGGAGCTCTGTGGGGCTCAGTGAAAATGAAAAACATGGAGGTCCAGCGAGACAATCTGAGTCGGTGTAGGGGAAAACCATCTCAACAACCCCTTACACAACTGCAACTGCGCAGAGGAACCATGTGTGCTGAAACTGGAAGCTCTCTATGTGAGCAATAAGTGAGTGACATCTCTACGCTTTCCGTGATTGTGATTGACGCGAATAGAGAATCCTCCCTTGACTATGAGATTGCAAATAAACAGAGTAACATTGAAGAAATAGACACTGAATTTGTCACTCACGATTTACATGAATCACTTCCACCTTTCCCGCCTCGCCATCAGAATAAATCAATAAATTCAAATGTAAATGATTATTCCCCCACACATTGCCCCACGCACATCAAAGAAGCTGAAATCCATCATGAAACCCTTACTTCTTTGGGAGGCGGACTGGCGGCTAGACTTCCCGCTGTTGTGGTGTCGTCGGGTGCTGGGAGTGGTTCAGTCGGCGTTCCGGTGGTGTGGCATTCGAGTGCTGCCTCTCCTCGTGTTGGGGCTCCGGTGTTGTGTGGCGCTGTGGATGTCGGTGTGGGTGTCGCTGATGGTGCCCCACGGGTTCGCAATGCGTTCCCTTTTCCTCCCGCGAGTGGGGGGGGGCCTGGAGATGCTGTTTTGGTATTGGGAGATGACGTTGGCGAGGGGTGCGACTTGATTGGTGCTGGCCTTAGGCTAGCAAGTAGTGGTAACCTGAGAGAGCTGGAAGAGCCTCTCTCAGCAGCGTACTTCTCTGCTGACCCCGACCCAGCGTCTGACATGTTTTGTGTCAGTCTAACAAGTGCCATAAATGCATCCTCAAATATAATACTGGCTCGACTTACTGAACTTGTGGAAAGGAGAAAGTCGATTGAAATTGTGAATACACTTCTAACTGCTTTGAAACACATGAACTTGGCCCAAAGTAAAGAAAAAAGCAATGATCACCTTCTGCCTGCTCAAAACAATGCGACAGAAAGCTGGAATGTATCCGTGACTGATGATGAATCTATTTCTACCAATATAAAAACACGGACAAATGATAAAACCAAATGGCATAGTGGTGCTTTAAAAAGGAGGCGCATAGAAAACAGTGAGTCACCTAAAATCTACTGTTCCCAGAAAAGGCTGAGGCAAACTCAAACCCAACTTTCTAAAGAGCCTATACAAAACTTACATGCCTCATACTGGGAAGTGAATGACAATGAGACAGTGCAAAATAGGAAAACTGCACCACTGAACGCTCCCTGTCATAGCAATTCAACACTTGACTCATCCTCTGATGACAATAGTACCGATTCTTCAGTGATGGATCGTGAATATCCCAAAATTCCGAGAGCTCTTTATAGACCCAAAGTAAGAAAAAATGAGAATACCATCCAAACAGAAGTGGAGATCAAAAAATACATTCAGGAATTACAACCTATTCTAGCATCACCAATGTCAATGACAATCTCTCAATTTTTAAAGATGTACGAGCACATAAACGACACAGTAAAGGATCTAACGACATTAATTGCACTGATGAACTCTAAGCTCATAAATATAGAATGTGACAATATGTGCGCCAAACAGTGTGTTCGTGAGCTTAATAGTAAATGTGATGGCTCGTTAGCTGCGCTGGTTGAACAAAAACAGAACAAGAGCAATGACAAAAGCTTACTCGCAGAGGTCGCAAAAGAAGCGTTAGGCCTATTGAGGCACGAAAAGAAAGGTAATTTCGAGGCATTCTCAAATTGACACTTGTACTACAAGCGATTCTAATGCCGAGATATTGAATGAATCAATAAAGACTGTCAACAAAGAAAATTGCACTGCTGCAGATGGTACTGAGTCTGCTACTGTAGTAGCAAAAGACCTAAAAACTATAGTAATTGATTTAACAACAAAAGAACCAATGCCGTCTATGAGCAACGTGAGGTGCCACTGAAAGACCTGTCATCTAAAAATAAATCACTTACTCAGCCGCAAACTTTTGCCACCTTGACGAAGAAGAACGATGGTCTCTCCTTTAAGGATGCACTTATGAGAGCAAATGAAGCAGAGAATGGAGCTAATATAGATGTCCATATTCACTCGACATCTGCAAAGAGGACTTGCTCTATAGAAGCAGAGCATCCATTAAACAAATCACCACAGATTCCTACCAACAACTCATCTGACAAGGCTTTGTTTGGAATATTTAATGGCAATAACCATATAGCAGTTAAGATGTTGACCATGCCTGCTCAACGTAAAGTCTAAAAACGAAAATATGAAGAAGTGTTGAATTACGAACTCAAGAACATTTTTGCGTAATATCAAAACAGTGAGCTTTACTTTAACCAAAGCTCCCGAAAAGTCTCCCAGAAAAAAAAAAAGTCAACAGAAACTTACAAAGAGCCATCATACTTGAATGAAATTTCGACCAAACTGTTGGATCTCTCAATATATGCGGACGAAGATGAAACTGAGGTCATACCAGAATCCGCCGAAAGTGATATCATACTAGAATTAGCTGAGCGTACACCTATATGCTGTACTCTTCCTTCAGAGCAAAGTCACTCTTTGAATGTCCAGAGTAGAAATGGAAAAGAACCAGAAAGAGTTTGTTTGTATCCTACTTCCCCAGGACAACATACCTCAAACCGAGGAGCGCTGGCAAAACAGCCCATTATTTATAACAATGGACAAAAAACGGAGGCAATTGGCTTTTAAACAACTGAACAGCATTAAATTACTTGAATCCGGGACAAGGATTCTAAACAGCGTGCCACAGGCCGAATTTCAAGTCAGGCCAGACATTAAAACCCTGGAAGGTCCCCCCTACAATCGACCCAAAGATGGAAGTTAAAGGCCCAGTATGGCTTCACACCCAAATAATGTCACAATACAATGCAATAAAAAACAAAAAAAGGAGTATATAAAACTCTCAAAATGAAAAACAAGGCCAAGAAAAAAAACAGTACTGTCTTATCCTTGAGCGTATGGATGCAGGCAAGGATAATCTGATGCTGAATTGCAGTAATGTCTTACTACTATTTCATTATGTTCCATCATTGAGAACAATTGAATCAGGAGACATAAAATGTGTGGAATTTTTCAAAGAACCCCAAAATGATAAGGTGAAACTACACATCGACTCCAGAATTGTCTGTGATATCTTATTGGATGCAATTGCAGTGTTATTCTCTTTGCATTTTGATTTTTGCGAATTCAAGATGGATAACATTCGTTATAACACAGAAGAATGTAGAAAAAGTTTGAAAACCGCTGATGAGAAATGTCATAAAGCAATCATGGATAAAAGCGTTCCCAACAATGGTGAAACTAAAAATCAAAATGAGATTGCAATAAACACAAAGACGACTAACAAAACAAATACAACTCTAAACCTGCCCAACGAGACCAGTGAGAAAATACAATCAAGAAAACAAATTAAAATCAATTTCTCCTGCAAAAATGTAGATCAAAGGGCACATTTTATTAGCGATATTCCACTCTGTGCTACTGATGAAGAATTGAAGAAATGGAACTGGATTTCTGCAGCCCTGACGAGACAATATCAAAATGAATGTCAGGCCTTACCCACCAACACAGGGATTACGTGTGTATCCTGGAATACTCGTGGATATAAGCATCTATTCCAACTCAATTGGTTGGAAGGACCAGATATAAAATGCCTCCAAGACACTTGATGACCAAACTTCCTATTTCAGACGCTTATGAAATCTTCTTCAATCCAGCGATCAAAAGACAGAGGGGGCGACCATTGGGGAGATTACTAATTTTAGTCAGAAAAGGTTCTGGATATAAAATCATGGAAAGCAGAAATGTGTCTTCTTACATCCAGATGACGACCATAATGAAAGAAGATAAATACAAGAAGTTAAAAGAATCAATTTATGTCATCAATATTTAATGGCAGCATAAAGCAATGAAATCAGCTTGCTTTATTAACATAATAACCCAACTACTCGACGAGATAAATGAACAAACCTCTTTGGTGAATATCATAATGTGTGGTGATTTGAACATTAACTGTCTAATGAAAAAGAGTCGTGACCATAAGAATATCACTGTTGCCTGAAATGTGGCAACTCAATGGTGCGCAGAAATGGAGGCGCGCAACATGCACATGTTAAATGGCCACACTCCAGGCGATGTTCTGGCAAAGTCAACCTGGGGAAGAAATTACCAAAAATCCACCCTGGATTACTATTTTGTCTCCGAGAGCCTACATTGGCGAGTACTGACCCTTCGTATTAGAAAAAATTGAGAGCGATCACAACATGGTAAAAATGTGCATCTCCGCTCTAGTTACAGATCCTTTCCAACATTGGAAGCATATGGTCATTACTGACTCAAGCAGACTAAGACTGAAACTGGATGATGCAGAAGTTAAATCTGTTACAATGGCCTATCAAAAATAAGATGATGTGCTTGAATATAGCCATCTTTTGATGCAATTTCAGGAGAGAAAACAAGGCCTCGAAAGAATGGGATTTGTATGTAAACACACATTTGATATAGAGGTTTTGAAACACAAACGGAAAATGAGAATGCAAATACATACAATCTCGAGACAAAACAATCCTGAACTAAACATGAAAAAAACCAGACTATTCAGACGTCTAAAAACTGGTTAAAATAACACAAGATAATAATGAAACAGCGACATGCTGAAACTATGATATCAAAACTGACAAATGAGAACTCTAGAGACTTTTGGAGCATCATAAATCAACATGAAACTTCTCAACATGCTATCCAGGCAAATCTGGTAACGGAAAATAATTGGCTCACTCACTACACCCATCTATACAGTAAAAAAGGGAATGTTAAAGAACCAACTCTTCCACATCTGACCTCTTGGGATCTCAAATTCGATCAAGGTGACATCTTAAACATCATAAAAAATCAAGTACCTCGAGAGCTCTGGGATCCGATGGGTTGACCAACTATACCCTGAAACACAATCCAGACGAATGGGCTAGTTTTTGCCATCTGCTTTTTAACAAGATGGCTGGCTCCTGTACCACCCCAAAATCGTGGAAAAGTGCAATTATAGTCCCTATATTTAAGAAAGGAAACAGAACAAATCCAAAGGACTACCGCCCAACTGCACTCCTAGACGTGCTTGGAAAAATATATGCGACTGTTCTTCAACATCAACTGAGTGGAGGTGTTTGAATAGTCGTTTGGATATAAGACAAACTGGTTTTGTGAAAGGGGTTGGATGCAGCTTAAACTTGTTGATCGTGAACACCTTGAAAATGGAAACAATACGAACTGGTGGAAAAATGTATCTTGCGTTCATTGACTTTGCGCATGCTTTTGATAGCATTGATTGTGATATCATATTGACTAAATTAGCCAAATGGAATTACCCTATAAGACTTTTGTTGGCAATAAAAGAGTTCCATACTGATACGAATATTAAGATTAGACTAGATAAAACTGGCAAACTATCGGCAGCAATATCTACTTATTGTGGAGTGAAACAAGGGCCTCCATGACATTCAATCTCTTCTTGTCTGAAATAGACCTGACACTTGACAGAGCACAATCTTTTCCGCCTAAAATAAACGGATATGATGTAAGCCGCTTACTCTATGCGGATGATTTAATTCTGCTAGATTTAACTCCCATAGGCTTACAGAGGAAAGTAGATGTGCTAGAAGAATATGTTCAGATCAACGGGCTCAGTATAAATATGTCCAAAAGTGAAATCCTAATACTTGAAAACCTAAGAGGAACAAATAAAGTACAACCAAATAAATTTCGTTGTCACCTAGAAAAACATCTCTGCAAGTCACGTCGACCATTAGATATTCAGGAATGCTAATTAATTTGAATGTGAACGATGCTCGTTGGGTTGTGAGTGTTAAAATAAAATGCCAGCAACTGGCAAATCAAGCATTGATCATCCACAAAAAATATGGTCAATATTCACTTCTAACAGTGCTAACTTTGTATAAACAAAAAGCAGTCCCAGCGCTCATATACGGAGCAGAATGTGCACTAGGTAGTTCATATCAGCTTTGGAACACTTTGGAAAAAGCATTTTGGTCCAAGGTTTTATATCTCCCACGAGGAACCCCGACAGCATGCATCTGCTATAAACCTGGGTTAATATCCATACATGCCAGGATTTGTTGGAACATGCTGACCCTGAATAGTAAAGTCACGAATATAAATACTCCATTGCAATTAAAAATCTTGCAAAATATGGAAAATATCATTAAAGAAAATGTACTGACAGCCTGGGCTGATTGTTGTGAAGCAATCTTAGAAGATCTAAATACCAACATTGAAACACTTCACACCAATCCAAATTGGGTAAAGATACGTTTGTGGAGACATGACTGGATTGCAATTGGAGATCTAAGAAGGAGTCATAAGATTATGAAAGATGTCCCTGGTGAGAAACTAGCTTTCAATGAAATTCCAAACTATTTGAAGCTATTTCCTGATTCTCGCCGACGAAAGCTCTACTTAAAATTTTGTCTGAATTTGCTTAGGACAAAGGAGAAAGTATGTGGTTAAAAAGTGGCTTAACTTATAAGATCTGTAGATTTTGTGGATTGCAAGATGAAACGCTGAAACATTTAACTCTTTTTTGCATAGAACTATGTGCAGAGAGAACTAAATGTTTAGGAGAATGCATCCTAAAAAGACCATACCTAAATGCTGCGATTGGTGGCTAATAATGTTTGATGAAACAGAGAGAAAGCTGACAATCGCTTTAACATTCTTTCTAGATGTGTTAGATGTGCGCCTTAGTAACTGTGTTGATGAGAATAGAAAGACTAAGGAGATTGCTGTTCTTATTTAACAATCAGTAGCTTTGCACTCATTTTTTTTTTTAAAAACATTTTTTTAGATTCTTCCCATATTGATCTTTTTGTTTTTTCTTCCTTCCTTTCTTGTTCTGTAGGAATGTACTTGACTTTAAAAGTTTTGAGGAATGAAAGTTGAAATGTATTTATGTGTTATAATTGCTGTGTTGGATGAAATGTATTTTAAAGGTTTGTAATAAACCATATAAAATATTTTTATTTTAAATGTACCCTTCCTCTGGCCATTGAAACTATGCAAAACCAGTTTCTCAAAGTCACTTGAAAATCATCTCGCAGAACCCCGAATGTCGAGGTTTAATCCATTTATAAGAAAACCCACTACATGTAGATTTATAAATTCTGTGTATATATATCAGTGTGCACGCATGTTTAATAACTGTCATATTTTCTTCACAGTGGGTTCTCCATGATCAGTCCCCTTCCTTGCATGCACATTACAAAACTCCTTGTTGTCGGCTTCTAGGTACATCATAGCATACCATATCTGGATTGTGTTTTATATTTCATTTAACGGTTTTAGCATTTATCTTTCTAGGCACATGAAAATCTGATTTGTATAGACTTGAACACAAAGTAACACTTAAAGTAACGTATCCCATTCACATTTAACTACACTGGATACATATATAAAATTGCAACCTTGCACCCGTTTTGCCGCTCCCCCAGTCACAAATATGGCTGTGCAACATGAACCCCTCTTCATCATTGGGACCTCTCCTGACTACACCAACAAGGGCTTGTCTGATGGGGATAGCACCCTTGGTGCAGAAGCTGCACAGTCATGCAAGTGTTGGGCATAGGTGTATTGCAGCCTCTTCAATCCTCAACTAAGAGTCCAGGTGTTTCGGGTTTCTTCATCAATCTTCTTTTGTTTAAGTAAATAACAGAAAAGGCCCTGCAGGGCACCCACCCCCATCAATGTCAGTTCCAGCTACTAATGACTCACCCCTTCAAATCCAACATTCCCCTCGCTCGACTGTCTAGGTGTAACCTTGCAGTGGCCTTGACAAAAGGTCTGAGCTCCAACAGGAGGTGCATTGGGGTCTGCAAGGGCATTGAAACAACTATGCACAACTGAAGAGCACCACAAGACTGTACTTTGTTGTGCACCTTTTTCACCAGTGTCCAGGTATCAGACTCCTTAAAGGCCTGCCAGGTGAATGGTAGACATGGCCCTCGAGCTTCAGCTTGAGCCAGGCTGGTGGGCCACCTCCAATGGCGTGGACGTGACACCACTATTCATTGACCTCACTGCAGACACAAGTCAGCGTGTCATTTAATCTCTTCTGGGGCCGCCCAAGCTGCAGCAATGCGGATGACCTTCCACAGCGGGGTCCAGAGGTGCGTAACTCAACAAGGACGGTCAGCGCTTCATCAGAAGGCTTGGTTTCACAGATTTTTCTCCGACATGCTCCTGGTTTAATAAGGATACATTTAGATGTACAAGATGTGCTCCAAGTTGGTCAAGGTGTCAGCCTCGGTCAGTTGTAGAAGGTCCGAAAAGCAGGTTAAGCTGAAAAGCGGAAAAACGAGACGCATGCGGTAACATCACTGAATATTATTTTTTCTGTGAGCCATGGTGTTTGGTATGGAGAATGCGGTAACTGTTTGGCTAATTTGCAGGGTATTACCTCACTCTTCTAGAAGGCAGCTGTGCACGCAACATCACACATTTCCTCTTCATGGAGTGGTAAACATATGGTGAAATGGAGATAGACATTGGGGTGACCATAGTGTATGGACAATATCAGAGCTGCAATCTCAGCAGGGTATATGGGACAACAGCGAGCAGAAGAACAAGCAGACTAGAGGGGACGGGCAGACCCCACCTGCTATCAAGAATTATGCAAATGTACACTTTAGATTGCTTCTAAATTCTCATGACTGTGGGCATGTTAGATTATGTTGTTACTGGTGTTTTTTCGCCGCTACCTTTTGCATGGTCCCCGGACATTCTTGGGGGAAAAAGGGGGTGGGCGAGGTTAGTACGGAAAGAGAAAATATGCAAGATGTCTTTACTGTTCTGTTGATGCGTGCAGACCGGAAGTAACCCGAGCTCTGCATGTATTTATATCTGTATTTATTGATTTATAAAGTGCTCCTGCTAATGCGCTGCACAGCAATATTAAGATGCAATAAATGAAAATGCAGAAACAATTAACATACATCAGATCACGACAGGCAAGAAAGAAGAAAAGCACTGGGACGAGAGCGGACTAGAGAGACCGTGGAAGAATATCTAATAGGGAGAGGTAAAGAATTGCAATGCTTAGGTGCAAGAGGGGAGACATAACGGAGGCGGGTTGAGCACAGGGAGGTTTGGGGACCATAGGAATAAAATGTGCTTGGAAACATAAGGTACGAGTTGGGACATAAAGAGAAATTAGAAGGACCGAGACATGTATACATTTAAAGAAAATGTAAAAGGCAATGCGATTCAAATGGGAACCAATGGAAGGACGTGAAGAAGAAATTGAAGACTAGAGTGAAAGAAAGAAAAGAGTGAATAGCCGAGTTAAAGATGGAACGTAGACAAGCAAGTTCACAGACACCAATGAACACGCAAGAATGACAGAACAATAATCAAGACGGGAGAGAACGAGTAGGGAGAGGACAAGTACGTAGAGAAATAGCTTAGTTAGTAGCATGGAAAGAAAGGTGAGAACTTTTATTCATATTATAGCGTTGATAGTGACATGAATCGGGGATATTAGAAATATGAAGTGCAAATGAGAGGGAAGAGTCAAAGATGGCACCAAGGTATCGAGCAGAGGGCGAGATAGGGAAAGTAGAAGCTGGTAATGAAAGAACAGTGGCAGGAAGATGGGCAGGAATAATAGTTGAAGCAGAAAAGATGAGAACCCCCATTTTTAAGGCACAGAAATGAAAGTCCTTATGCATCCAGGATTGAATGAACAACAGACAGGCAGTGACAGTAGAATGAAGAGTCCGAAAAAGAAGAGGAAGAGACAACAAACTGGGAGTCGTCAGCACAGGATGGACAGGGCAGACAAAAAGAAGCGGTGACAGATACGAGTGGAGAAGTGTACAGTGAGAAGAGGATCCAGAACAGATCCCTGGCGGACACCATGGTGCAAATGAAAGGGGTAGAACTGCTCAGCAGCCCAAGAAATAGAAAATGAGCTGTCCCATAGAGGAGACTGAAACCACTGCAGAACAGAACCAGAAAAACCCAACAAGGAAAGGCTGGAATGGAGAGAAGGATGATTGAAAGCAGCCAAGAGGTCAAGTGGAGTTAGAACAGAAGATAGTTATGAGGGACGAGCAGAGAGAAGAGAGAATTGAATTGGTTACACTGACAAGAGCACTTTCAGTGCATGGGGCACAATCCAGACTGATATGGAGGAACGAGAGACAAGAGATCAAGAAAAGTTGTAACTGTAATAGAGGACTTCACATTAAAGTATTTTAGATTGAAAAGGAATAAAAGAGATTGGATGATAGCAGGAACAGAAGGATCTGAATAGGGTTTTTGAAAAGATAGGAATAATTCTAGCATTTTTTAAATTCAGTAGGACAAACAAAAGTAGAGCGGGGCAGGAGGTGGTAAAAAAGCAGTCAGAAATGGAAGCAATTGAGTAAATACCTTGGGGACAAGGGAAGATGGCACCGGACAAAGTGGTGAAGGAGTAGAGTGAGCACGAGATAGAGAAAGGGTAGTATCAGATTCAGAAGAGAGGGATGAAAGGCAAGAGGGACCGACCGACGAAGGCAGAAGGGCTCAGGATGATCAAGAAAAGGAAGAAGAATAAAGCTGAGAAAGCTTAACAGAAAAATAATCAACAAAACCAGTAGGGGAAAGAAAAGATGGGAGATATTTTGTAGGATATTTATTTACTCCAATTATCATTCGCTCTAAGAACAGACTGAGCCAATGCGTAGTTGAACCTATCTATTTCTCTCTCTCTCAAACCAACTGCCGCTCCCCGTTACTAGCCCCTCCTCTTCCTCCATCCCGCCAGTGCCCCTCTCCCTTAAGGTGGAACCTTCAAGTGACGATATAACTGTTATATTAATGAGTAAGCACTGACCTTGTCTTCAATGCGCGAAACTGATGAAAGTGTGTAACAGCCTGAGAAACCCTCAAGGTCCTGAGTAGAACAGCAGCCTGGAGAATTCCCCGGGACGCCAGCAGGGAAAATCCCTCATGGGGTAGAAAAAATCCTGTTCTATAAAAATCCGGGAAACTAAGACTTCAAGGATGGTGAACGAGAATCCCAGATGAAAATGGAGGAGACGGCAGAGATGGGAACCAGAACTCTTGAACAGTACCGTGGACGCAGGAGAACTAGATGGGAGTCCAGAGAGTTAAGTAGAGAGAAAATCAGAGGGGAAAAACTGGAGAGGAACCAAGGGGGGGGAGGGGAGGCGGCCGACAGAAGCCGGAAGTATGGTAATCCAAGAGGAGAGCGAGACCAAGGCCGATCAGAGCGGTACAGGCTCCGGTTCCAAAAAAGGGGAGAGAGATCACAGAAATGGTTAGAGCGTTACAAGGCTTCAAGAAACATAGAAGCAACGCATCCGCTTACCGTCTCCAGGTTCCTTAAGAGCCCAAGCTCTGTGGTTCCAGTGCTGCTAGGCGTCTTGGGAGCGCCATCTTGGAAAACAACTAGACCGTTCTGATTCCAGTCAAAGGGACATAACACAGCCATGTTGGGAGAAGTAGCCTGCAATTTGAATGCTGTCATTTCCACATGAACCATAATGACCACCTCTGATATGGTTGTGTCCTGACAATAAACCATCTGCCAACTTATTGCCAAACTGCTCTTGCGTGTGTTCTGTAAGTCTCTGGCATTTGCGGGCGTCGTTGTCCTCTAGTCCTATGCATCCTCATTCCCTATTCATTCTCCTAGCCACCATGCATATTCTCTGTAGTATCCACCTGGTAGTTCATCTTGCGTTTTGTGCTCTTGGAAGTGTACCTCCTCTAACGCTATGATCATTTTTCTTTGTTTGGGCGGTGTTAATCTCAGTGGGTGGGGGACTCATTCCCAACAAACTGCTTGGAGGCGATTCTTTCTTCCGCATCTGGTGCACTGTTGCTGAGCACGGTCCACTGTGCAGGAATGACATGCTGCACTTGCAGGACCTGCACTTGCCCATGTTTTGTTGCGTTGAGTATTGACAGGGTGTTCTGTCCATGCCATATTGTCCTTATGGTGTCCCACAGCGTCCTCCGTGTACTGCGCCAATCCTTTCACTCTCTTTTGGTCTTTCGTCATTAGTTGCTTGGGTCTCACCCCTTCACTGATGTGTGCTAACTCTAGTATCTCTAAGAGGGAAGTTTTAAGAGGTTCTTTCTAAATACAGATGATGTGCAGCCCTCTATTATCCTCAGGCATATCCCTTCATCGTCCGAAAACTTGGCAAATTAGCAGTGTGCTATTTATTTGGGAATTC